>NC_138970.1:40610000-40947500 GCF_055761805.1 Camellia sinensis | reverse complement strand
ATTTGCATAGCTCTTTTGTCAGCTTTGAGCAGTTTTCAATCTTTGTTGGATGATCAAAATCTTCTCTGCAGTGATTTGCATAATTTTAGGCCTAATCAATGGTCTATCCCTGACTTCGGTCCAACAAACTGAAGTTTGACATTTTCTCCCATATAAAGCTTCACATGGTGCCATCCCGATACGGGAGTGGAAACTGTTGTTATATACGAATTCCGCCAAAGGTAGATGGGTTTCCCAAGTTTCATGGAAATCTAGCACACACATCCGAAGCATGTCCTTCAACGTCTATACAGTCCTTTCAGAATGTCCGCTAGTTTGTGGATGAAATGCGGCACTAAACCTTAATTCCATCCCTAATGCTTTCTGTAAGCTTTGCCAAAATCTTGATACAAACTTAGGATCTCTATCCGACACAATGGAAACCGGAACACCATGTGTAGACACCCCATTTTTTACCGCCTTTAAGACTTGGATGCGACTGATGGTTTTAGAAGTTGTGCAGTGCAAAGGGTCGGTTTCTTCGGTAAGGAGAGAGTCAAATCTCAATTTCATACCCTTTTTTTTTTGGACTGAAACAATCTTGATCAAAATATTTTAGACTTGAAACCCTCTCTTTCAAAACATTTTGAAAATAAAGTTTTTACGATGTTCCGAGGCTCGCATTTTGTCAAATGTTGCGCTTTTCGGTAAACCGAGCAAGGACAAAGTGGAAATGAACGAAAGAGAGATGAAATCTTTGAAAAATCTTTCAAAACACCTTGTCTAGTGGTTTGGAGTTGAAGAAAAGAGGAGAAGAGAAAGGAAAACTAGTTTGGGAGAAGTTCGGCATGAATTCGGGTAGGACCAAATCTGCGCGGCTTCACCGAAATGGGAATAACTCTTTGCACAGGAGGAATTTTGATGCGAGGTTGGCGCCATTGGAAAGCTAACGTTTGGGGCTTCAATTTCGCCACATGGCAGACCAGAAAAATCAGGTGGTCCAAAGTGGTTCAGCGTGAAATCGGGAGGACCAAAAACTGCGTGGCTTCACCGAAACGGGCATAACTCTTTGCACAGGAGGAATTAAGATATGAGGCCACCACCGTTGGAAAGCTTACTTCTGGGGCTTCATTTTTCACTCAGGAATATCCTAAGGACAAGTTCGGGTGGGGGAGATATGGTTGGTTAAAGTCCATTTGGACCGAATCTGCACGGCTTCACCAAAACAGGCATAACTTTTTGCACAGGAGGAATTTTGATGCAAGATTTGCGGCATTGGAAAGCTAACTTCTGGGGCTTCATCCTAGGGGGTGGCCGACCACCTTGACCCTTTTGACCTGGTCGGCTGGCCACCTGAACTGGTCGGCCAGCCACCTTGCCTAGTCGGCCGACAACTTTGGCCCTTTTGAGCTGGCCGGCCATTCTTGCCCTCCTGAGTGTGTTCCAGCTGTGCCAGCTATTCTGCATTTGACCCACTGTCCGAAGGTCTTCCCTTTTGGGGGAAATTTGAATTAGTTTTTCTCCCCTTTTCTCCACCCCTCTCCCTCTATATAACCAGCCTCTCCCCTTTATTTCTGAGGGTTACAAAACTTGGTTAGGGCATTATACATACAACTTCCATATCTCTCTCATCCAAGCTCCAGAACCCTAATTTCTTGGCCACTTTTACCCTACAACCCATAGCACCACACCTCTACACTCTATTCCAGCACTTTGGAGGACATTTGAAGAGGTTGGAAGCTCACAAATTTGGTCCAAAAGCTGCTAGTTTGCTGCTCTTCAAGGGTGAGTCATCTTTCTCCTTTTTCTAGTCTTTTCTTGTTCTATATCTAAGCCTTGATTGCAAGAATTTTTGGGCTCTGACCCAAACTGTAAATAGCCATATTTTGAGCACCTTTTCATGTTTGATCAAGGACCTCTTGCTGTTTGAGGTCTCCTACTACCACTTGCCTCTTTAACTCTCTTGTAGGCCTTTTTCTTCCATGATATGTTAGGCTTGTTTATGAGCTGTATTGGACTTTTCCATAAACTATGAAATATCTTGCTTTGAGCCCCTTTTCAACATTGTTGAAGGGCTCTCCTCTGTTTGAGGCCACCTGCTATCACTTGCTTCTTTGTCTCTCTTTTAGGCCAATTTTTGCATAGTATTTTAGGCCTATTTGTGAGCTGTTTTGGATCTTTCCATAAACTGTAAAATATCTTTTTTTGAGCCCCTATTCAACATTGTTGAAGGTCTCTCCTCTGTTTGAGAAAAACAGCTGCCACTTGTCTCTTTACCCCTCTTTTAGGCCCTTTTCGTGCATGATAGTTTGGCCTTGTTTGTGATTATTTTCGTGGCTTGATGTAAAATTTAAAGTGCCTTGTTTTGAGCCCCTATTCAACTTTTCTGAAGGTCTCTTTGCCATTTGGGGCCATCTGCTGTCCCTTTGTGTTTAATCTCTCTTTTAGGGCCATTTTTGCATGATGGATTAGCCCTATTTCTGTTCATTTTTTAGGCTTGTTATAAACTGGAAATATGCATGTTTCGGGACTCTCTTTCATCTATCTTCAAGCTTCATGATAAAATAATGCATGTTTTGTATAGCTATAGGCCAATGCGTATGCCTAGTTTTGTGTTTCGGGGCCATTCCACGCATCGGGTGCCATGTTTCCATGTTTCGGGATCATTTTGCATCACATTTCAGTGCTGAAACTTGCATGTTTGTATGCCATATTTTGTGCCTTACCATGTCTTGTTAGAGTGGCATTTGTGCCTTAGGCTTGGTCCTCGGTTTGCGTGCATGTGTGCACGCATTTTGAGTGTCTCATTTTCATCTAATGGCTACTGATGTGAGTGTGACTGAGGTCCACTCATGTTGGTGTAAGTCCATTGTGCATTGTGTATGCCATTTCATTTCATAGCATTGTGTATGCTAGGTTGTATGTTAGCGCATTGTGTATGCTATGTTTCCTCGTGCATTGTGTATGCCATTTCATAGCATTGTGTATGCTAGGTTCCATGTTAGAATTGCATTCATGCATGTCATGCATATTGCATTGTGTTTGGGATAGGAGTTAGCCCGAGCACGGGAAACGAGGTACGTTTCGTACTTCGAGTAACGAAACGTATCTCAATTCCTGGTCGGCGACACTCTGGATTATCCATGATGGAGTCCAGGTCTTGTTGTGTTTACATGTGCATTCATTTCATATTGAGTCGTGCAATTCGACTCCTCGGCCATCATGCATTGATATGCGTGATTGGTGAGGACTACACTCCCCGAAGAGTAGTCATGCATACATATGTGAAAATACTTTTCCATGCCCCTTTGTTGCTCTCTGTTGCAGCAAATCAGAAATCGGCAGCCTTTCAGAGCTTGGCACGCATTCCAAGAACAATTGCAAACAGAGGCAAACCGGGGCATCGCGAGGGATTCTCCGCACAAGGCAACCCCGAGCATGCATCATTCATCATCTGGAACAGAGTTGAGGCAGTCCCTGGCTTGCATGCCAATTTATTGCTTTCCTAATTTAATTTGTTAATTAATTAGGGTTTTGTACATATTTGGACTGTATTTATTCATTTGGGACTGTATTATTTATTCGGACCCTCTGCACGAGGGCAATGTTGTAATAAGTGTGCGTGTGTGTGATGTATGTCTTCCAACCCCACGTCTTTCTCCCTTTTATTTACCTGCTTATGATGGTTAGATTAGGGCATGTTTCAATTAGCATACAATATGATAGCATGTTTGCACTCATTCATCTGTCTTGCATGCACCGGGCTCGGCGCATCATACTAAGTGCATTGTATTTTCAATTCCAAGTTGAATACATGTTAGTTGTAGCATTCCATATGCCATGTCTAGAATAGCCGAGCCTACTATAGTTGCACTTTTGCATGTGTTGCATTAGGCATTTCTGTATAAATAGGATCATGCATGGATTTCTAATTAGCTTCTGTTTTGGCTTGGAGTACACGGTAAGTTTTATGCTTTAGCATCCTTGCATGTGTGTGAGTGACTGCCATGATAGCATGCTTACCATGAGGCTAATTGCTTATGTGATATGACTGCCTGAGTGCCTGTGGGTGAAGGTTGGGTTATTTGGATTGGAACAATTCATTAAATATGAGTTTTAAGCCCACTAGAAAGTGGCAAATCATCTCGTTTTCTAAGCCCACCTGAGGGTGGCAAATCCACATTTTAGTCTACTTGCGAGTAGCAAACCGTTTTCAAAACAAACATGAGATGTTTCATTCCAATTCAGGCGATTCAGTCTATACTTGTATGCTGTGCGCATCACATAGTAAATCTAGGCTAATAACCGGAATAAGAACGCATAATGTGTTCAAAAATAGATATCATGGTTAGTAGAGGCCGATCTTTGATCGGGCGAGCGGGGGTGCTCACGAAGTGACCTTCCCCAATCGTACCCAAGTTCCCGAGCAGAGGCAACTTTGGTGATGACGGACACGTGGCCTTAGGCAAACGAGTCAGGGTTTCCTAAATTTCCCCAAAATAAAACATTTAGGTGGCGACTCTGTATCTGGCAAGGCAGTCCATGTTTGGCACTTCTTTCAAAATCTGTTTTCTCAAAACGATTTGCCGAATTTGGACTCTTTGGTTCAGATTTAGAACCATTACAATTTTAGAGTCCTGAACTGTAGTGAGCCCAATATCGAACGGAACGGGGGACCTCGTTCCTGCCGGGGCGTTCGGGGACATCTACAGTTTCTGGCGACTCCGCTAGGGAGTTAGAGAACTTGACTTGAACTCATGATATCTTGTTTTGATTACACTTATGTGTTTCTTTGCATTGCATTTGCATTGGTGCGCCTAGGACACCGGGTTTGCCATCTGCTATTCCTGAACGGTTTGCCGGAGGCTTGTCTTGTCAAGGCATGACCATAAGGTTGACCGGTTATGGGCTCTACCAGTATGGGAACACAAACCCCGGTTTTATCGGGGCACCCTTTTTGACCATTCGACCTAGTGCATATTCGGAATCCATAGTGACCATTCCAAGCTAGGACAGGTTGCTTACCCGATTTAGGTTGTTTGAAACTGCTGCGTGCGTAGTGAAACCCTAGCTCCTGACAAAATAGGACGGGGAAACCCTACCCCAACATAGGGGTGTTTTGGCTCTCACTTGTCTGCTCTGTGCTTTTAGAGTGCGTCTCTATAGGAATGCATGTATCAATCTACAAGTTTGGGCATCAGGCCTGCGGGCACCAGTTTAGTAGTTTGGGCATCAGGCCTGTGGGCCTCAGTATCTGGGAATCAGTTTTACCTGAGGGTATCAGTTTACAGGCGGACTTTTGGGCAGAATTCAGTAGAGAGCACAGTTATTCGGCTGCTCATATCTGTTTTGGTGAAATCAGGCTGAAATGCTGCATGTTTTCTCTTTTGCTAGGGGTAGTCTTGGAACCATAGCTTCAGAAGGCTCCGATATCCCCCGAGGTTCATCGGACTTGTGCTGATAGACTTTGTCAGGTTAGAGATTCAGTTCAACGGCAAATCAGTGTTCCTCCGCCAGAGGTAGGGTAAAAAGGGCCAATCAGGCACAGATCACCAGTCCAGTAGTTACCAGATCGATGGCCCTTATCCACCATACCAGTGAATAGTCAGGCTGAGGCCTCAATTTTTATCAGTTTTTAGTCACCCCACCAGTCAGTCAGCCAGAACAGCAGAACATGTCGGGTCTGGAAGAGATGGTGCGCCAACTCCAGGATAGTATGAAAGCCATGCAGCAAAATGGTGTTCGTCAAGCGGAATTCACCAAGCAACAGGCCGTGGTCATAGCCCAACAGGCAGAGACAATTGCCAGGTTAGAGCAGCAAACTTGAGTATCTATTTCACACCAGGCTCGTCCCCCACCAAGAGTTCCCATACTCAGGGAGGCAACCCATGTCCAGGATGATACGGACATTCCAGGCGGGCTAGCTCCACCCCCGGTGCTACCCCAGCTGTCTAAAACACCCACCAACCTGCCAGACTCCCCCTTTGAGTTCGAGATGGACCCCACAGCATTGAATGTGAGCAAGCTTGAGAAATTGTTCAAAAAGTCTCAGGGGGCCCGCTCTATTCCCGATATAGAGGATGGTTATACCGACTCAGTGGTGACCTTGCCGGAGCAGTTTAAAATGCCACATATCGATCGATTTAATGGCTCTGAAGACCCAACGGTGCACCTCTAACTGTTTTTTGATATCTTGAGGCCAATGGGTTTGACCACAGCCCAGAAATTGTCACTATTCGGCCGAACCCTGTCTGGGATAGTCGCAATCTGGTATGCAAAATTGGAGAACTCTGTGAAACAGAACTGGGAAGGGCTGGCTGAGGCCTTTATTGTTCAATAGTCCTACAACACACAGATCGAGGTCACGACTCGTGATCTCGAAGTCACCCGCCAAGAGCCAAAGGAGGGTTTCTCAGAGTTCGTGATAAGATGGAGAGCAAAGGCCTCAATGATGACTACAAGGCCTTTCGACAAAGATCAGATCAGGATGATTGTTCGGAATCTGCATGGCAAGTTGCTGCAAAAGATGGTTGTTCTACCTCTGTTTACCTTTCCAGGCCTTCATGAAATGGGGGTTCAAATCGAGGATGCCATCAGACAAGGGATCTTTGCGGAAGATAATGAGCCTTCGAAAAGGAATGTTGCTCGCAGTTCCAATGCTATTACTGATGGTAGCACAGCTACGAAATGCTTAGAAGTAGACACTATCACCACTTCCCTCAATGACCAAAAACCAACCACTTCAACTCGGCCCCAAGCCCGAAAATTCCATCCTCTTTACATGAGTCTCTCCCAAGCTTTGAAAAAGCTACAAGAAGAAGGGCACCTAGAACTCTTAGAACCCCAACCCCTTCCAAATCCTCTTCCACCAAGATATGACCCAGCTAAATACTGTGCCTATCATCAACAGCACGGTCATGATACGAACCGTTGCATCTGCCTCCGTCATAAGATTCAGGATCTTATTGACGAAGAGTCCCTAGCTCCACCAAAAGGACCTTAGGTTAGTACTGATTCGTCACCTCCCCATCTCAACCTCATTCATACACTACCATCCACCTTTGACCCCAGCATATACATCACCCCAGCCCATCTACGCAAGCCTGAGGTGTTCATTCCAGAAAGAATGGACTTATGCATGATGGATGCACCTGGACCCCAATCATCTCAAACCCGTGAGCGCACTACTTCCGAGCTGAAGAGAATGATCGAAAATCTTCAGAGAACTGTGACAGATTTGGCCTCCGGGACATCGGCTCCATCATCAACCACATCACATACCAGGGAGTTCATGTCAAAAGGCTCCCCAGTCTTGGAACGGGCTGTATTTGAGGAATGCCAATCCCTTGGCAAAGTGGAGGCGAGTGGAAAGAACAAGATAGGGGCGGACATGGATCCCCATGAACATCTTCTGTTGGCTGTTGAGGCTTTAAAAGCTGAGGGACTGAACAAAGAGCAAGTGCTCGCAGTTGTTGCAAAAACTGTGGACGACATTTTCGCCACTCAAGTTGGGGGCAGTTTGAATCAAGGGGCAAGCCAGGAGAAGGGTCGTTGTATCAGAAACGTTCCTTTTAGCTATAATCCTGCACTCGGAAGAGATCAGCAAACCAGGCCAGCACCTCCTAATCCCTCTGCTGGTGCGCCCAGCAAAAATCCACAAACCTTGAAGTACCAACCCCGAGGTCGGAGGGTCTTCCATGCCCTCTATATGCCTTTGTCCAAAGCTCTCCAAATCCTTATTGGACAAGGCCATCTCAAACCCCTTGAGCCTCGGCCTTTCCCGAACCCTTTTCCGGCTACACATGATGCTACCCAGTACTACGCGTACCATCAGCAAACTGGCCATACTACCGACAACTGCTTTCGTCTTCGCCACGAAGTACAGGATCTGTTTGACAGCGGGGTCATCCTCCCACCGAGCTTAGCAAAGTCTATCGGCACTGGATCGGTGAAATTGGGGGATAATGTGATGTGATCAGGGGATGAACCAGCTGCGGGTGGTGCTCGATTAACTCCAGACGTGGGAATGGCATGCACTGTTCTGAGCAATATGCAAACACCAGTTTTTGTGCTTTCTAACTTGGGTATTGAGTCAGTCCTGTTGTTTTGTATGGAATCAGTCTTTTTGTTTTGGGTCTGTCTTGGTGTATCGAGTCAGTCCTGTTTTGTTGGAGTCGAGTGATTTCGGGGGTGTTACCTCGGACATCACTTGCTTGTTTTGTGTTTGTCTTTTCGTTTTCTTTTGAGTCTGTTTCTGCCTTGGAGCCAGTTGTGCCAATAGATTCTGATTGAAATAGCAGTGATTTTTACACTCTTGTGTTTGCTTCTGCCGTGTGCTAGTTGTGCTGGGATTTGAATGAAACGGAAGTGCATTCCACCTGCTCTCTTGTGCCTTGAAATTATTTCATTAACCTGAGTTTTTCAAAACTTTTTTTGAACACTGCGGTGAAAACGAAGAGGAAGGAATTCCTCGGGTTTTGCAAAAGTTTGATCAATTGAGAGAAATAGAGGCATGCTAAGCCCTTAATGAATGAAATCATGCTTGTTAGTGTGAGTACTGGGAAGGATCCTGGCTTGATCCAGATTTGTTCTACATTGTCTTCAGCACAAGCGACTAGTCGCTTTCTTAAAAGAATTCAAAAAATGGTTTCCGTGGTTCTACGAAGACCTGTGTGGAATCGCTCTTGAGATTGTGCAGCCTAGGATCGCTCTCAGCCTAGGATCGCTCTCAGCCTCGAGACTCGATCCCTTTCTATCAAACCTCGAACTCGGACTCAAAAAGTTCAAAGGTCAACCATAATGTGAGGCCTGCGTGGCTAGATTCGAAGCAGCCCTCGAACTAGGGGCAAGAAAAGTCAGATCAAGAAGATCAAGTGTTTTCAAAGGAAGCTTGCGAAGCTAGATCAAAAGCCTTCAAACTAGGGGCAAAACTGTCAGATGTGCTCGAAGAGTCAAAAAAATTGGGATGTTTCTCAAGCTAACAAAGATCGGCAAGAATGCCAAATCCCAGAGGGGAAGAGAGAAGAAAGTATTGCTAAAGGACAACTGAGTCCCGATCCACAACACTAGGGGCAAATTCAGCCCCCACATTGGATGGACTCCTACATTATCAGCAAACAGCAGCCACTCTCTTGGATTCAGGCAGATTCGAGATCTCAGAACCATTTGACATGGACCAAGCTACACTTTTACCCTTGCGAGGCTCGCTGGGCCGAAAACCCGGAAAGGCGACCCAGGCAAAAGTTAGAGCAAGAAAAAGAACAAAAAAAAAAAAAGAACAAAAATGCAAAGAACAAAAAAAAGAAAAGAAGAAAAAGATGAAAAGAAATGAAAAAAAAAAAAACAAAGCTCGCAGGGTTGAAAACCCGGAAGGGCGGCCTTGGCAAAAGTTAGAGCGCAAAAGGAGAGGTTAATACCCGAGTGTACCTTAACCCCGAACTATGTAAGGCTTGATTCCCATCTTTGGGATACGTAGGCAACTTCATTTTGAAGTCCAACCGTAAAACACTTCAAATTGATTGTGCCCATGTAATGGTTTTGATCATCTTCGCTTTCTCTGTATCCGAGAATTTGGTTGTGTTCGTCACTCTGAGGACTGACTACAATGCGCTGCGGGGCCATTCAGACAAGGGGCAACTTTCTGTTGCCATTCAATGCACTGTGGTGCCGTTCAAACAAGGGGCAACTTTCCGTTGCTATTCAATGCGCTGTAGTGCCGTTCAAACAAGGGGCGACTGTCCATTGCCATGCAGCTCCCCTCAAGCAAGGGGCAATTTTCCTTCGAATCTGAGGTTGTGCATCTTGAGAGTGGGTTCTATGCTTGTTGAGCAGTGGTCGTTTGAAAAAATAGTTTTTTTGAGAATTTTTACTAAGGTTGACTGACCTTCTCTCGAAAACTATTCCAATTTTCCAAAACTGGACCTTTTTCTTGGACCCAAAAAAGGAAAATTTTCAGTGCTCGTAACCTAACTTGCATGATTTTGAATCAGAAAATCGAACAAGCGTGTTAATCTAACTCTCATTTTGGTTAAAATTATTTTAGTAGAAAGCCAAAAACAAAAAATGGTCAAAATGATGAACTAGGGGCACAGTTGAGTCAGGTGTTCTGTCTTTTCCCCATTGTCAACATACATGCCAGAAAAGGCGCCATACTTGCCAAGAAGGGCACTCTACCTGCCAGAAAAGGCACAACTGAAGGCGACAGCGAAAGGGCTGAAAGCTCTCTCATCCTCCAAGCAGCGAGACATTAAGCCAAGTGCGAAGCACAAGATTGGAACGGATCAAGATACTCCATTCCCTCATCCAGCGCATCGACAGATGTCACCGGAGGAAATTGGCGCGAGCTGATTATGTTGGGCAAGAACCCATGACTTTCTATTTTTCCATCAACCACCCATGGGAGGGATAAAAAATGAGAGATTGAAGAATAGAGAGGTGTGCGCTGAGAGAAAAAGTGAGGAAAGGGCTTTTTCAGAAAAACAGAGCCTGAGGGCCGAGTGATGTGAGAATCAAAAATAAGAAAAAGGTGGGAAATAATACCCGGAGAAACTGGCTCCTCGTGCACCAAGAGGTCTCTTGTCTTTATAACACAGTTGAGTGTTGTGTTTGTGTGTTTTGTTTGTCTCGATTCTTGTTTTGAGTCGTTTGAGTGTCAATAAATGTGTTTAGGTTGTTTTACCTTGTTTTTCCTTTGTTGAGTTGTGTTTAGGTTGTTCTACCTTTATTTTCCGTTGTTGAGCCGTTTTGGCTGTGGTCAGTTATAGGCTCAATACCCAGTTAAGAATTCATTTCTCAATTTCAAAATGAATCGTTTTGTGCTTAGGAGTGCTGTGTCATTCTCTACATTTGTGCAAAACAAGATTTTGTTCTTTCAAAACAAAAAACCGCAGGGTTCTACCCAGGTCATGTGAGAACAGTAAAACCAGGACCTATCTGAAGCTATATGGGTTCCAGACTGCAAAGCAAAAGAAAAGAGGGAAAATTTGGAGCATCCGAGTTTGTTTCAACTTCTACAGGTTCTGTTTTTGCATCCCGTCTTTTCAGATCAGATTGTCTGTTCAGACTGAGCTGTGTGCCATGTAAACCGAATACTATGTTATGAGCTGCGTGTTCAGAATGAGCAGTGTGCTGATACGAGCTGTGTGTTCAAAGTGAACAGAATACTATGTTGACTGTTTCACTGTTTCAAGCCAGAACGCCAATCAGAAGTACTCTCCTTGAATACCATTCCCCGTCAGAGTAAAGCGGTTTACCGCCACTCACTCCTTGAGGTGCTTTCTAAAGTGTCACTTTGTTTGTTTATTGCATTCCCTAAATGTCATGCTCTACATCGCTTGTAACATGTACTGTATCATCGCACTTATTGCATTCATTTGCATCTTGTATTATCTCTTATTGTTTATCCTTTTACGCCGGGCAGCGTTTAGGATCGTGGTCCCCCGGGACTTAACTTAGGATGCGTGGAACGTGCTCCTGAGTTACCTGACCTTTTCTCACGATTTCAGCGTGGTTAGAGTTTGTTCATTCCTCACACGATTTCAGCGTGTTTGGAATTTGTTTACCTCTTCTCATGATTTCAGCGTGGTTAGAGTGTTCTTTTCCTCACACAATTTCAGTGTGTTTGAAATTTATCTCGGGACGCGTGAAGCGCGAGCCCGAGCGGTTGTTTTTGCACCTGTTCTCACGATTTCAGCGTGGTTAGAGTGTTCTTTTCCTCACACGATTTCAGCGTGTTTGGAATTTATCCCAGGTTGCGTTGTAGACGCGCTGGGCGCGTTGTTGTTGGACCTCTTCTCACGATTTCAGCATGGTTAGAGTGTTCTTTTCCTCACACGATTTCAGCGTGTTTGGAATTTATCTCGGGACACGTGAAGCGCGAGCCCGAGCGGTTGTTTTCGCACCTCTTCTCACGATTTCAGCGTGGTTAGAGTGTTCTTTTCCTCACACGATTTCAGCGTGTTTAGAATTTATCTCGGGACGCGTGAAGCACGAGCCCGAGCAGTTATTTTCGCACCTCTTCTCACGATTTCAGCGTGGTTAGAGTGTTCTTTTCCTCACACGATTTCAGCGTGTTTGGAGTTTATCTCAGGACGCGTGAAGCGCGAGCCCGAGCGGTTGTTTTCGCACATCTTCTCACGATTTCAGCGTGGTTAGAGTGTTCTTTTCCTCACACGATTTCAGCGTGTTTAGAATTTATCTCGGGACGTGTGAAGCACGAGCCCGAGCAGTTATTTTCGCACCTCTTCTCACGATTTTAGCGTGGTTAGAGTGTTCTTTTCCTCACACGATTTCAGCGTGTTTGGAATTTATCTCAGGACACGTGAAGCGCGAGCCCGAATGGTTGTTGGACCTCTTCTCACGATTTCAGCGTGGTTAAAGTGTTCTTTTCCTCACACGATTTCAGCGTGTTTGGAATTTATCTCGGGACGAGTGAAGCACGAGCCCGAGCGGTTGTTTTCGCACCTCTTCTCACGATTTCAGCGTGGTTAGAGTGTTCTTTTCCTCACACGATTTCAGCGTGTTTCGAATTTATCTCGGGACGCGTGAAGCACGAGCCCGAGCAGTTGTTTTCGCACCTCTTCTCACGATTTCACCGTGGTTAGAGTGTTCTTTTCCTCACACGATTTCAGCGTGTTTGGAATTTTTCTCGGGACGCGTGAAGCGCGAGCCCGAACGGTTGTTTTTGCACCTCTTCTCACGATTTCAGCGTGGTTAGAGTGTTCTTTTCCTCACACGATTTCAGCGTGTTTGGAATTTATCCCGGGTTGCGTTGTAGACGCGCTGGGCTGGTTGTTGTTAGACCTCTTCTCAAGATTTCAGCGTGGTTAGAGTGTTCTTTTCCTCACACGATTTCAGCGTGTTTGGAATTTATCTCGGGACGCGTGAAGCGCGAGCCCGAACGGTTGTTTTCGCACCTCTTCTCACGATTTCAGCGTGGTTAGAGTGTTCTTTTCCTTACACGATTTCAGCGTGCTTGGAATTTATCCCAGGTTGCGTTGTAGACGCGCTGGGTGGGTTGTTGTTGGAGCCCCTCTCACGATTTCAGCGTGGTTGGAGCCTCCCCTTCCTCACACGATTTCAGCGTGTTTGGAATTTATCATAGGTTGCGTGGAACGCGCTCCTGATTTGTCTTCTTTGTCCTTCCTCCACTCACGAGTCCAGCGTGGTTGGCGTATGTCACCATTTTGCATCTATTGTACTCTCTATTGCATCGTATCTATTATCTATTACATCACATCTATTACATCCATTGCATCATATCTGTTTTATCCTCTAGTCTAGGAGACCCTAAATCCTGCATCTTTATTCGCACTATCTTGTGCACTTTCCGGTCTAGGAGACCTTAAATCCTCTAAAGGTGCAATTCCTTTGGTGTTTGTTGTGCCCGAATGACTTCTGGTGGTCTGGTATAGCCACCAGCCTGTGTTAGCGGTGAGTTCCTAGGAGATCAACTGAGACGGTGGAAACTAGAGTTCAAATGGCTTATGCCTAGAACGCAAAGGTTCGGGATTTCCGAGAATAAAGTCTGGTTTAAATACCCAGGGGTATATCCTCGGCTTGAAATCTGTATGGCAGCCCCATAGGTTGAAATAGCATGTGTATGCGCCTCAATTATAGATACTGAACCAACCTAGTCTGTCACCCTGTTAGAGAATAGGGAAAGCTGCGACCACAGTCAAGGAGAAAAGTAGTACCTGTAGTTCAACTAAGAAGAAGAGGAAGATTCCTACATCAGCATGAGGTAGGACATTGCCGAGGTAAGTCATTGCCAATTGCCCCTCTAAGGTACCTCCCTTCTCCTAGCTATCACATTGCATTTTAGTCATTACAGTGCATTGCATAAATCCTGAATTTTCAAACCGGCTTCGCGTAGCGTATAAGTCCAATTTTCAAACTGGCTTCGCGTAGCATATAAGTCCAATTATCAAAATCTTTCTGTATATCATTTTGCATCCTGTCCCTGAACTACACTGGTTTGATTCCTTGCAAAGGGATACGTAGGCAGCCTGCGGGCACAACCATTTGTTTATCTATATTTTGTTTGTTTGTCCAAGTCTTCGGCCTTGTCAAAAATGGGTCGTCTCTGGGCTTTGACACTCACTCCCGTCACTTCTTGACTTCCGAGTTCTGTCAAAGAGGGGCAACTGTAGACACCCCATTTTTGACCGCCTTTAAGACTTGGATGCGACTGATGGTTTTGGAAGTTGTGCAGTGCAAAGGGTCGGTTTCTTCGGTAAGGAGAGAGTCAAATCTCAATTTCATACCCTTTTTTTTGTGGACTGAAACAATCTTGATCAAAATATTTTAGACTTGAAACCCTCTCTTTCAAAACATTTTGAAAATAAAGTTTTTACGATGTTCCGAGGCTCACATTTTGTCAAATGTTGCGCTTTTCGATAAACCGAGCAAGGACAAAGTGGAAATGAATGAAAGAGAGATGAAATCTTTGAAAAATCTTTCAAAACACCTTGTCTAGAGGTTTGGAGTTGAAGAAAAGAGGAGAAGAGAAAGGAAAACTAGTTTGGGAGAAGTTCGGCATGAATTCGGGTAGGACCAAATCTGCGCGGCTTCACCGAAACAGGCATAACTCTTTACACTGGTGGAATTTTGATGCGAGGTTGGCGCCATTGGAAAGATAAATTTTGGGGCTTCAATGTGGCCACATGGCCGACCAGAAAATCAGATGGCAGACCAGAAAAATCAGGTGGTCCAAAGTGGTTCAGCGTGAATCCGGGAGGACCAAAAACTGCGCGGCTTCACCGAAACGGGCATAACTCTTTGCATAGGAGGAATTAAGATATGAGCCCACCACCGTTGGAAATCTTACTTCCGGGACTTCATTTTTCACTCAAGAATCTCCTAAGAACAAGTTCGGGTGGGGGAGATATGGTTGGTTAAAGTCCGTTTGGACCGAATCTGCGCGGCTTCACCAAAACAGGCATAACTTTTTGCACAGGAGGAATTTTGATGCAAGGTTTATGGCACTGGAAAGCTAACTTCAGGGGCTTCATCCTAGGGGGTGGCTGACCACCTTGATCCTTTTGACCTGGTCGGTCGGCCACCTGAACTGGTCGGCCGGCCACCTTGCCTAGTCGGCCGGCCACCTTGGCCCTTTTGAGCTGGCCGACCATTCTTGCCCTCCTGAGTGTGTTCCAGCTGTGCCAGCTATTCTGCATTTGACCCACTGTCCGAAGGTCTTCCCTTTTGGGGGAAATTTGAATTAGTTTTTCTCCCCTTGTCTCCCCTCTCTCCCTCTATATAACCAGCCTCTCCCCTTTATTTCTGAGGGTTACAAAACTTGGTTAGTGCATTATACATACAACTTCCATATCTCTCTCATCCAAGCTCCAAAACCCTAATTTCTTGGCCACTTTTACCCTACAACCCATAGCACCACACCTCTACACTTTATTCCAGCACTTTGGAGGACATTTGAAGAGGTTGGAAGCTCACAAATTTGGTCCAAAAGCTGCTAGTTTGCTGCTCTTCAAGGGTGAGTCATCTTTCTCCTTTTTGTAGTCTTTTCTTGCTCTATATCTAAGCCTTGCTTGCAAGAATTTTTGGGCTCTGACCCAAACTGTAAATAGCCATATTTTGAGCACCTTTTCATGTTTGATCAAGGACCTCTTGCTGTTTGAGGTCTCCTACTACCACTTGCCTCTTTAACTCTCTTGTAGGCCTTTTTCTTGCATGATATGTTAGGCTTGTTTATGAGCTGTTTTGGACTTTTCCATAAACTATGAAATATCTTTCTTTGAGCCCCTTTTCAACATTGTTGAAGGGCTCTCCTCTGTTTGAGGCCTCCTGCTATCACTTGCTTCTTTATCTCTCTTTTAGGCCAATTTTTGCATAGTATTTTAGGCCTATTTTTGAGCTGTTTTGGATCTTTTCATAAACTGTAAAATATCTTGTTTTGAGTCCCTCTTCAACATTGTCGAAGGTCTCTCCTCTATTTGAGAACAGAAGCTGCCACTTGTCTCTTTACCCCTCTTTTAGGCCCTTTTCGTGCATGATAGTTTGGCCTTGTTTGTGATTATTTTCGTGGCTTGATGTAAACTGTAAAGTGCCTTGTTTTGAGTCCCTATTCAACTTTGTTGAAGGGCTCTTTACCATTTGGGGCCAGCTTCTGTCCCTTTGTGTTTAATCTCTCTTTTAGGGCCATTTTTGCATGATGGATTAGCCCTATTTGTGTTCATTTTTGAGGCTTGTTATAAACTGGAAATATGCATGTTTTGGGACTTTCTTGCATCTTTCTTCATGCTTCATGATAAAATAATGCATGTTTTGTATAGCTATAGGCCAGTGCGTATGCCTAGTTGTGTGTTTCGAGGCCATTCCACGCATCGGGTGCCATGTTTCCATGTTTCGGGATCATTTTGCACCAAATTTCAATGCTGAAACTTGCATGTTTGTATGCCATATTTCGTGCCTTACCATGTCTTGTTAGAGTGGCATTTGTGCCTTAGACTTGGTCCTCGGTTTGCGTGCATGTGTGCACGCATTTCGAGTGTCTCATTTTCATCTAATGGCTACTGATGTGAGTGTAGTTGAGGTCCACTCATGTTGGTGTAAGTCCATTGTGCATTGTGTATGCCATTTCATTTCATAGCATTGTGTATGCTAGGTTGTATGTTAGCGCATTGTGTGTGTCTTGTTACCTCGTGCATTGTGTATACCATTTCATAGCATTGTGTATGCTAGGTTGCATGTTAGAATTGCATTCATGCATGTCATGCATATTGCATTGTGTTTGGGATAGGAGTTAGCCCGAGCACGGGAAATGAGGTACGTTTCGTACTTCGAGTAACGGAACGTATCTCAATTCCTGGTTGCCGACACTCCGGATTATCCATGATGGAGTCCAGGCCTTGTTGTCTTTACGTGCGCATTCATTTCATATTGAGTCGTGCAATTCGACTCCTCGGCCATCATGCATTGATATGCGTGATTGGTGGCACGGGGATCAAGGACTATACTCCCCGAAGAGTAGTCATGCATACATATGTGAAAATACTTTGCCATGCCCCTTTGTTGCTCTCTGTTGCAGCAAAACAGAAATCGACAGCCTTCCAGAGCTTGGCACGCATTCCAAGAACAATTGCAAACAGAGGCAAACCGGGGCATCGCGAGGGATTCACCGCACAAGGCAACCCGAGCATGCATCATTCATCATCCGGAGCAGAGTTGAGGCACTCCCTGGCTTGCATGCCAATTTATTGCTTTCATAATTTAATTTGTTAATTAATTAGGGTTTTGTACATATTTGGACTGTATTTATTCATTTGGGACTGTATTATTTATTCGGACCCTCTGCGCGAGGGCAATGTTGTAATAAGTGTGCGTGTGTGTGATGTATGTCTTCCAACCCCACGTCTTTCTCCCTTTTATTTACCTTCTTATGATGGTTAGATTAGGGCATGTTTCAATTAGCATACAGTATGATAACATGTTTGCATTCATTCATCTATCTTGCATGCACCGGGCTCGGCGCATCATACTAAGTGCATTGTATTTTCAATTCCAAGTTGAATACATGTTAGCTGTAGCATTTCATATGCCATGTCTAGAATAGCCGAGCCTACTATAGTTGCACTTTTGCATGTGTTGCATTAGGCATTTCTATATAAATAGGATCATGCATGGATTTCTAATTAACTTCTGTTTTGGCTTGGAGTACTCGGTAAGTTTTATGCTTTAGCATCCTTGCATGTGTGTGAGTGACTGCCATGATTGCATGCTTACCATGAGGCTAATTGCTTATGTGATATAACTGCCTGAGTGCCTGTGGGTGAAGGTTGGGTTATTTGGATTGGAACAATTCATTAAATGTGAGTTTTAAGCCCACTAGATAGTGGCAAATCATCTCGTTTTCTAAGCCCACCTGAGGGTGGCAAATCCACATTTTAGCCTACTTGCGAGTAGCAAACCGTTTTCAAAACAAACATGAGATGTTTCGTTCCAATTCAGGCGATCCAGTCTATACTTGTATGCTGGGCGCATCACATAGTAAATCTAGGCTAATAACCGGAATAAGAATGCATAATGTTTTCAAAAATAGATATCATGGTTAGTAGAGGCCGATCTTTGATCGGGCGAGCGGGGGTGCTCACGAAGTGACCTTCCCCAATCGTACCCAAGTTCCCGAGCCGAGGCAACTTCGGTGATGACGGACACGTGGCCTTAGGCAAACAAGTCAGGGTTTCCTAAATTTCCCCAAAATAAAACATTTAGGTGGCGACTCTGTATCTGGCAAAGCAGTCCATGTTTGACACTTCTTTCAAAATCTATTTTCTCAAAACGATTTGTCGGATTTGGACTCTTTGGTTCAGATTTAGAACCGTGACAATTTTAGAGTCCTGAACTGTAGTGAGCCCAATATTGAAGGGAACGGGGGACCTCGTTCCTCCCGGGGCGTTCGGGGACGTCTACACCATGCAATCGAATAATTTCAACAATGTACACAATAGCAAGTCTATCAGCATCATAAATAGTTTTCACAGGAAAAAAATGAGCAAACTTAGTCAATCTATCCACAATAACCCATATAGAATCCATACCTCGGGGTGTTCGGGGTAAGCCCAAAATAAAATTTATAGTTATGTGCTCCCACTTCCATTCCGGAATAGGGAGAGGTTGATGTAACCCTGCCGGTCTTTGGTGTTTCGCTTTTACTTGCTGACATTGAAGACATCTTGAAATGAACTCCACAATTTCTCTCTTCATATTGGGCCACCAAAAAGCTTGCTTGAGATCTTGATACATTTTGGTATTTCGGAGATGCATAGCAAATCTAGACTTGTGAGTTTTTTCCAAGACTCTTCCTTTAATTTCGAGGACATTAGGAACACACAATCTTCCCTTGAAACACTTACATTTCCAAATAAAATTCCGATCTTGGCTTTGTTTCAATCTCATCAAGCACTTTCTTGAGAAATTCATCCTCCAATTACCTTTGTTTAATTTCCTCAATAATAGTTGGTTGTGCTGCCATTGCAGCTAACATTCCTCCTTGTTCATGTAACACAATTTCCATTTCCATTCTTTCCAAGTCAAGTAATAGTTCATTCTGCTCCATAAGAAAACATGTTAAATTTCCTATTTACTTTCTACTAAGAGCATCTGTTATTGTGTTGGCTTTGCCGGGATGATAATGAATCTGCAAATCATAATCCTTGATGAGTTCTAACCACCGTCTTTGTCGCATATTAAGCTCCTTTTGAGTAAAGAAATACTTAAGGCTCTTGTGGTCGGTGTAGACTTCACATGTTGCTCCATAAAGATAATGCCGCCAGATCTTCAATAGAAAAACCACAGCGACTAATTCCAAATCATGCGTAGGGTAACTCTTTTCATGCGGCTTCAATTGTTAAGATGCATACGCAATTACTCTTCCATTGTGCATATGTACACACCCCAATCATTTATGAGAAGCATCACTATAAATGACAAACCCTTTTGTACCTAATGGTAGGGTGAGGACCGATGCTATTGTCAGCCTTGTCTTCAATTCTTGAAAGGCAGACTTCCTCTATTCTGTCTACTCTAATGGGCCTTTTTGAGTTAACTAGGTAAGCAGCATCGTAATCTTAGAGAAATCTCTAACAAATCTTCGGTAATAACCTGCCAAACCCATAAAATTGCTCACTTCTGTAACATTGGTAGGAGCAGGCCAATTCACAATAGCTTTTATCTTTTGCAGATCAACATACACACCATCCTTGTTAATCACATGCCCCAAAACACAACTTCATTTAACCATAATTCACATTTCTTCAATTTAGCATATAACTTCTTGTCTCTAAGTGTTTGAAGAATTAATCTCGAGTGTTTTTCATGTTCCTCCCTACTCATCAATAAATACCACCACAAACTCATCCAAATACAGTTTGAAAATCCGATTCATTAAATCTATAAAAGCTGTTGGTGCATTCGTAACCCCAAATGGCATGACTAGAAATTCATAACGATCGTACCTGGTTTGCAAGGCGGTCTTCTCAACATCCTCTGTTTTGACTTTTAACTAATGGTACCCAGATCTCAAGTCAATTTTAGAAAACACTTGTGTCTCTGTAATTGGTCAAACAAATCATCAATCCGCGGAAAAAGTATTTATTCTTTATCGTTACCTTATTAAATTCTCGATAGTCAATGCATAACCGGAGTGTCCCATCTTTCTTTTTCACAAACAACACCGATGCACCCCATGGCAATGTTCTCGGTCGGATGAACCCTTTGTCAAGCAATTCTTGCAACTATACTTTCAATTCCTTCATTTTTTCCGGAGACATTTGTACGGAGCTTTGCAAATCAATTGAGTACTCGTCACAAGATCAATGACAAATTCAATCTCACGGTCTATCAAGTCCCCCGGTAATTCCTCGGGAAATACATTTGAAAACTCACTAACAATTAGAATATTTTTAACACTCGCATTGGGTGTCTCAACATGCAAAATGCTACACAAATAACCCTTACAACCTTTTTGAAGTAGTTTACAAACTTTCATAACCGAGATTAGAAAGGGTGGAAGAGCTACGCCATGTCCCACAAAAGTAAATTCATGTTGTCCCAGTGGGCGGAAAACAACTTGCTTAGACACACAATCGATGGTTGCATAACACTTAGCTAACCAATCCACCCCAAAATTATATCAAAGTGTACCATATCAAGAGGCATCAAATTAGCACATAATGGAATATCTCCAAGTAAATGCTTACATGTAGGATAAATAGAAGAACATAACATATATTCCCCAGATGGGAGAGACACACACAACACATAATTCGAAGGTTCCATAGATCTATTCAAATCAGGAACAAATGTTTTCGAAACAAAGGAATGAGTGGAACCCGAATCAAGTAGCGCATGAGCAGGTTGGTCATTGATGGAAAGTGTATCTGAAACCACAACATCTGAATTTTGAACATCACCTGGAACAAGAGCAAAGACTTTCCCTCACCTAACATTGTCTCTAATAGTAGTAGGCCTTGCCAGGGTCTTTGTTGCAGGAGTGGAACCGGCTAAACTAGCAGTTGGCCTATTCCCCTTTTGTTGCCCAAACATAGGCCAATCTCTCATCATATGCCCAGTTTTCCCACACTTAAAGCAAGCCCCGGCTGCTTGGTAGCAAACTCCTCGATGCTTCTTTCCACACTCCAGGCAAGTTGGTGCCGAATCACGGGGTAGAACCAAAAGCGATGGAGTTCCCAAATTCTGTTTCTTGTTTTGTGAAGACGCCGACCCCTTGTACATATTATACCCCTGCCTTTTTCCCTTCCAATTCGAGTTCCGGTTGCGATTGGCCTAATTACCTTTCGCTCTGATGGCCCTATCCAATATATCTACGTATTTTTGAACTTTCAACACATTAATTTTCTCAAGAATGGAGTCTTGGAGTCCTTCCTCAAATTTCCTTGCTTTTTTGTAGTTCGTATCGACCATATGCGGTGCGAAACGGGCTAGCTTGGTAAACTACGCTTCATACTCCACTATGGTTTTGTTTCCTTGCTTCAAGTTTTCAAACTTTGACACCTTCCTGTCCCGGATACATTGTGGAAAGTACTTTTCATAGAAGGTCTCCAAAAATTGAGCCCAATTCATTCCTTGTTGTTCATCTTGAATAAGCATCCACCAACGAGGTGCTTCATCCACGAGTGTAAAAAGCAGCAAGTAAGACTTTCTGTACCTCTGTACATGAGAAGACTTCAAACAATTTTTTGATACCAAGCACCTATGCCACTGCCTTCAGTAGGTCAATCCCTCCTTTGAACAATGGCGGTTTTATCTTTTTAAATTCCTTTGTGAGTGCAATAGTTCGGCCGTCAGCTTAGTGGTCTTGCACTACAGGTGGTGGCACAGGCATAGGTGGCGGTAATGGTGGTTGTTGTTGTTGTTGTCGTCGTCTAAAAGCCTATGACATGTCCATGATCATTGCCTCCATTCTATCAACCCGTATGGAGGTGGAATCCTCCCTATCTTCCACCCTTGTTCTCACCATGATCTAGAGGAACATACAGTATAACTTTCACAGATAATATGCACATAATTCACATTTACAAATGCACATTTTCATGTCATACCTGATTATAAACGCATTATGGATGCAACTTAAACCTTTCGAGACTTTTTATTGCTTAAATGGACTCGTGTGTGAGATATTAACTCATGCTCTAATACCACTCTGTCATGAACCAAACTCGCCCTTGAAAGTTTGGGCCATAACTAGCCAGTAATCACTTGATTACCTTCGGCCTTATACAAACTCACAAAGTAATTATAATAATGGGGCCATAAGCGGAAGTATACAACAATGAAGAAGTCTATTGAGTTGTGCCAATATGAGCAAATATAACACATTCACATCATTTACATGCCCATGCAAAAATATAAGTATCATAGGAAATTTTATACATCTCGATAACACATCTCAAGACCAAATAACAAAAATAGAATAAAGTCAAAGCATAATGGGATTCAAAGGCAAAACTCCATCTCGGAGGCATAACTCGACAAGTTCACAAAATAACTCTTGAAACTGACTCTACGAGTGGGCTCCATGCTGCGAATCACCTGCATGTGCATACATAACATTGAGTGAGCGAAACTCAGTGAGTAATAATATAGTAAAACGGTGTAATAGATGATCATAAGGTTCTCACACTATCTATATACAAAATGGCCTTGGGCCCATCATATAAATAGAACAGCCATAGGCCCATCATATAAACAAAACGACCTTAGGTCCATTAATATCAGAACTGCCTCAGGCCCATATAAGTACACTGCAGTCTCTGGCTCACATATCATACAGAACGATCTCAGGCCCACATATTATATAGAACGGCCTTGGGCCCACACATTAACAGAACGACATTGGATCCACATATTATATAGAACAACCTCGGGCTCATATATTAACAGAACGGCCTTGGGCTCACACATATCATATCTTAAATGGAAATGGAACGACCTTAGGTCCACATTGCACATGTTATATAATATTTATGAAGTTCATTCATTTCGATCAAAACACAATGTCGGCACCATTCACTATTCATGGCTCGAGGTACACATTTAAGAACATATATGTGCAATATTATTACTTAGTGAGTTAGGTCCCGCAGTGTTTCCTTTAACACACGACCTATACAAACATTTCACACACACATTCAATAAATAATCCGTTCAATTCATGCACTTTCTTTAATTAATTCATTGTACGATTCTTTCAATTCTATAGGAATTGTGGAGGGTCAAAACATGCTCACAAGCGAATTTAAAAGGTCGGAGAAGTTAACAGAAAAGACAGATTTTTCACCCTCTTTCTGTACGTACAGAAGCCACTCACCGCACATGCGGAAGAGTGTCACATGTGTGGCCCGCATGTGCATTTATTTCAGTAGCGGAGTTCTGATTGGCCCTGTTTTCCCCATGTGCCGTTCTGGCTATTCTGGGCAGTCTGAAGCTGATACAAAACTTAAGCTTTTGTGCTCAAATTCAAGCCCCAATTCATGCAAAACTAATTTCAAAACATGACATACTAACATGAATTAAGGGTAATTACAACTCAAACACATCAATCTTGCCTCAACATTAAGTTTATGGTCTCATCTCTTTATTACATACATGAATTTCATACACGAGCTCAATATAGCTACAAACATGGTGAATCTTCCAACAATCTTGGTTGTATCAACCAACTAGAGTTTATTTCATGGATTAATCAGAAGATTGAACTCACATCAAAAAAAGAATGAAGAGATTAAGCCTGTGTTTGGTAAAGCTTTCTAATCACAATTCCACCCCTTCATGTAAACAAAGTGTTTGGATGGGGTTTTCAAAAATTAATTTCACCACACATTTTAAAATACATTTCTGGCAAAGCTCCTTCGAAAACAAACTTCCAAGACACAGCTCTCACCTTTTCGTATAGTTTTTGAATTTTTGAGTCTACTCGATCGTCCCCTCGGACATCCAGGTTGACCGCTATAGTGATTTTTTTATTTTTGGCAATTGTCAACAGAAAGTTGGTGAAGTTGTATAGAGTGAATTTGTAAATTGACTAATGTTATTTATTTCCTTTGTAATATTTTCAATATTTTCAATTAAAAAAATTGATTAATGTTATTTTCTATTAATCATTAATTTTTAGGTATACATTGATGTGAGATACCATTGGATTCGAGATGTGTTAGATTCGAAATTGTTGTAACTTGAAAAGGTTCATGTGGATGATAATATTTTGGATATATTGACTAAGACTTTGTCAAAGGACAAACATTTGAAGTGTCGAACTTTGGCGGGTATGGTTGATGTCTCCATCTAAGTCGGTAGGAGAAGAATTGTTAGGTATACTTCCTTAGTGGAGTATGAGACCTAATTGGTTTATTAAAAGAGCTTTAATTTAGTTTGGTATTGGTTATAATAGATATATATATATATATATATATATATTATATCTGACTTTTAGAGGCCCAATGAGTATTTTAAACTGTTTGCTAACAGTTAGGGTTTTGATAAAAAAAAAAAAGAAAAAAGAAGCCCAAGAATTAACAATATTTTTTTTGTGGGTATTGTTTTTGTTGTTTTGAAGTGTGTAGTGACTGATTAATCTTTTCGATGGTGTGTGCTTGGAAATTAATTCGGTGGATTTGGTTGTTAGTGTATTGTTGCTTTGTGTGTTTTGTTCTAAGGTGCTCCACGTTATTGTTACTTCCGCAAAGTTTTGAAGTTTGTTTCTGCTTTGGTGTTAGCTTGGTTTAGATTTGTGGTCTTCTTTAATTCTGTTTCGAAGACAATTTGTTCGTCTATTTGGTGAGGTCTTTTTCTAATTATTTGTGATTATTTGAAATTCACCTAAAGATCGTTTGTGAGAGCATCCGTATCTCATTTATAATTGTTTGAAAACTTTTGGTTGATAGTAGAATTAGATTGTGATCCCATGAACATACCTCACATTGAGAGAATCATGAAAAAATTCTTGTGTCGTTATTGATTTAATTTTTTCACAATATTTTTTATTTTTTTTAATTGATTTACTTGTGGGAAATCAACTATTTTCGCTAATAGTTCCCACTGCTAATCTTTTGAATAAGTTTGTGAAGGTTCTAGAGAAGAAAGTAATTGTATGAGGTATAATCGGAAACCCATATTAGGGACTGTAATGAAGCTTTTGAGAGTTAGTGATTATGTGAATAAGCAATTGTGTGATGTGAGCATTCCATTCATTGTCATTAATGGTAATGCAGATGTTGTGATTGATCTAGATGTGAGCAGAGAATTGTATGAGCAAACCAAGAGTGAAGACAAGACTACGAAGATCTATGATGGGATGATGCATTCTTTGTTGTTTAGAGAGACTGACGATTATGCTGAGATTGTTTGGAGTGATATATTGTCATGGTTGAATGATCGATATCGATGTGAATGAATTGGGGTTTTATGTTTTGGATTTGAAATGTTTGAAGAACAATATACGAATTGAAATAAATTTGTGTATAGTTTCATCAAAGGTATGTTCTTGATTCCCATACATAGTTGACATTGTGAATAAAGTGTTTGATAGAAGAGAGGGTGAGTTGGCATCTTTATTTTGAAATTTATCGTCAAAATGTAATTTTTTTTTAACATTTCCTATTTAAATGTGATGATAATGGACAAATTAATATGATTTCAAAAAAATTAAGGGTAAAATTGAAATTATTCGAAATCTCAAGGTGTAGTTGATCATTGGGACAAAGTATAAGGGGGAAAATGGAATTTTCTCTTTTAATAACTCAATATCATAAAAACAATATAATTTTAATGTTTACAGTACTTTTTATCAATTAATAAAAATAAAATTTTTAATTACTTAAAAAATTAAACATCAAGAGAAAATATATATAGAAGATAGATATGAATTGATTCGTATATTTTAGTGGTACAAAAATTTAAATTTTAAAACTAATTAGTTAAGTTTCTTTTTCAAATTTTGAAATTTAAATTTTTAAATGGATTAATTAACTTTCCTTTTGAAATGTGTAAATCGAGGCATAATAATTTTTTTAAAAATGATTTAATTAAAATTAGCCAATAGAAAATGTTTTAATTATTAAAAAAATAAGAATTCTAGAAAAATAATAGGAGGGTTTTAAGCTTCACAAGTCCCTTCTCATTAGAAATCCTTTTTCCTTGGTATAGATTCAAAAATTGATTTACTTTCTAAATTGAAGTGATTTGATGATGATAAACATATGAACCAAATAATTAATTATTAATTAGATTTAAACTATAATGACCAATGATTGAATGACTTGTGTATTTATGTATTTTAAAATTCAAAAAAAAAAAAAATTTTGAAAGTTTCAAACTCAAAAACCTTACAGCCTTTTTGCTTATATTATAATATATTATGTGAACCAAAATATATAATATATTACGAACCGATGCCCTCTTCTCAAATTTATTCCTTCATACACACACATGCATTATTAAGAAAAATACTTTATTTAAAAATCTTATTAAATTGTTGAATACTTTGTACACACCTTACAAAGTCCAAGTAGCGAAAAGTACACTTCCAAAAAAAATTAAAAATACAAATCACATTATTGATTAAAACAACTGAAAACATATTTTAAACATATTTTAAATTTAACTGCATCTTGCCAAATCGATCTGTGGTCAAAACAATAATGCTAAGAAGAGATAGCAATCTTAGCATTATTGGCTGTCAAAATCCTCTCTTCCCAAATCATTGTCAATGGCTTTCCATGAATAAATTTGAAATTAGTGAGGATAATAAGATCGGACAGCGTAATATGTTTGCAGGGCAGTGAAGCCGAGAAGCACAATTGCAGCAATGACAGATATGGTAGTCCATGGATTGGTGAAATAATCACGCGGCAATGCTACCATATATTCACGCGACTTCACCTTCACTAGTATCGCTCTAAGTCTGCGCCAGTCCAACCAAGACCTAGAGTACTTGTTAACATTGGTACACAAATCGAAAAAACAGAAGTCCTTCAAAACAACTCCATCGCACATAGATTTGAAGAGAGTTGAAACATCGACATGACTGCGACCCCCACCCCCACTCAAATCATATCCTATGATCTTTCTGTGATGAAGAATTTCAGCCGTGCGAGGAATTAAGGAGACTCCTCATAAGGAAGACATACGATGCAATGCAATGTGAGGTGTCAATGCTGCATAGCTCAAAATCAATCAGATTTCGGAAGATTGATTCTGTAGCTTCGCGTATCTCCAATAGTGGCATTTTAACAACTTCAGTTGTGAACTCTATGTCTAGGAAATTTTCTTCTGGGGTGATGTCAGTTTTGCCTTGAAATTGAATTCCTATCTTCAAAAGTTGTGTAGCACAATTTTCGAATCCATTTATTAGCAAGCGTTGACGATCATCATCATTATGGCGGGTTTTGTCAGATATGGGGAGGTGAGATTTGTGCAAAATTTTACCCCTTTTGAGAGACATGTGGAGGTAAAAATTGTGCAAGATATCAAGTAAATGCTTACCAGAGAGTTTCGAGGATTTACTTTGAATTGCTTTGTCGCTCAAACCCAAAGCCATTTGAAAAAGAGTACGGCTAAAGTGGCCACATTATGCTCAATAAATGAGGATCGTAATTGTACGGGAAAGAAATAATTCTCCTCGTATAATCCTGTTGACCAAGTCCACGCTCCTTTGTATGACGTCGCTTTATCACCTGAAAACACAAACGTGAGCTGGCCGGCGGGTGTGTGCCAGAAACCTCTCCGATGCCTAAGTCAGAAAACTTGACAAATAGACAAAGCCCAATGTTCTCAGGAAGCAAAATTATGTTGTGTTTTGTTACCTCTTCCAAGGTGATGTTTGTGAGCTTTTATAAGTTTCGAATGGCACAATCCTAGTAGGACTTTTATTCCTCCATGCAGAGTCCTCCTAGGATTCATACTCCTAAGGATAATGCTTATCCTTTTACACCCCCCCTGCTTAAACCAAGTGGGATGGTTTTTACTACGACCGAACTACCATTTGACCGTAGTAAACTGGCTAAGCTTAGCCGCGAGATAGTTCGGCCCTTCCTTTTACCTCTTATCTCGGTTCTCCCTTGCATGAACCATGATGTGTTGGGACCGGTCTACCGAATAGCAAGGTCTTGACCGACCTATCTAGAATACGCCGCGACCGGACTAACTCTGAGACCGGCCTAACTCCAAGTTGCCTCCGGACCAAAGTAGCTTTACTCCTCCTCGGGCCGGAGTAACGATACCTCCCTGGGCCGTAGTAACTACACTTTTCCTGGGCCGGAGTAACATTTCGGCCTTTTCACCTAGTCCTTGGCAATTTGGGCCACAAAGCCCATCACATAGCTCGGCCCAGCTTTTACCAAAAATTACCCTCTCAATTGCCCCTTAATTCCATCTGCACAGCATGATTGGGATTACTAGTCCACCAACCGAGCTGAAGTTATTAAGCTTGTCCAGCCGAGCTAAAAACCCTTTAGCCTCTCCAGCCGAGCCAAAAACTCTTGGGCCCATAAGCCGAGCTAATTTTACTTCGGGCTTTACTTTGTCCGGTCAAAACGTCTCTTCAATCACGACTGGAGCGCTTCCCTTTCCGTATACACGTGGCACGCTCCCATTCGTAGAAGGCAGCTGTCAACGCCGTCTTCGTGTTTCGCAATTTTTGAACAGTTCCCGCCCTCTCTTTCTTCCCACAAAACAATCATCCTGCTTTTGAACCATTCACCTTCACTATTCTTCATCTTCTCTCTCTGTGCTCTTGCTGTTCGTGTTCTTCCTTTACTGCAACAGTTTTCATCTTCAGTCCCCTCTTCTTTAATCTGGTAAGCAAATCTATTTTCCTTCCCTATTTTTGCTTTCGTATCTGCTTCTATACATTTGGTTCACTGTATTTTTGCAAAACATGTTCTTCCCTTTCTGCTTTGCTTCTGTATTTTCATGAAAAAACAATAGCACAACTCATGCGCGTATGAACTTCTGTAGAAAATTAGTCTTAGATCCAAAATAACATAGCAACCGAACTAGGATACTGTTTGTCCAATATTGGTAGATCACTTTAGACAATAACCGAACCAGAACTTGTAGAAGTTTTAACAAATCACCAACTCCTGATTCACCGTAGCCGAAATAAAATCACCGAACGAAGTTTTGAACACATTAGTCTAGGATCCATGGCCTTCAACCGAGTTGAGCCTTGGGGCTAAGCCAGCTTTCTTAGTTTTTCAAACCAAACTCAGAAAGTTGCCCCTAGTGGCTTAACCGAAGTAAACAACCCACTGTTCAAACCGAGATAAATAAAACCGATCTTGCGTACCCAAAGTTCAAACCGAACTACCAAGTATTTTGCCGAACCAAGACAGAACCTGCCCAGAAAGCCGAAGTAGGGCTGATTTACCTTATTTTTAATATGTAGCACGGTCCAACGATCTGTGCTGAACCCCTTTGTTTTCTACTTTGCAAACTTAGGTTACCCAGGCACTCCTGCGTGCGCTCAACCGAGCTACTGAGCACAATCTTTGCACCGATATAACTTATTCGTAAATTATACAACAAATGGGTAAGTATAGGTATTTGGTAGAGACCCCTGGTGGCATGGCCGAATTCCAAAGGGATTATGGCATTCCAGACGATGTACACCTTACCCTAGCCAAGAAGGACATCATACCGTGGGGTGAAACAGGCTTTGTACCCTTTACCCTGCTTTCAATAATAGAGACCGGACTAAGGTTCCCAGTCCAGCCTTTAATTTGTGAATTTCTTAGGCAAACCAGGTTATGCCCAACCCAGCTATCCACCAATACATACCGGATAATAATGGGTATAGCCGAGCTAAACTGCCAAGCAGGCCTCAACCTCGGCTTGGACGAAATATTCCATCAGTACTCCATAGGTTCCAAAGACGATGGCTGGGTTTATTACCTTAGGATACGCCGACGTAGAGAAAAGATAATAAAAGACACGCCGGATAAGGATGTTAATGACGATGACTTCTTCTGGGTATCGGGCAATTTTGAAGATCAGCAGGCCCAAATCCCAGGCCGAAGTATTAACTGGAAGAAAGGAGAACCTGGTAGAGTTACTTCGGTTTTATGCATGTTTTCCTTTACTTCGGTTTCAGGCGTCACGACCGATCTAACAGTTCTATATTTTTTGCAGATTCAGCTCATCTTGCGTCCCATTATAGTTACCCAAATCTAAACATACTTTGAGCCGCACTACGGGTTAAAGAAAGAAGTTGGTCTAAGCTTCTAAACTTTGAGCCGACCTACAGATATAGCGGTCGTCGAAAAGCCCGAGTGACCGATTTCCTTCTAGAGGAAGCACCTGAACCGGACCCAAACTTGCCCGAAATACGACTTGTCCCACTAACAGCTGAAGAAGAGATGGCGAAGAAAAGCAGAGTTAGGGCCCTTCTGACCGCAACAACCAGGGCCGAAGTGCAACCATCCATTGAAACGCAGCCTGCCGTTGTGGCCCTCCCTTCTCAGCAGCCTTCTTCATCTCGCCCTTCTAAGCGCGCCCGATCTACATCGACCGAACAACAACTTGTCGATGAGGTTGAATCCATCCCCCAAAGTCCTCAACCTACCCTCCAACCGGAGCAAACTGACCGAGCAGAATCTTCGAAATGGGCTCCGAAGCTAACCTTCAATGACCGAGATATCAAAGCTTCTGATTCGGTTGTGGCTGAAAAAGATCATCAATTGGCCTTTAACCTGGCCAAAAGTGTGTGCCTCCCCAAGGACATGGAGCACCACCTAAAGCAATTAAACACCGAAATGAAGTCAATCCGGTCTACATCGAAGTCCATGATTTTGGTAAGTAGCTCTGTCCGTTTTTTCTGTCTAAATTTTCAAACTTTTACTTCGGCTTAAGGAAAGTCTTCGTTCTGTCAGGCCTTACAAAAGAACAACATTACTTACAAGAAAGTCCAAGAGCTCAGAAAAACAACGAGGCAAGCAATGGCGGAAGCCGAAGCAAAGGTGGCCGAGCTAGAAGAAGCCGAGAAGAAAATGGCCAAGATACAAGCAGAGAACGGCCGACTTGCCGATCTGGTTAGTTCGGCTGAAGCGGAGAAACAGAAAGCCGCCATTGCTATGAAAGACAAGTATCTACGCGAGTTGGTAAAGCTTGAAAAGAGAAAAGACACCGAAATAACTCAACTGAAAAAGAGCGCGGAGGGAGCTGAAAAGTAGGGTTACAAGCGGGGTTACAAGAAGGCAGAAGACGCTTATGTCAAACAGTGCGACGTTGCCAAGGAGCTTTTCTTTAAGTGCGGCTGGAGGGGAGCCGTTGAGAAGCTCGGTCATGATCCTCAAACCGAGGTTTTCGACCCTCCAGCCTACTTTATACCGAAATCCCTTGCGGAGTATGCAAATGTCATGCAGCAACAATTTCTTGAGGGCTCAGACTCAGATGAAGATTCTGCTTCTGACGATGCTCCGGTTGTTGATGTGGATCAGACAGTTCGGTCGGAACCTATGGTGGAAGACGTAGCTATTGATCAGCCTGGTGAAGCCGTGGTTCCGACCGAAACCACCCTTGTTATCGACACCGAGCTTCCGCCTGAAACCGGTCTTCATGCTGACGCTGATGCTGCTTTTGACGCCGAAATCGAAGATCTCTTCTCTTGACTCTATACTTTTTCTCTTTTTGTTGCCTTTTGCCTTTGTAACCGGGCTATGCCCCTCTGTAATTACTGTTTAATGAATGAAAATTTTGTTAGACTCTTATTCCGGTTTCTGATTCATATGCTTGCACTTATAATGTCTTCTATTACTCCAACTGTTATTTCGGTTTTAGCTGGTTAAACTATACTTATAGTAGCCAACCACTCCTTAGCCGACATATTTACTTCGGCTGAGGAGTTTTCAGTTTGTTTAATCCAGCCGATCTAATTTCAGACATACCCTTACTTCGGTTGGAGAGTAACAAGAGTTGGTTTATTCCAGCCAACCACTCTTCAGCCATACCCTTACTTCGGTTGGAGAGTAACAAGAGTTGGTTTATTCCAGCCAACCACTCTTCAGCCATACCCATACTTCGGCTGAAGAGTAGAAAGAGTTGGTTTAATCCAGCCAACCACTCTTCAGCCATACCCTTACTTCGACTGAAGAGTAACAAGAGTTGGTTTATTCCAGCCAACCACTCTTCAGCCATACCCATACTTCGGCTGAAGAGTAGAAAGAGTTGGTTTAATCCAGCCAACCATTCTTCAGCCATACCCATACTTCAGCTGAAGAGTACAAGAGTTGGTTTATTTCAGCCAACCTCTAAGTCAGTTTTTTCCAGCTAACTTAGAACAATGTTTGGTTATTCCGACCAAACGTCCTGCAGCCTGGATCCTTATCCTGGGCTTAGGAAGGGTGTTGGTTTATTCCAGCCAACCACTCTTCAGCCATACCCATACTTTGGCCGAAGAGTATAAAGGTTTGGTTTAATCCAGCCAACCTCTAAAGAACAATGTTTACAATGTTCCTATCTTTACTAAAGCTAACTTTTACAAAGAACAATTTTATGCTGAAAAAGAATCGCTTGTTTTATTGAAGAAAGAAAGAAAAAATTACACATTTTTTAAAAGGAAAAGCTAAAAGTGAAATAACTTGAGATTGGCCGTGTTCCATGGCCTAGGGATTGCTTTGTCGTCCTTGTCTTCTAGGTGGTATGCCCCTTTGCCTGCTAACCCAACCACTTTGTAAGGACCTTCCCAGTTTGGCCCTAACTTGCCATCTCCTGGTACCAAGGTGTTTCCCATTACCTTTCGCAGTACCCAATCGCCGATCTTGAATTGTCTTGGATGTACTTTTTTGCTGTATTTTCTGATTAACTCTTGTTGGTATGAAGCAATGTGAACCAGTGCTCTTTCTCTTCCTTCTTCTGCGAGGTCGAGTTCCAGTGTTATGGATTCTCCATTTAAGTCTGGATCAAAATTTTCGCTTCGAATTGTGGGGAGGCCAACTTCCAGTGGGATTACTGCTTCCATTCCGTAGGCTAAGGAAAATGGTGTTTCTCCTGTTGATCGCCGAGTGTGGTGCGGTAAGCCCATAAAACATGAGAAAGTTCATCCGCCCACTTGCCCTTTGCCTTTTCTAGCCTTTTCTTTAGTCCATCCAGGACGACTTTATTTGATGCTTCTGCTTGCCCATTTGCTTGAGGATATGCCGGTGTAGAATTGTAGAATTCTATCTTGTATTCTTCACAAAAGCTTCTGAAGATTCTGCCGTCGAACTGAGTACCATTGTCTGAGATCAGTGCTTTTGCTATGCCAAACCGAGTGATGATATTCTACCAAACGAACTTCTTCACATCTTTTTCTTTGATTGATGCCAATGCTTCTGCTTCCACCCACTTTGTGAAGTAGTCTGTTGCTGCGAGAAAGAATTTTCTGCCGCCGGGCGCTATTGGAAGTGGTCCTACTATGTCCAAGCCCCACATTGCGAAAGGCCATGGGCTAGTCAATGGTAGGAGTTCCCTTGCTGGTTGATGAATTTGATGTGCGAATTTCTGGCATTTTTCACACTTCTTTACATATTTCTCTGAGTCTGCCTGCATATATGGCCACTAATAACCTTGTGAAATGGCCCTGTAAGCTAGCGACCTTCCCCCTTGATGGCTTCCGCACACTCCTTCGTGTATTTCGAACAAGAATGCTTCTACTTTGCTGGGATGGACGCACTTTAGGTAAGGCCCAGAGAATGACTTCTTGTATAATGCCAAAGATGGAGATAGCCAAAATCGCTGCGACTTTGCCCTTATTCTGTTGGCTTCTTTTTTCTCTTCTGGTAGGATGCCGTCTTTTAGGAACAGGATGATGGGATCCATCCAAGAGGGCCCTAATTCTGCGCAACATACTTCTTCTGCTTCGGGGTCTTCTATGCTTGGTCTTGGTAAGTAGTCAATGAGTAATGGATGAGGGATGGATGTATCAGCCATTGAGGCAAAGCCTGCTAGTTCGTCCGCTCTGCTGTTCTCCTCCCTACCAATTTGTTCTATCCTTACTACATCAAACTTCTTGATCTCTGTTCTGACCAGCTCTTGGTACTTGGCCATTCTGTCATCCTTTGCTTCGTATTCGCCAGAAATTTAGTTTACCACCAGCAGAGAGTCACTGTATACCATTAGTTCGGTGGCCTTCATGTAGTATGCTGACTTGAGCCCTGCGAGAAGCGCCTCATACTCCGCTTCATAGTTGGATGCTGGGAAGCCAAGGTTGATTGTTTGCTCTACAACCAGGCCGTCTGGAGAGATGAGGACTATGCCAAGCCCTGCACCATGCCGGTTGGATGCTCCATCCACAAAGAGTTTCCACATCTCTCCAACGAATAACTTCCAGCAAGTGGAGGGGTCAGATGATGTCGTGGGGTCAAGAATGGGGTTTTCTTCAAGGTCCATGCCTGTTGTCTGCTCTTCGTCCTCTGATTGAACGGTTGGTGAGCCTTTGTTTGTCTCTTCCTTGTTGTCCTTAGTATGGTCTGCCTTGGTACTTGATTGACTACCTTCTACTAGGGGTTGCGCTATTCCAGCGTCAACTTTCGTCCCTAGTTCGGTTGTGTCAGTTAGGTCGACTGGGCAGATATGATGACTTCCAGGAGTAAACTCTGCGACGAAGTCTGCCAAAGATTGGGCTTTTATTGCGGTCTTGGGTTGGAACTTGATGTCGAATTGTCCCAACTCTACTGCCCACTTCAAAATTCGCCCACCAAAGTTCGCCCTTTCAAACAGAGCTTTTAGTGGAAAGGCTGTGAGGACGACTATGGTGTGGGCATGAAAGTAGTGCGCCAATTTCCTGGAGGCCATCATTAATTCTAATGCTAGTTTCTCCAAGGGCAAGTACCTTGTTTCGGCTCCCAACAATGTCTTGCTGACATAAAAGATGGGCAAGTGTTGTATTCCTTCTGCACGAACCAACACTGCGCTAACTGCGTGCTGAGAGACTGCCAGGTACAAAAAGAGTTCTTCACCAGGTACTGGAGTAACAAGTAGTGGTGGGGAAGACATGTACTCCTTCAAGCTTTCCAGAGCTTGGTCGCATTTTTCATCCCACTCAAACTTGGCCTTTAGAGCTTGAAAGAATGGTCGTAGTCTGTCTGACGATCTACTTATGAACCGGTTGAGTGCTGCCGCCATGCCGGTGAGATGCTGCACTTCTTTGACTGAGTTTGGTCTCTCCAACTCTTGGATTGCTTTGATCTGGGAGGGGTCTGCCTCTATACCCCGGTTGGTCACAAGGAAGCCCAAGAATTTGCCTAATCCTACTCCGAATGCGCACTTGGATGCATTGAGGCGCAACTTGTGCTTCTTCAAGACTTCAAACATCTCTCCCAAGTCTCTGAGATGGTCATTCTCATCCTTGCTTTTGACCACCATGTCGTCGATGTAAGCCTCCATTGTTCTGCCTAAAATGGTTCAAACATCTTGGTGACCATCCGTTGGAATGTCGCCCCTGCGTTCTTCAGGCCAAAGGGCATGACCTTGTAGCAGTACAATCCTCTTGGTGTTGTAAAGGATGTGACCTCCTGGTCTGGTTCATGCATGGCGATTTGGTGGTAGCCTCTGTATGCATCCAGAAAGCTAAGTCGATTGTGTCCCGCCGTTAAGTCTACCAGTTGATCTATCCTTGGTAGAGGAAAGCTATCTTTTGGGCACGCCTTGTTGACTGTTTTGTAGTCGACGCAGACACACCATTTACCATTCTTTTTTGGCACTACTACTGTGTTGGAGATCCATCTTGGGTAGTGCACTTCTCTAATTGCTCCTGCCTCCAGCAGGTTACCAACTTCTTCTGCCACTATTTCGGCGTGGTGAAGTGGCGATCTGCGAGTGCGCTGAATGACTGGTCTGGCAGATGGGTGGATATTGAGTTGGTGACAGATGAAGCTTGGATCAATGCCTGGCACGTCGTAGGGTGTCCAGGCGAACACTTCGATGTTAGAGGTCAAGAATTCCAAGACCTCTAATCTCTCAGTGCTGGACAACGATGAACCAAGCAAAAAGAACTTATCCGGGTTCTTTTCATCTATTTTTACCTCTACCAAGTCCTCCACCGCTTTCTGATCCGCTGCTTTGCCGACATCTGGGAACAGTTCATTACTTTCGGGTTCTTCCACCGAATGAACGTATCCTTTGGCAGCGCGGCTGCCATTCACCGTGGCGAAACATTGCTTTGACATGATTTGATCTCCATAGACTTCTTCAATTATACCAGCGTTGTTGGGGAACCTCATTACTTGGTGGTAGGATGACGCCACCGATCGCATGGCATGCAGCCATGTTCTGCCCAGGATGATGTTGTAAGTGGAGGGGACTTTCAACACCCAGAAGTCCACTTGTTTTGTTACGCTTCCTGCTCTGACTGGAAGAATTATCTTGCCGACGGGCCATTCTGGCATAGAGTTGAATCCAATCAGGGGAGACACGGCAGGCACCAAGTCTTTGTCTTGCAGCTTCAACTGCTTGAATGTTTCGTAGTACATGATCTCACATGAACTACCCTGGTCAATCAGAATCCGCTTGACGTCAAAATCCTTGACTCGGAGAGTGACGACCAGGGCATCATTATGGGGGCAGTATATTCGATCTAAGTCTTTGTCCGAAAAGGACATGACGTTTGTTGCCTCTGTCTTCCCCTTCTTAAAGGCAGGTTGGGCACTTTCTACTTCTCTAAAGTGCTCAGCTTTTTTGATTGACCCTTTGAGCTCGTATACACGCTTAGGTTCAAAGACTCCATGTATTACATTGATAATACCTTGTGGGGGGGCGTTGATCGGCATTCCATTAGGGTTATTATGATCCTGGGGGGCTGGCTGTGTCCCTCCTTCAATGTATTTGTCCAAGTGGCCTGCTGCCACCAATTCTTCCAAGTGCTGTCTCAGTGGCGTGCAATTCTCAGTTCGGTGACCCTTTTCTTTATGGAAGGTGCACCGTGATCTGTCGTCGTAGTCTTTCTGAGCTTCTCCCAATTTGGCTGGCCACTTGACGAAAGGCTCATCTCTTATTTCGCTCAGGATCCGATATATTGGTTTTTTGAACACCGTGGTTATGGCGGTGCAGATTCTCAACCATCTTTTGTCTGGGTCCTCTCCATTATCTCATTTGCCACGTCCGTTCCTGTTACTTCGGTCTACCGTGTTGACCTTTGCTGAGGTTTTCTTTTCGGGTACTGCGGTCGCACTAGATTTTGCTTTGGCACGTGCGTCATCCTCTTCTACCCTGATGTGCTGATGCACTCTTTCCATCAGGGCCTCCATGGTGAGGGGTGGCATCATGGTGATCAAGTCCCTTAGTCTGTTCCCGACTGGAAGGCCTCTTTTATACTGTGCAATGGCGAGATTGGTGGGGCAGTCTCCAATCTGGTTGAATGTCTCCCAGTAGCGACTGTTGTAAGATCTGAGGGTCTCTTTTTCACCCATGTCGATGGAGAGTAGCTGGTCGATCTCCACCAGTGTTTTAGTGTTTGTTCGGAACCTTGTTACGAACGCTTCTGCCAATTGAGCCCAGGAGGCTATGATCCCTTCTGGGAGTTTCTCAAACCAAGTCAAGCCTAAGTCGCCAAGACTTGATGGGAAGAGTATGCACATTAAGGCCTCGTTTCGCCTGTACACAGCCATGACTTGGCGAAAGTGGCTCAAGTGTGAATACGGGTCCGTCTTCCCTTTATATGTAGTGAATTTTGGCTGAAGGAAGCCTGATGGTAGGGGAGCGTTCTCGATTGCTGGAACAAACGGCGAAGTTTGTAGTCTTGCCAATGCTTTGTCCGCTAGTTCGTAGGCTGGGCGCGGTATTGGCATTCCAACCTCGACGCTTCCATGCGTCCAAGGAGCCCACCGCTGTAAGGCAGAAACTCTGTGTGGATCCCTTGCCCTGGCATCCTCCTTGCATCGTGCTTTCTCTTTGAGCACGGTTCGTAAGTCGGATGATCTGGGTAATTCTGTGTAACGCCCTCAAAATAATAACATTAAACCCATCAAATAGGACATGCATTTACATTTAAACTAACCGCATTCCTTTATTCATTCGAATTCCATTACATAAGTATTACATGTTAACATCAAAACAAAATGCCCTACGGGCTTACAGCTTTCCAAGTTAACACTTGGTTTCAACAAAAGAGTACTAACTCGTTTACACATTAAGCCCTTGGCTTGAAGTTACATGTAATACATCAAAAGTAAAACAACTACACTATGTCCGCCTCTAGCCTTCCAAGCTATGTCCTTGGAGGTGGCATGCTTCCTGCACCTGAAAATGATATTCCCATATAGGGTGAGCCACAGCCCAGTAGAAATACACTAACCCAACCATGGATAATGACTAAAACATTAGCAATTGATAGTTGGTCAACACTGATACAATCACATAAATTACATATTTATGTCAACGACTTACAAGTCCCAATTACTTTTCATTTTCCCTTTTTCAACAGATAAGCTTGCTAGCTCTATCATCATTTCCACAGATATGTATAAAAACTATATCTCACATTCAGATAAGCATAAAAGCTATATCCACATTCTCAACAGATATGTATATCAACAATATCCACAGATAAGCATACAAGCTGTATCCACACTCTACAACAGATATGTATATCAACAATATCCACAGATAAGCATACAAGCTGTATCCACACTTCACAAAGATAAGCATATGAGCTCTATCTTCACTTCTCTAGACAAGCATATGAGCTCTGTCTACGGAGTTCATCCCCTATCTCCTCCCAATACCTATCCGGTTTAGAGGTACATCCCCTATCTTCCCCTAAACCGCGGAGTACATCCCCTATCTCCTCCTCTACACATAACGTATATAAACACATTGGTTCTATATACAATCACACAATACACACAATTAATGTATTCTATCAACCGTCAAGTTCCATGACACATTCCATTGATTAGTTTCCGTTTACCTAATCATCATGCATTGTCTACAACAATCTCGACTATCCTCCACCGATAGCCCAAAGCAGTTATTTCTAAAACAGAAAATAAATGCACAAATGGATATTCAATCAACATTTTATTTCCTCATTTCTCACCAATTAATTATCCCAATTAATTAAACAATGTAATTAGGCCATTTTCCATAATTACTATTTCAACCCTTAGGTCCCATTTTCATCAATGATTCAACAATCATTCTATTCTTTTCATGCCAAACATGCATCTAGGTTTATTATGAATAAAACCCCAACTTTTGTAAAATTACACAAAAGTCCCCAAACTTTCACAAAATTACCAAACCAAGCCCAACATCTCAAAATACCAAAATTTAAAGACAAAACCCATAGAGAGGAGTAGGATATCCCTACCTCAAATTTGGAGTCCCAAAGGAGAAGACGACAAAACCCAACGTGCTCCAAAACTCGAGATTTTCAGATTAAAATGAAGCCCTCGACGATCAACAACTTTTTTGTAAAGGCCAAAGGTGAGTAAATCACTCCTACTAGATCAAAACCTAGAGAGAAGGTAAAGTCTAGAGTGAGAGGCTCAACAATGGTGATTTTGGAAAAGTAAGAGAGAGAAGAGAAAGTGAAAAAGTGATTTAAAGAGTCACAAATTCGGAACTTAAACCCAGTCTTCCGCTCGAGCGTAAAACACCCCGCTCGAGCGGCCACTCACAGACTTCCGCTCGAGCGGCCAACCTCCCGCTCGAGCGCAGAATGCACTCGCCCAGCACTTTTGCAGAACCAGGCCTCCGCTCGAGCTCCCAACCCTACGCTCGAGCGTACAACACTGCACAACAATTACTGAATGGGTGTAATCTACGCTCGAGCGCCAACACCTCCGCTCGAGCTTACAGGCCAAAAATCTGGGCAACTAGTTTTGGTTTCTAAACTCAACCAACCTGAAACAAATCCGCCCAACACATCCTATAACTCGATATACAAGGTACAAAGGATGCAAACACGATAATAAACAACAACCAACATCCACGGACACATGTCCGGATCACTGTACAACAAGGGTAAACCCGAGATCGCTATATTCTGTCTGTCTAGATCTGGTTTGGTGTGAGTGCGAGGGCCAATACGTGCTCCCTTCAGTGTATGATCTCTTAGATCTCGTCCTCTCAGACCTGGAATGACGAGTTTTGGAAGACCAGGATTGAGTGTCGCCTGTCCTGAGGCTTCTGCTCTCTCCTTGCGAGGGTGTAGTATTCCTACTACGATTTTCTGAGTGGCGAGGGGGCGTCTTGTTTTTGCACCCCTCTCCTGTCGCCACTTCTTTTTTCTTCATCTGGCGCTTCAAGGCATCCATGTCCGCCGCCATCTTCTTTATCAATTCATCTTGCTCTTTCACGCGATCTTCCAGAGTTTGAGGGTCAATCCTCCATCTTTGTCTGTCGGGACTTTGAGAATGGGATTGACGGGGGCTGTGAGTCCGTCTCCCCCTAGCATCCCTCTTGGAAGTATGTCTTTGGGGCTCCAAGTCCGCCATGGGAGGGACAGAAGGTAATCCTTCACGCCTTGCGCCCCCTTCTGGGGTTAGTCCATCGACGGCGGACTGCAGCAATTCTTCAATGTGCGCCATTGATTGTGAAAAGGAGAAGCTTAGTCAAGAGGTTTTTGTTTCTTGTCTGTTCTTCCCACAGACGGCGCCAATTGTACGGGAAAGAAATAATTCTCCTCGTATAATCCTGTTGACCAAGTCCACGCTCCTCCGTATGACGTCGCTTTATCACCTGAAAACACAAACGTGAGCTGGCCGGCGGGTGTGTGCTGGAAACCTCTCCGATGCCTAAGTCAGAAAACTTGACAAATAGACAAAGCCTAATGTTCTCAGGAAGCAAAATTATGTTGTGTTCTGTTACCTCTTCCAAGTTGATGTTTGTGAGCTTTTATAAGTTTCGAATGGCACAATCCTAGTAGGACTTTTATTCCTCCATGCAGAGTCCTCCTAGGATTCATACTCCTAAGGATAATGCTTATCCTTTTACACCCCCCCTGCTTAAACCAAGTGGGATGGTTTTTACTACGACCGAACTACCATTTGACCGTAGTAAACTGGCTAAGCTTAGCCGCGAGATAGTTCGGCCCTTCTTTTTACCTCTTATCTCGGTTCTCCCTTGCATGAACCATGATGTGTTGGGACCGGTCTACCGAATAGCAAGGTCTTGACCGACCTATCTAGAATACGCTGCGACCGGACTAACTCTGAGACCGGCTTAACTCCAAGTTGCCTCCGGACCGGAGTAGCTTTACTCCTCCTCGGGCCGGAGTAACGATACCTCCCTGGGCCGAAGTAACATTTCGGCCTTTTCACCTAGTCCTTGGCAATTTGGGCCACAAAGCCCATCACATAGCTCGGCCCAGCTTTTACCAAAAATTACCCTCTCAGTAATGGTTGTGGCACATTGTCTTTTATAATGTCTAACAGAGTCTCCAGAATAGAAAATGGAATCTGGTTCTCAAGTAATGCCAAATCATGTTGAAGAGTTGCAATAGTCCGAGCATTATTGATAAGGGGGTCCTCAACTTTGTCCTCCTCGTGGTTCTCAATATCTGAATATCTCAAAAACAGTTCGAGTAAGAAGCAGCCATTAGCTAGCAATATTTCAGCTAACTCATACTCGTCCAAGCCTTTTTTTTCTGAATAGCATCTTCGAGCTTCTTCTTGCAATTCTAGTATGGCAGTGGCACAACCCTGGAGGGTAGATTTGACTTTTTCAGCTCCAGATATTCTCATAAAAAGATGTAGCATGTACCGCCGTTTGTGCTCTTCAAAAGCTTGCATCGCTTTGTTGTTATGATGAAAAGGTCCGATGGACACAACACAATACTAGGTGTATAGGCATCTTCCTTCAGTTTAAAAAGTTTGTTCGGAACTTTATCTATACTCAACTTCGACTTTTTCATTGTAGCTAGCGTATTGTTAGTCGAAATTATCCAATTGCGTTTCTTTTCGACTTTTACATTCTCGTTGGCTTGGTTATCATTCGACATCGTGCAGAATAGTACTGCATATTCAAAACCAAGAACAAGAAAAGACAAAGAAATGAAAGGAGTCACATGAAAAATCATAAGTGAAACTTGGCGCGTCACATGAAAAATCGCATAAGAGGTAAAAAATTTCAGTGAATATATTCGTGGGATGATTACATGTCAGGGATATCAATACAAAAACATATATAAATTTATGAAAAAAATTATAAATTTTATTATTAATATATATCAAATTTATGTTTTTTTTTTTTTTTGAAAAGTTACAATGTTTTGTAATTTTCTCAATATTCATCCTTCCAAGTTCTAAAAGCACTATAAAGGCTACTCCAATCCTAACCATCACAAATTCTCATAAGGAAAATGTTTGAGGGCCACAATTTTTGTGGTCACAATGGCTCAAAACTGCCAAAACGACGCCGTTTTGGGTGCAAAACATGCCAAAACGACGTCGTTTTGACAGTTTTGAGCCATTGTGGCCACAAAAATTGTGGACCTCTAGCATTGTTGTTCTCATAATTTGCAACCAAAATAGCAAAGTTTCACAATTAGAGCATATGAAACACACATTTTAAGGAATATGCAGTATAAGATTTTTTCACATTGAAAACTTTGGAAACTTACATATCTTATCACGAGAAATTATTTAGTAATCTCGAAACACCACGTGGTTATAGTCCATGTCAATCATCAATTACTTAACTCTCATGTTGTTCTCTTATCCCCAACATAAATCGTGGGCCTCTATCCCTCTCTATCAATCAAAACCTTATGGAGCACCACGTGTTCATACTCCGGAAATATTGGCCTATTTTGGGAAGTGGGTTAAAAGCCACTTCCCAGCTTTTAACTCACTTCCCTCTCTCACAAAAAAATCAAAAAAAAAAAAATCAAAAATCAACTTTTAACCATCTTCCCAAAACATCTCACTGAACAATCACCCTCTTACACCTGGGCCATGTTTGGCATAAGATTTTTGAGCTAAAAAGTTAATAAGACAAAGGCCCATTTTGGAAACATGGGTTAAAAGTCAAAATCCAGCTTTTAACTCATTTGGGTCACATCACCTCTCACAAAAAAATAAAAAATAAAAACTTAAAAAGTCAGTTTTTAACGATTTTCTGAAAACACCTCAAAATATCATATCCAAATTATAATTATTTTTTTGTCTCACAAAAGTAAAAAAGCCAAAAAGTCCAAGGCATTTTAGCCTCCGGTTAAAATAACCAAAAATTCAAAAAATTAACACACATCCCAAATGATTTCTTATTTTTAAATGAATACCTTTGTCGATTCTAAAGAATTCTGAGCAAAATAATATCACCAATGCTATGTACTTAACAAAATATTCAGAATTTTTTCAAAAATTTTATACATTGATGTAGCTTTAGAGTGTGGGCCACAAAAAGAATGAATTTAATTCATAAATTTTAAATTTTAAACTTAAAATTATATTTTTTTGATAGGTAATAATATACAAATAATATAACAACATAATTTTTATAAAATAATCTTATTTAACATGATATAACAGCAACATTCATCACACTTTAAAATTATGAATCCCAAAAGTTTTTTTATTTTTAAATAAGTGGTCCACAACAACAAGACACATCCATCATTTTATCTTGAATAAATTTGATGATTTGTTGACTTTAAGAATTGCACATATCTATCTTATAATACACGAGATGCGTGTCAAATTTTAAAAATCTGTATGGCGGAGAGTACACTAGGGTGTAAATATTTTATATTAGAAATGCTTTGTAATTGAAATAATAAATTATCAAGTTAATTAATAGTTCTTAATAATATTAAAAATGTATTTTAATTAATAATTAATGTAATTTTATTGTTATAGTTTTTAGAAGATTTACTTTTTCGGTTAATTTTTGCTAAAGTAAAAAATTCTAATATGAGAGTATTTGTAATTTTCCTAATCACATGGAGCAATCTGCATTTTAAACAAATCTCATGAGTTATATTTGTAATTTACCGATATTATTATTATTTGGGATATTTTTAAGGGAAATTCTATGCACACCCTCTTTAGATAGTGTATCATATGTCCAAGTTATGGCATTTGTAGCTTCTGATTTTGACCTATTGCGATGCTAGTTATAACTTGATATGTCGATTATAACTTGGTTATGGCTTACTTATACATATTGTGATGTTAGTTATGACTCATTTTCATATTGGGTATAATATTAGTTTGATTACACTACAAGAAAAGTGGGCTTAAAAGACAGAACTATTTGCGACGGCACATTTGCCGTCTCAAAAAAGCAGAGTATTTGCAATGGCACCATTTGCCTTCTTAAAAAAGTAGAGCATTTGCGACTGCACCATTTTCCGTCTCAAAAATGCAAAGCATTTGCGACAGCACAATTTGCTGTCTCAAAAAATGAGAGTATTTGCGACGGTATTTTTTGCCGTCGCAAATACTTTCTTTTTTTGAGACGGTATTTTTTGCCGTTGCAAATACTCTGTTTTTTCACGACGGCATTTTCTGGCGTCGCAAAACGTGACTTTCGTGTGTGTTTTTTTTTTTAGTGAATATTTTTAAAATTTTAAATTTTTTTTTAGATGCACCTTACTTAGATGTATCTAAAAAATAAAAAATTTATGAAAAAATATTTTTAAAAATTAATAAATACATAAAAATATAAAAAAAATGTATTGAATTATTATATTTTTGGTATTTAGTGAATTTTTAAAAGATTTTTTTTACAATTTTTTTACTTTTTAGGTGTATTTATGTTAGGTGTGTCTAAAAATTAAAAAAAAAATTTTAAAATATTAAAAAAATTTAGTAAAAACAATATAACATGGAAAACAAGAAAGTATAATTTTCTCAAAAGAGTTTTTGAAAAACTCTAACCTAGCATAGTGATTGTGGTTTTGAGACAGCTTCATATACATACAGTCACAAAATGATTTGAATAAATTCAACAATATTTTTCTGTTGCAAAAAAAAATTAAAAAAAACGATGTCGTCTTACTCTTTTGATATAACATATCTCTTTTCATTCATTTTTTCATCTTCCTGTCTCTCTGTCTCTGTCTCTGTCTCTTCTCTTTATCTCTTTCACTCATCACCCTTCTTTCTTTGTCTGTCTATTTCTCTCTCTCCTTTTTCTCTCTGTCTCTCTCGCTCATCTCTCTTCTCTCTATCTCTCTCATCTGTCTTTTCTCCCTGTCTCTCTCGCTCATCTCTCTTCTCTCTATCTCTCTCATTTCTTTTTTCTCTCTCTCTCTTATTTTTCTATCTCTCTTTATCTCTCGCGCCATTTCTCTTCTTTCTCTGTCTCTCTCTTTTTCTGTGTCTCTCTCTCGTTCATCTCTTTTCGCTCTATTTCTCTATCTTTTTGTCTATCTCTCGGTCATCTCTTGTTTCTCTCTCTTTTTCTATCTCTCTCTCTCTCTCTCTTTCTCTCTCTATCTCTCTCTCTCTCTCCCTATCTCTCTCTCACTCTCTCTCACTCATCACTCTTCTCTCTCTCTCTCTCTGTCTACTTGTCTATTTGTCTATTTCTCCCTCACTATGTTGGCCTTGCTCACTCTCTCCCTCTCATCTTCTCTATTTATCGAGCTCCTTCTCGATTTATCGATCCACTATAAGAAAATACACTTCTAGCAACCACTTTGTCTCTCTCTCGCTCATCACTCTGTCTTTGTCTCTCTCCCTATCTCTCTTCTTTATCTGTTTCTCACAAAATTAAAATATTTAACTATGACCACCACCACTACTGCCACTACTACTACCATTACCTCTCATCCACCATCGCCACTCCATCTCCTCTACCACTACCACAACTTCACCACTAATCTCCTTCACTACCATCACCACCACCACCACCACAACCATCACCTTTTATCCACCACCTTCACTGTCACTCTCTTTCCTCTACCACAAAAAATTAGTTCCTGGTTTTTAGTAACGAATAGAAAAATGAGCCGCGGAAAAATTTTTTTTATTAAAATATTACCCCTACTTCTTCAAAATAAAAAAATAATAATTTTTTTTCATTAAAATAAAAATGAAACAAATAAATTTTCAACCTTAGTAATTAAAAAAAATGGAAAATAAAAAAAGTTCATTAACTACAAAAAATAAATTTATTTTAACCAAAAAAATTTCATTTTCCCACTCTTTAATTCCCTCATTTCTTTTCCCCCTTTTGTTTCTCACGATCTCAAATCATCAATCTCCAATCCCTTAAATAAAAAATTCTCAATTTCAACAATTCCCCAAAAATTACCCCTACTTCTATCAAATAAAATAATAATAATAATTCTTGCTTGTTTTCATTTTTCAGAAAACACTTTTCAGAAAATTCTACATTCTTATTTTCCGTGTTTTTTTGTTTTTACTGACTTTTTTTAATATTTTAAACAATTTTTTTACTTTTTAGACACACCTAACATAAATACACCTAAAAAATAAAAAAATTGTAAAAAAAATCGTTTAAAAATTCACTAAATACCAAAAATACAAAAAAAAAACAAGAATTCAGTACATTTTTTATATTTTTATGTATTTATTAATTTTTAAAATATTTTTTTACAAATTTTGTACTTTTTAGACAGATATAACTAAGATGCATCTAAAAATGTAAAAAAAAATGTTTAAAATTTAAAAAATATTCACTAAAAACAAAAGAATACAAAAATCAAAAAAGTCAATTTTCAAAAAACTTAATCCAGAAAACTCAAACCAAACACACTGAATTTTTTTTTATTAAAGCAAAAATTAACCCTACATCTACCAAATCCCCCTCTTCTTTTTCTTTTTCGTTTCCCGCTCTTTCTAATTCCCCCCTTTCTTTTCCCCCCTTTTGTTTCTCAGTCACGATCCCCAATCCCCAATCCCCAACCCCTTAAACAAAAATATCCCCAATTTCAAAAATTCCCAAATACTCTTTCTCTCTCTCTCTCTCTCTCTCTCTCTCTCTCTCTCGACTGCAAGCAGCGGCAATGGGGGGCGACTATGGGCAACGAGGTGAAGGTCATTCAAATGGCTGGAGAAAGTACAGAAGCTGTTGGTGCTGGTGTTGGAGGGGGATCTACTAGTGGCAATAAGATGACAACACTGGAGGAGTATGGCACTAACTTGACAAAACTGGCAGAAGAGGTAGTTTGAGATTAAATTTTGTTAGGTTTTTATTCTTGGCAATCCCGGTTGACAAAACTCCTTTCAGTTGTACTTGCTTTCGCACTTTTTATTTCAGTGAGGCTATGAGTTTTTAGATGCGAATCCAACCCGAATTATGCCTTGTAGAGAAGTTTGTGATGTTAATACTTTCAAGATTGTCACTTCGCTGATTATGACGGGGATCGAGCTGCCTGGTCAACTCACGGGGGTCGAGGGGGTAGCGCCCCTTGACGGGTCCGGGGCAGCGCCCAGTTGGGGTCGAGGGGCAGCGCCCCCGAAGCAAAATGCAAAATTGCATTCGAAGTTGCCTGTCCGCCCTTGCACGCTCGAGCGAAGGAGTTCTCGCTCGAGCGAAGAGTGCGTCTGTACAATAACCTGAAAGTGATGAATGTATGCTAGAGCGCAAGTTGTTTTGCTCGAGCGAAGCCGCTTATGGAAAACACGCGTTTTTTGTTCCTCGAGAGAGAGAGAGAATCTTCGCTCGAGCGGGCTTCGCAGTCCCAGATTTCTATAAGTATTTGTTTTAGTCCGAAACTAGGATTACTGCTCCAGATCTACTTTTTGGATGTTAAGGTTTATATCTGGGGATATTTTGCTAGTTTTTCTTTGATGTTTAATTGAGTATTCAACTCATGGGTTAAGAAGAATACATCAAAGGTTTGTTTGTTCATTCTATACAAAAGAGAGAGTTGTTCTTTGGTGGATTCTGAAGAATTTGAGCCTGAAGCTTTGGTGGATTCTAGAGTAGCTCATCGTCAAGACAATTTCGAGGTGAAGACGGGGTTGGAAGAGACACATAGCGGTGGGTTCAATTTGGGCGTGGATTCGCTAGGTAATTGAGAGTATACCCATGTAATTCCTTTATGTCTGTTTAGTAGATTGTTTTGTGACTTTTGCCCGTGATTTTTTTTTATCACAATTGGAGGTGTCCAATTATGGTTTTTTCACGTAAAATCGTTGTGTCGACTTATCTTGATTATTTTATTGGGATTGTTGTTTACTGCTTAAAATTGATACATAATCACAAATTAACATCTAGGGGATTTCTAGATTTTTCAATTGGTATCAGACCAGGTCGCTCTATTTTTTTTTGTTTTACAAATCTATTAGAGCGAGATCTTGTTTGATTTGTGATAATGGATACAATTCGTGAGGAAAATTCTATGGTTCGACCACCCCTACTTGACGGATCCAATTATTCTTTTTGGAAAGCTCGGATGAGATCGTTTTTAAAATCTATTGATGAAAAAGTTTGGCAATCTGTCATGTATGGGTGGACTGAACCAACGTTTACCGTTGATAGAGTAACTTTCCCCAAACCAATTGATAAGTGGGACACAATTGATTACCAAAATAGTAGCTGGAATAGTAAAGCTATCAATTCTCTTTTTTGCGCTATCACACCTGAAGAGATTCGTCGTATTTGAAATTGTGAAGTCGCAAAAGAGGCTTGGGATATCTTGCAAACTATTCACGAGGGCACTCCTTCTGTTAAACGCTCAAAACTTCAAAGGCTCACGTCTAGTTTCGAAAACCTTTCAATGGAAGATGGTGAGACCTTTGATGAATTTTATGCAAAGTTGAGTGACATTGTTAATTCCAGCTTCGATTTAGGTGAAAAAAATACCAAAATCCAAAGTTGTGGGAAAAATTTTGAGATCCTTGCCTGATCAGTTCCAACCAAAAGTTATGGCTATTGAGGAGGCTCAAGATGTTAACAACCTCAAGCTGGATCACTTGGTTGGAAATCTCCAAACTTATGAGGCATATAGGAATTTCAAAAAGAAACAAAAAGATGCTATTGCTTTTAGTAGTGCTCATAGAGTTGGAGAGGTTCTGATGAGGATTGTGAGATAGATTCCAAGATTACGGCTGCTTTTGTTAAACAATTTAACAAATCTTTTTTGAAAAAGAATCCTAATCTTTTGGAATCTACTCATACTTATAAATCTAAAGGCAGAGATAAACTCAAAATTAATTCTATAGCCAAGAAGGAGAAAGGAAAGATACAAGGGAACTCTGAAAGAGTCCAATGCTATGAATGCCAAGGATTTGGCCACTTTGCTTCAGACTGCCCCACTCGTTTGAGGAAGAAGAAAGCCCTCGCTATCACGTGGGATGATGAATCAGAATCGGATGAAGATAAAAGTGACAATGAACATCAAGGTGAAGAGGGACATAAACAATTCCTTGCTTTCATGGCAGCTTCCGAAACTGAAGGATGAATAGAGTATCCGAAGAGGTCAGTTGAGAATGCCACTGATGGTGAATCCTCGGAGAGTGATGATGAAGAGCTTGAGCAAGCTTATGAAAAGTTGTATAAGGAGTGTCTTAACTTATCCAAATTGAATGACAAACTCACTACGAAACTCAAAGCATGTGAAAGTGAGAATGTCAAATTAAAGAAAGAGATTTTCGAGGCTAGGAATGATGCCCTTAAGATTTCTAATGATCGACAAGCTCTTTGTGCAAAACTCTTGACTTGTGAGACAGAGAGGAATGAGCTACAACAAATCTATGCAACATATGAAGAAAAGATTGAAACTCTCGAGATGTCTCAAGTTGCTTTGGAAGAACTAATGATCAAGAAAGAGGAAGAACTCAAGTGTGCTATGGCTACTATTGGTCTTTGGAACAGAGGATCAAAGACTTTGGACAATATCATTGGGTCTCAACAAATTTGTTATCACAAGAGTGGCATTGGCTTTGTTGGTAAGAAAGAGCAAAATAGAGTGCTTCCACATCTCATGATATAAGAACTCAAGGAAATGGAGAACAAAAAATTCAACATAAGGATGGACTTCTCAAACTTCCTAGAGTTGGTAAGGTAAAAGAAAAGAAGGTACACCCTGTACACCCTGTTTTTATTTGTCATCATTGTGGTATGCATGGTCATATTCGCCCTTATTGTTACAAGTTACATGGGAGAGTGTATTTGCCTAGACCTAAAAATAGGAAGTTGGAAACCAAGTCGAGACGGGTTCCCATTGCAGGGAAAAGGAACCACAACGTCAAGACACCACCCAAGAACCGTAATTCTTACAACTTTGTTCATACTAAAGCGGTTTGGGTGAGAAAACTTGACTTGTGCTAATTTGTTTATTTATTTTAGTTTTTAGGTTTCTGTGTGTTTTTTTTTTTTTTTGAGGGGGGGTTCATTTAATGTGTGCCTATTCATTTTCTGTATTACTTTGTTTAGAAAAAAAAAATCCAAAAAGATTTTCTTAGTATGGTTTTACAAGCTTGAAACTTTTGAGTGGTCCTTGGTGCATATTGGAATTGATAAGAATATCCATTACATGTTAATATGTGTGTGCTTTCTTTGGTCATTACTCATTTCGGAGTGTGTGTTCTTTGATTAGTATGTCTCATTCTGTACACACTCTTGAATTAGCAAATATCGGAGTCTTCTGCCTTAGTGATTTTTTTTTCTATGGACTTCTAGCATTACATCTTTTGCTTTTCTAGAGGAATTGACCTATACTAGTATATCATGGGTGATGTTGAGTCTCTTAACCACCTTCCATCCTTTTGCACCTCCATGGCTTTCCCCTCAATTCTTTGCAGTCTAGCCATGAGGAAAAGGCTACCTTAGAGTCACCAACCAGGCCATCCTTATTATATCCATGCTTCTCTGGTTCGGTTTCCATACTCTTGAGCGTGTCAGCCGCCAATGAGTATGCAAAAGAAAGAAAAAAATGTGAAAAAGAAAGAAAAAATGTGCAAAAGAAAGAAAAGAAAAAAAAACAAGAAAAAAATTCATTAATTGAGGGGGAACATCCGCTTTTACTCACCAAATACCCCGTGATTCCTAGTAGTTTGACTTTCCTGTGTTGTGCTTAAATTCTCTAGTCGGAGGTCCAGCTTTCATATCACTACTAGGATTTGAATCTTGTGTTTGTCGAACTCCAAGAGTCACACACACACTTTTATCATGGGATCTATGTCTTTCACATAATGCATCACTTTCTTTTATGAGGAATCTTCTAGAGACTGTGCACATTGTGTTTTCAAGTAATTATGCTTCTTGGATAATCTTATGTGTTCTAAGGTACAAATCTAAGATTTCTTGCTTGCTCCACCATATTATTTTTGTCGGTTTCTTCTTGGTCATTGTTTTCTGTTCAGTGTTTGTAGGTGCTTTTAGTGCGGGGGAGTGTAGACGTCCCCGAACGTCCCGGGAGGAAAATCCCGTTCTGTTCATTTGGGCTCACTACAGCTCAGGACTCAATGTCATGGTCATGTATCTAATCTCGCAGAGTGCAATGCAAGACCAACGAATCATCAAAGAGTCCAAATCCGGCAAATCGTTTTGAAAACAGATTTTTGAAAGAACTGCCAAACATGGACTACTTTGCCAAATACAGAGTCGCCACCTAAATATTTTATTTTGGGGGAATTTAGGAAACCCTGACTCGTGCCTAAGGCCATGTGTCCGTCATCACCAAAGTTGCCTCGGCTCGGGAACTTGGGTACAATTGGGGAAGGTCACTTCGTGAGCACTCCCGCTCGCCCGATCAAAGATCGACCTCTACTAACCATGATATCGAGTTTTGAAAACATTATGTGCTCTTATTCCGGTTATTAGCCTAGAATTACTATGTGATGCGCACAGTATACAAGTATAGACTGGGTCGCCTGAATTGGAACAAAACATCTCATGTTCGTTTTGAAAAATGGTTTGAAGGTGCTATTCGCAAGTAGGCTAAGATGTGGATTTTGCCACCCTCGGGTGTGCTTAAAAGACATGATTTTGCCACTCTCAAGTGGGCTTAAAACTCTCATCCAATGCATTATTCCTATTCAAATAACCCAACCTCCACCTACAGGCATTCAGGCAGTTATATCACATAAGCAAATAGCCTCATGGTAAGCATGCTATCATGGCAGTCACTCACACGCATGCAAGGATGCTAAAGCATAAACACTTACCGAGTACTCCGAGCCAAAGAAAAAAGCTAATTAGAAATCATGCATGAATCCTAACTATGCTAAGAATGCCTAATGCAACACATGCAAAAATACAACTACAATAGGCTCGACTATTCTAAGATGGCATATGAGATGCAACAATCGATACATGTATTCAACTTGGAATTGAAATACAATACAGTTAGCATGATGCACCGAGCCCGGTGCATGCAATACAGATGAATGAATGCAAACATGCGAACATATAGATGCTAATTGACACATGCCCTAATCTAACCATCATAAACTGGTAAATAAAAGGGAAAAAGACGTGGGGTTGGAAGACATACATCACACACACGCACACTTATTACAATTGTGCCCTCGCTCAGAGGGTCCGAAAGAATATTACACAACCAAAATAAATAACGAATTATTACACAATACTAATTACTTAACAAATGAATTAAGTAAGCAAAGCAAACTAGCATGCTATGCTACGTGCAATGGACTGCCTCAGCTCTGTTCCGAATGATGAAGGATGCATGCATACTCGGGTCACCTTGTCGAGAAATTCCATCGCGACGCCTCGTCTCGCCTTTGTTTGCAATTGATCTCAGAAACTTGCACAAAGCTCCAGAAGGCTGAAACTCCACCTTGGGAAGGCCACCAACCAGTTATTAGCACGGGAGACCACCTGCCGACCACCCTTTGTGGTGGAGACCAAAGAGGGTGGTCGGCCTGCCAGAAAATCTGGTCGGCCGACTAGTTTCCACCTCTGGTTTCTGGTTTTTCTACAACAAAGGCAAGAGGGAGAAAAGGCAATGTATTTTCAACAAATGTGTGCATGACCACTCTCTCCGTCCTTGCACAAGCTCAAGGGAGTGTAGTCCTCGATCCTCGCGCCACCAATCACGCATCTCGATGTATGATGGCTGAGAAGTCGAATTGCATGACTCGATGTGAAATGAATGCACATATAAGCAAGTAAAGCCAACAACTCTATCATGGACAGTCAAGAGTATCGGCAACCGAGAATCGAGGCACGTTTTGTCACTTGGAGTACGAAACGTCTCTTGTTTCCTGTGCTCGGACTAAACCCTACTCCAAACACAATGCAATGAGATGGCATACACAATGCGACTAACATGCAACCTAGCATACGCAATGCTATGGGCTAAAATGGCATACACAATGCACGTGACATAACATGACATACACAATGCACTTACGAAGACTATCATGTGCACATGAACTAAATGGCATATACAAATGTAAGATGGACTTACACCAATATGAGTATACCTCAGCCACACTCACATCAGTGGCCATATAATGGAAATGAGACAACCGAAATACATGCAAACATGCACGGATGCAAAGGACCGATCCTAAGGCACAACATGCAACTCTAACTAAGCATGCCAAAGGATGAAGTACGGCATGCAAACACACATTTTCCAGCTCTGAAACATATGTACAATGGTCCCGAATCATGCAAATATGTCACACAATGCATGCAAGATGGCTCGAATACCGAAACTAGTGAAACGAGTTACACTAGAGGTACACAAAGCAATGTATAAATGGAAAAACTAGCCCCAAACAGACCCTAGGCAGGTCTGAAATAGTGGGAAAATGGCCCAAAATGATGACTCAACATGCAAAGAAACGAAGCTCATGCAATGGTCCGAAAACAAGGCATTTATGCACAACTCTCAAACACGTTTAAAGAGTGGAAATCATGGAAATACGGCATTCATATAAGCTCTGAAATATGATGTATAATGACCCCAAAGCATGAAAACACCTCAGCATATGCATGCAATAGACCTCAAATCTCAAAGCTAGGCATAGATATTGAACAACAAGCATGCAAAACAAGCATCATTCAACCATGAGACCCAAAAATAGAGTTAAGGCAATCCAAAACATGCACAAAATCAGTTTAAGGCATGGCCAAAAAGTGCTAACATGAAGGGCCAAAACAACATGCAGCATAGGCTAGTAAGCATAGTTTACATTACATGTATATGAAGCACATGAGGGACCACCAAACTAGCCAAAAAAAGAAACATGGCATGCCAAAATATGGTCAAAAACCCACTGAAACTCGGCCAACACATGTTAGAATGAAGTGTTCCCTTGAAAGGACAATAAGAGGGTTGTTCTACACATGTATGATGGACAAACAAAATGGCAAAACTACCTCTGGACAGAGGTTATGAGGGCCCTAAAACTCACTGAAAATGGCCTGAAATGAGTCTAGGAAGCATGCAAGTAAAGGCCCCTTTAGAAGGCCTTGAAGGGGATTACTCTACACATGCATAATAGACATTCAACATGGCAGAAAGGGCTCTGGACAGAGCCTACACAGGTCACAAAACTCACAAAATGTGGCCTAAAACATGGCTTTGAAACATGCAAATAAGACCAACAAAGCTAGTAAACAAAACAAGGGGTGAGAGGGTCACCCCTCTCTGATTTTGAGGCTCAAAAACACATGTTAGTCATTGAAAATCTACTGGATTTCAGTGGCTAAAAGGCCAAACCAAGGCCAACACAAATGCTCTAATGCATAGCTCAAAACGAGAGGAAATGAAGCATGCATGGAGGTAGATGACCCCCAACAGAAAAATGACCTTAAACAAACATGTTTAAAAGCTCAAAACAAGAATTTTTCATTTTATGATGAAGCCCAAAAATGCTTGCAAACGAGGCTAAGAGATGAAGCAAAATGAAGACAAAAGGAGGGAAAAAAGTGTTACCCTTGTAGAGAAGAGAACCAGCAGTTTCTGGACCAATGTAGTAAGCTTTCAACCTCTGAAAAATAGCTCCAAGGTGCTTAGGTTGATAGTGGAGGTGTTGTGCTAAGGGTTGGTGTGCAAAGGGCCAAGAAAAATGGAGTTTTGAAGCTTGGATTTAGAGATATAGAGGGAGAGTGTATGTATGCCTTAAACCAGGTTCTGAACCCTTGCAATGGGAGAGGGGCTCTTCCTTTATAGAGGAGAAGGTCTAAAGCTTCTCAAAGAAGCTTCAAAGCTAGGCCAAACATCCTTCATACACATGTATGGAGGATGCACCATATGCCTCCCAGCTGGCACAGCTGGAACACACTCAAAGAGACAAAAAAGCAGATGGCTAGCCGACCAGTTCAGGTGGTCGGCCGACCAGGGGTCCAAAGGTTCAAGTTGAAATGGTGGTCGGCCTACCCATATTGGTGGTCTCCCAGGTGAATGCAACTCAATGGTGGTATGGGAGACCAGAAATTGTGGCTCAAAAGTGAGGGAGACCACTTACCTGTCAAGAAAAATTGGCCGACCGGGGAAAGGTGGTCTCCAAGAAGAAAAGGTGGTCTCCCACCCTACCACCACCTTCCTAACAATGAAACTAGGGTCCATGCCAAAAATGAACCCACACCGATGCAAAACGAAGGTTCGGGGGCCAAAACGCGCAGCCAAGGGCCCCGAAAACTGACTATTAAGCATCGAAAGTGGCGTGCGACCACGAAGGTGGTCTCCCAGGCCACAGTGTCCCTCTAAGGAGAGAAAACAAGGTGTGTACCAAAAACCGGAGCAAAAGGAGGTAGTTAAGCAGTCCCGAACCAAGGCGCACGGCCGACGGCTCCGAAAATCAGAAACTGGTCTCCAAACGGGAAAAATGGCCTACGACCACGAAACGTAGCCTACGGCCACTGAGAGATGGTCTACGAGACCTCTCCCTCCCTTCAAGAAGAGAAAACAAAGAAAACAGGATCTGGTTCACAAACCGAGGCAAGGTACGAAAAGGTTTTGAAGCCTAGAGGCAAGGCTCTCAGCCGAGACGAGCACAATATGCAACATCACTGAGCGCTCAGTTGGTGACGTCTGAGTCTTAAGGTCAGTCAAAAATGGGGTGTCTGCAGGGAGTTTGGTTTTTCATTGTAAGCGTTTGTTAGCATGAACTTTTTGATTATTTCCTTCTTGCATGCTATAGTTGTTTGAGCTTCCTTTGTCAATTCGTGACAAAAAGGGGGAGTTATGTTGTGTCGGGTGCGGGTGCATGTGTCTTAGTTTCCATCTAGTCATGCTACATGTTCTTAAAATCTCCAAGTCACATTTATTCATGTTTTTCATCTAATGCTTGAAGATAATCTAGTCATATGCTTATTGCTTTTTCATATACTCTTGTGGCACTAATAGCTGTTTTGCTGATCATGACCTTGAGAAAGAAGTTTGTTTTTTTTGGCTGTAATAGGTTGGGGTGATTAGGATTTTATTTGTTAGGTGTGTTTTGTCATGACATTGCCAAAGGGGGAGATTGTTAGGTTTTATTCCTGGCAATCCCGGTTGACAAAACTCCTTTCAGTTGTACTTGCTTTCGCACTTTTTATTTCAGTGAGGCTATGAGTTTTTAGATGTGAATCTAACCCGAATTATGCCTTGCAGAGAAGTTTGTGATGTTAATACTGTCAAGATTGCCACTTCGCTAATTATAACGGGGATTAAGCTGCCCGGTCAGCTCGCGGGGGTCCAGGGGGTAGCGCTCTTTGGCGGTCCGGGGCAGCGCCCAGGCGAGGTCGAGGGGTAGCGCCCCCGAAGTAAAATGCAAAATTGCATTCGAAGTTTCCTGTCCGCCCTTGCTCGCTCGAGCGAAGGAGTTCTCGCTCGAGTGAAGAGTGCGTCTGTACAAAAACCTGAAAGTGATGAATGTATGCTCGAGGGTAGGTTGTTTGGCTCGAGCGAAGCCGCTTATGGAAAACACGTGTTTTTGGTTCCTCGCTCAAGCGAGAGTGTCTTCGCTCGAGCGGGCTTCGCAGTCCCAGATTTCTATAAGTATTTGTTTTAGTCCAAAACTAGGATTACTGCTCCAGATCTAGTTTTTGGATGTTAAGGTTTATATCTAGGGATATTTTACTAGTTTTTCTTTGATGTTTAATTGAGTATTCAACTCATGGGTTAATAAGAATACATCAAAGGTTTGTTTGTTTATTCTATACAAAAGAGAGAGTTGTTCTTCGGTGGATTCTGAAGAATTTGAGCCCGAAGCTTTGGTGGATTCTAGAGTGGCTCATCGTCAAGACAATTCTGAGGTGAAGATGGGGTTGGAAGAGACACATAGGGGTTGGTTCAATTTGGGCATGGATTCGCTAGGTAATTGAGAGTATACCCATGTAATTCCTTTATGTCTTGTTAGTGGATTTTTTTGTGGCTTTTGCCCGTGGTTTTTTTTATCACAATTGGAGGTGTCCAATTGTGATTTTTCCATGTAAAATTGTCATGTCGATTTGTCTTGATTGTTTGATTGGGACTGTTGTTTACTGCTTAAAATTGATACATAATCACAAATCAACATCTAGGGGATTTCTAGATTTTTCAAATTTATATGTTATTCGTATGAATGAATTTGCTCCTATTCATGAGTAGTTTAGTTAGCCAATTCTCTTACATTGTTAGGGTAAATTGGATCCAGTTGTTGAAAGACAGCCGCAAATAGAATGTGTGACTCAAATTTTGGGTCGACGGACGAAAAATAACCCCTGCCTTATCGGAGAGCCTGGTGTGGGGAAAACCGCTGTTGCAGAAGGCCTCGCACAACGAATTGCAAATGGTGATGTTCCAGAAACAATTGAGGGGAAGAAGGTGAGTGGGCGTTTGTATTGATTTTAAGGCAAAGAGATTGATATACTATTTTCTGTTATAAATGGTGTTACACAGGGTTCAATGTCATGACCCAAACCCGCCCCCGTGGGTTAAAGACATAACTGGTCAGTACTCATGGGATTACCTACGGCCTCAAACCAAACCAAACGTATTTTAACAGAGTTAATGGGGGCCAAACGGAAGTAATTAAAAACTTTGTCCATAGAGCTGTGCTTACATGGCACATCATACAAACCACACATATGCATATTAATAACTCACAACAAAATATGTACTACATAAGGTTCTGTACATACAGGATCATATAAGTCTAAGTAAACTCATCACGACTATATACAACAGATGCAAAGTCTTCGCCAACATGACAGAATATAAATACATAACAAAAGGGCGAAGACGGGTCTCGTGCGTGAGACACAAGGGCTGACTCTCCCAAAACCTGTACTGTTCCACATAAACTTCTCTGGGGCTGGGTTTGGACTTCTCTTAGCTCACCTACAAACACATGAATGAGCGTGAGCAAAAGCCCAGTGAAAATATCAATTAAAGAAGCTATACAGACGATATGTAAAACAATGTGCTTCAAACGGCCTTGGGCCCAATTCATATTTCTATTTAACATATATACACAATTTAGGTCAAGTGACTGCGGCTCCAAACAAACTGGCCTATGGCCCATTTTGTGTCAAAACGGCCTTTGGCCCATTCAGATGACAAAATGGCCTTTGGCCCATTCATTCGTTCATGTCGAAACGGCCTCTAGCCCATTCATTCATGTCAAAACGGCCTTCAGCCCATTCATTCATGTCAAAATGGCCTCTGGCCCATCCATTCATGTCGAAACGGCCTCTGGCCCATCCATTCATGGCAAAATGGCCTCTGGCCCATCCATTCATGTCAAAACGGCCTCTGGCCCATCCATTTGGTATAAAAAACATTGTCCACCAATTGAATCAATGAACTTATAACACTTACATAGAAGTAAGCAATTGGAAAACAACATATTTCAGATATCTCTGTTAAGATATTACTCACAGTGATCGGTTGGTTGGTTTGCCCTGAAGCTCGACCATACACATTCCATGAACACAAAAGGGTCACAAACAATTCTATCCGTTCTAAATTTACATTTTTCTCTTTAGGCTTCATTCTTATCTCTTTAACTCAATTACAATGCTCAATGCATGCCTAAGAGTACTTGGAAGTGAAAGAGAACAGAAAATGAAACACAGAATGTCTTTTCAAAATTTCTAAAAACAAGGTCCCCGCTCGAGCGTGGACTTCCCCGCTCGAGCGGGCCCACGAGGCCTGCAAAAGTACTGGATATGTCAAATTTACGCTCGATCGCGAACACTGGCGCTCGAGCGGAAGGCCTCTCTACATGGCTTCCCGCTCGAGCAGACACCATGTCTGCAGAAAATACTGGGAACACGAATTTCACGCTCGAGCGGCGGTTTCCCTGCTCGAGCGGACACCAAAATTCTGGAAAATCCAGAACATGTTCTTAAGCTTCAATTTGATGTTCAAAGGTTCCAAATGCACGATTTTGGCTCAAACTTCACATATACATATTCTAACATGGTGTAAACACCAAATTACAACACAATGAAGCTCAATTTCACAATTTAATCACATGCATGTCTCAAATTAACTCAAACTCATCAGCAACACACTAGATTCAAACATGCAAGGCTCAAACTTCTATGATTTGCACTTGTATGTAAAATATACACTATAACCTCAACTTAATTGGTGAAGAAATGATCAAATACATGGTCATTAATCAAAACTCAACATGGATTACATACTTTATGCTCAAACATGGAAATTTATGGCAATTTCTTACATTCATGTGTTCTAAGACTTCAAATTCAACAAAACTAACCCAATTTCATCATAATCAATCTAACTCATGTTCTTAACCATTAATCAAACTTGAATTCACAATTTACAACATTAAACTCATGAATTCCCTTACCTAGGAGCTCAATCTTCCAAACTATAGCAAATCCTTGAGTTTAATCTTCAAATTCCCCAAACCTTGAGCCAAGATTACACAATTCCTTCCCCTCCTCTCTCTATAGTCGGCCCTCTCTCTTGTTTGAGTTCAAATCAGCCAAATGAAGCTATAAAGAGAGAGTTGAGGGTATAGTGCCTAATTACAACAAACCCCACTAATTCCAATTTAATAATAATAAAGTAATTAGGCACCAATTCATCAATGTAATCTGATCCGAATCAATTTCCAACCAAATTTCACCGTAGGCTCTAAAAATTACGCTAATCACAATGGTGCAATCAATTTTGGTTTCGGTGGCCGATAGGGCCCTCAATTTAGTTCCCAAAGCAGATAATCAAACAGATATTCCTACGGTGAACAGATAGAAATTCAAAACCACATATTTTCACATAATGGCACACAAAATCATATTAAACACATAATCATACTCATATTAAGGACCAATTAACATATTATGGAACAGGAATATCACAGTCTTTCCCCCTTTAGGAAGTTTGGTCCTCTAAACTTATTTTACCTTCGTCGGAAAACAAATGTGGATATCGCAGGCGCATTTCATCCTCTTTTTCCCACGTGGCATCCGTCCCATAGTGTTCCTTTCATTCAACTTTCACCATTGGGATGGACTTGCTTCTCAATTGTTTCACTTGCCGGTCAACGATTCGTTCCGGCCATTCGGCGTATTCCATATTTTCATCAATAGCTATCCGGTGATAATCAATCACACGGAACGGGTCTCGGAGGTAACCCCTCAACATTGACACATGAAACACATTATAGATTTGTTCGAATCCCGGTGGCAAAGCAACTCTGTAGGCAACTGGGCCAAGCCTTTCCAGGATCTGAAACGGCCCAATGTAACGGGGCGACAACTTGCCCTTCTTTCCAAACCTGACTTGGCCCTTCATCGGAAATACACGGATGAACACATGGTCACCAACCTCATACTCAAGAGGCCTTCTCTAAACATCTGCATAATTCTTTTGTCGGTCCTGAGCTGTTTTGAGCCTTTGCCGAATAATCTTGATTTTCTCAGAAGTGTCTTGCACAATTTCAGGCCCAAGTAAAGCTCTATCCTGGACTTCTGTCCAACAAATAGGTGATCTACACCTTCTACCATACAAAGCCTCGTATGGTGCCATACCGATGCTGGAGTGGAAGCTGTTATTGTATGCAAACTCTGTAAGTGGCAAATAGTCTTCCCAACTCCCTTGAAAGTCCAAAGCACACATCCGAAGCATATCTTCCAAAGTCTGTATTGTTCGTTCTGATTGTCCATCGGTCTGTGGGTGGAATGCAGTACTGAATCTTAGTTCTATCCCCATAGCTTCCTGCAAACTCTTCCACAATCTAGATACAAATTTCGGATCTCCATCCGACACAATGGATACCGGAACTCCGTGTAAACGGACAATCTCATCAACATAAATGGTAGCCAGTCTATAAGCATTAAACGTGGTTCTAACTGGTAGAAAATGTGCAGATTTAGTCATTCTATCAACTACAACCCAAATAGAATCCATACCTCGAGAAGCCTGAGGTAGGCCAACAACGAAATCCATAGTCACATGCTTCCACTTCCATTCAGGAATAAGGAGAGGTTGAAGTAGACCGCCTGGTTTCTGATGTTCAGCTTTGACTTGCTGACATTAAAGACACTTGGACACATATTCTGCAATCTCTTTCTTCATTTTAGGCCACCAATAGGTTTATTTCAAATCCCGATATATTTTATTATTACCCGGATGCATAGCAAATACGGATCTGTGGGCTTCATCTAAAACCCTCTTCTTTAGTTCCGGAATGTCTAGGACACACATTTTGTTCTGAAATCTCAACACTTCATTTACAACGCCAAACTCTGCTTTCGGACTTGTCTCAAATTCATCTATCACCTTCTTGAGGAATTCATCTTCTTTCTGTTTCTATTTGATTACATTAATGATTGCCGGCTCTACTGTAATAGCTGCTATCAATCCGTCCTGTTCACACAGTACCACTTCAGTTTCAGAATTCTCAAAATCTTGCAAGATCTTTTTCTGTTCAGTAAGCAAACAAGCCATACTCCCCGTTGGTTTTATGCTCAAGGCATCAGCAACCGTGTTAGCTTTCTCGGGGGGATACTGAATCTCTAAATCATAATCCTTTATCAGTTCCAGCCATCTCCTCTGTCGCATATTCAACTCCTTCTGCGTGAAGAAGTATTTCAGACTTTTGTGATCCGTGTAGACTTCACACTTTGCTCCATACAGATAATGCCGCCAGATTTTCAAAGCAAAAACAACTGCGGCCAATTCTAAGTCATGTGTTGGATAATTCTTCTCGTGTGGCCTCAACTATTGGGAAGCGTAAGTAATAACCTTTTCGTTCTGCATTAACACACAACCCAAACCCTTATAAGACGCATCACTAAAAATTACAAAATTCTCCATACCTGAAGGTAGTGTCAAAATTGGTGAGGTGGTCAATCTTGTTTTCAGCTCATGAAAGACAGATTCTCTTTCTTCGTTCCATTCAAACGGTTTCCCTTTTCGTGTCAATTGGGTAAGAGGGACAACTAATTTCGAAAAGTCCTTCACAAACCTCCTGTAGTACCCAGCTAAGCCCATGAAACTACGGACTTCTGTCACATTGGTCGGTGTAGGCCAACTGACAACCGCCTCTATTTTCTGCAGGTCCACTGAAATTCCTTCCTTGTTGATTACATGCCCTAAGAAAACAACTTCATCCAACCAAAACTCACATTTCTTTAGTTTAGCAAATAATTTCCTCTCCCGACGTATTTGTAGGACAGTTCTCAAATGATGTTCGTGTTTAAGTCTATCTTTAGAATATATCAAAATGTCATCGATAAAAACCACAACGAATTCGTCAAGGTAGGTTTTAAAAATTCGATTCATTAAGTCCATAAATACTGCCGGAGCATTAGTCACTCCAAATGGCATAACAAAAAACTCAAAATGCCCATAGCTCGTTCTGAATGCGGTTTTCTCAACATCCTCTGCCTTAACTTTCAGCTGACGATACTCGGATCTCAAATCAATCTTAGAAAACACCTGTGATCCCTGCAACTGGTCAAATAAGTCATCAATACGGGGTAGGGGATATTTATTCTTTGTTGTTACCTTGTTCAATTCCCGATAATCGATACACAAGCGTAGGGTTCCATCTTTCTTTTTCACAAACAGCACTGGTGCACCCCAAGGTGAAGTGCTAGGTTAAATAAACCCCTTGTCAAGCAGGTATTGCAACTGTTCTTTCAATTCTTTCATTTCAGCAGTAGCCATTCTGTAGGGAGTTTTAGAAATGGACTGGGTGCCTGGCATAGTAAACTCTATTTCCCTATCTAGCAATTCCGCTAGTAATTCATTTGGAAACACATCTAGAAATTCTCTAACAATAGGGATATCATTCAATTCATCATTTGCAGATGGTTCAGACAACACATAGCACAAATAACCCTGGCACCCTTTCCTGATCAGTTTACATGCTTTCATTGTAGATATCAAATAAGGTGGAGGCACTACCCAATTACCCACAAACACAATCTCTTTCTGTTCTGATGGTTTAAATACAACCCGTTTTGTCACACAATCAATGGTGTCACAATATTTGGTCAACCAATCCATGCCCAAAATTACATCAAAATGTCTAAAATTCAAGGGCAACAAATCCACATATAGGATAGCATCCTCAATACGCATATCACAAAATCGGTATATAGATTCACACAATACAGATTCCCAAGATGGAGCAGACACACATAGCAGATATGGCAGTAATTCTAAAGGTCTATTCAGTCTAGATGCAAATGCACATGTCACAAAAGACTGTGTGGACCCGGAGTCAATTAACACGAAAGCATCCTGATTACATATAGAAATAGTACCTGAGACAACTGCGTTGGCATTCCGTGTATCGCCCGGAACAAGCGTAAAAACTTTCCCTTGTCTCACGGTATCCCCGGTGATGGCAGGTCTCATAGTATTTCCCGGCTTCGGGATTGATGCAGTTGAGCTAGCAGCTAGTTTCCCACTGTTCTAATTACAATCTCGGGCCATATGCCCTTGTTTCCCACATTTGAAACAGGCTCCTGATGCATGGTAACAAACTCCACATTTCCTTTTGCTACAAATGTTGCACATGGAAGCCGTGTCTCGAGAAGAATTCGAAGTATTTGAGGAGCCCATGTTTTGCTTTTTTGAAAATTTCTTCTTTGACAAAAAGCCTTGCCTTTTGTTACTTTTCCAGTCAGTCGTTGACTTAGTCTGTCTAGCTATGTTAGCCTCTGATATGATGGCCCTGTCTAGCACCCCAATGTAGGTCTCTAGCTTCAAGATATTCACCCTTTTTAAAATGTCACTTCGAAGCCCACCTTCAAAATACCTAGCTTTCTTGTAATCGGTATCAATCACATGAGGTGCAAACCTGGCCAATTCCATGAATTTGGCTTCATACTCAGCTACAGTCATATTGTCTTGCCTTAGTTCCATGAACTCTGCTACTTTTCTGTCCCGAACACGCTGCGAGAAGTACTTGTCATAGAAAATTTCCAAAAATTTCACCCAATCAACATTCTTGTGATTTTCTCGCATTAACATCCACCATCTTCTTGCCTCGTCTTCTAGCATAAAAGTGGCTAGAAGTATTTTCTGTGTCTCTGAACACGGGAACACTTCAAACAGTTTCTCAATCCCGAGGACCCATGCTTCGGCTTTTAACGGATCTAGTCCCCCGTGAAACTGTGGTGGTTTCATTTTCTTGAATTCTTTAGTGAGTGCTATTATCCAGTTGTCATTCTGATTATCTGGCACCGGAGGTGCCGGAGGTGGAGGTGGAGGGTGTGGTTGTTGCCACTCTTGTTGTTGCCTCAACATTTCTGCCATTTCCTGAATCAATCTTTTCATTCTGTCTATTCTATCAGTAGAGGACTCCTCTATCTCATCACCTCTTGTTCTCACCATCTGATTAAATTTACATTATACTTTATACAAAAATTCCACAAGTATGTATATACTAGAGAGCATATGTAGTCAAATAATTTGCAATGCAAGTAAATCACAACTCATAGCACATAATTGTTCAAATCAAAACACTTGAGCATATTCTTGATGCTTCCAAATTCATACTTATCACATGAATGCATCCTAGATCTTTCCTAGACGCTTATTGCTCTTTTGGACAAGTGTGAGTTATTAACCCGTGCTCTGATACCACTCTGTCATGACCCGAACCCGAACCCGCCCCTGTGGGTTAAGGACATACCCAACCAGTAATCATGAGATTACCTACGGCCTCAAACCAAACCAAATTAATAGAGTTAATGGGGGCCAAACGGAAGCAATTAAAACTTTGTCCATAAAGCTGTGCTTACATGGCACATCATACAAACCATACATATGCATATTAATAACTCACAACAAAATATGTACTACATAAGGTTCTATACATACAGGATCATATAAGTCTAAGTCAACTCATCACGACTATATACAACAAATGCAAAGTCTTCGCCAACATGACAGAATATAAATACATAACAAAAGGGCGATGATGGGTCCCGTGCGTGAGACACAAGGGCTGACTCTCCCAAAAATTTTGCTGTTCCACATAGACTTCTCTAGGGCTGGGTTTGGACTTCTCTTGCCTCACCTACAAACACATGAATGAGTGTGAGCGAAAGCCCAGTGAATAATATCAATTAAAGAAGCTATACAGACGATATGTAGAACAATGTGCTTCAAATAGCCTTGGGCCCAATTCATATTTCCATTTAACATATATACACAATTTAGGTCAAGTGACTACGGTTCCAAACAAACTGGCCTATGGCCCATTTTGTGTCAAAACGGCCTTTGGGCCATTCAGATGACAAAATGGCCTTTGGCCCATTCATTCGTTCATGTCGAAACAGCCTCTGGCCCATTCATTCATGTCAAAACGGTCTTCGACCCATTCATTCATGTCAAAACAACCTCTGGCCCATCCATTCATGTCGAAACGGCCTCTGGCCCATCCATTCATGGCAAAATGGCCTCTGGCCCATCCATTCATGGCAAAACGGCCTCTGGCCCATCAATTTGGTATAACAAACATTGTCCACCAATCGAATCAATGAACTTATAACACTTACATAGAAGTAAGCAATTAGACAACAACATATTTCAAATATCTCTGTTAAGATATTACTCACGGTGATCGGTTGGTTGGTTTGCCCTGAAGCTCGACCCTACACATTCCATGAACACAAAAGGGTCACAAACAATTCGATCCGTTCTAAATTCACATTTTCCTCTTTAGGCTTCATTCTTATCTCTTTAACTCAATTACAATGCTCAATGCATGCCTAAGAGTACTTGGAAGTGAAACAGAACAGAAAATGAAACACAGAATGTCTTTTCAAAATTTCAGAAAACAGGGTCCCCACTCGAGCGTGGACTTCCCCGCTCGAGCAGACCCACGAGGCCTGCAAAAGTACTGGATATGTCAAATTTACGCTCGATCGTGAACACTGACGCTCGAGCGGAAGGCCTCTCTACATGGCTTCCCGCTCGAGCGTGAACTTCCCTGCTCGAGCGGACACCATGTCTGCAGAAAATACTGGGAACACGAATTTCATACTCAAGCGGCGGTTTTCCCACTCGAGTGGACACCAAAATTCTAGAAAATCAAGAACAAGTTCTTGAGCATCAATTTGATGTTCAAAGGTTCCAAATGGACAATTTTGTCTCAAACTTCACATATACATATTCTAACATGGTGTAAACACCAAATTACAACACAATGAAGCTCAATTTCACAATTTAATCACATGCATGTCTCAAATTAACTCAAACTCATTACCAACACACTAGATTCAAACATGCAAGGCTCAAACTCCCATGATTTGCACTTGCATGTGAAATATACACAATAACCTCAACTTAATTGGTGAAGAGATAATCAAATACAAGGTCATTAATCAAAACTCAACATGGATTACATACTTTATGCTCAAACATGAAAATTTATGGCAATTTCTTACATGCATGTGTTCTAAGACTTCAAATTCAACAAAACTAACCCCATTTCATCATAATCAATCTAACTCATGTTCTTAACCATTAATCAAACTTGAATTCACAATTTACAACATTAAACTCATGAATTCCCTAACCTAGGAGCTCAATCTTCCCAACTATAGCAAATCCTTGAGTTTAATCCTCAAATTCCCCTAACCTTGAGCCAAGATTACACAATTCTCTCCCTCTCTCTCTCTCTCTATAGCCGGCCCTCTCTCTTCTTTGAGTTCAAATCAGCCAAATGAAGCTATAAAGAGAGAATTGAGGGTATAGTGCCTTATTACAACAAATCCCACTAATTCCAATTTAATAACAATAAAATAATTAGGCACCAATTCATCAATTTAATCAATTTAATCTGATCCGAATCAATTTCCAACCAAATTTCATCGTAGGCTCTAAAAATTACGCTAATCACAATGGCGCAATCAATTTTGGTTTCGGTGGCCGATAGGGCCCTCAATTTAATTCCCAAAGCAGATAATCAAACAAATATTCCTACGGTGAACAGATAGAAATTCAAAACCACATATTTTCACATAATGGCACACAAAATCATATTAAACACATAATCATACTCATATTAAGGACCAATTAACATATTACGGAACAGGAATATAACATTCCAGTTTCATGTGTGGGACATGATAGACACTATATATATAATATGTTTTATAGGCAACATTCTAGACTCTATTGAAGTTATATGAAATCACTTTATTTCAGTCTGCAACGTTGGTGTTTTGCTAATAGAAAGTCCCTCTAGCATTGATTTTTTTAGGATAGCGTTGAGGTAGGAGCCCAACGTATTCAACATAGATAGTGTCCTGTTTTTTAATAAGTTCAGATTGATGTAAAGCAAGGTGCATTGTTGTAGGCGTGTAGAACTTGGGAAATGTGATAAAAAAAAATGTTGTGGAAATGTGGGATTTGATGACTAACAAAAAAAATGTTAATTATGTGTGAACCTTGTAATGGAACAGGGTGGTTGCTTTGTGATTTTTGTGAAGGGCAGAAAACCAATGTGAAAGCTGCTAACAATCGGATCTATCGTCGGTGTCCATCTTGTAGAGCTGTAAGTGGCTCATTAGTTTACCTTTTTGATTTACTTCACCTATGCAAATTTCTACCAATGCTTAATTTTATTCATCAAAGCTCACCCAATCTCCATCGAGATAACTGCCTTACACTACAGGCAATATATGATTTAACGGCGTTTATTTAATGGCGCTTTTTAAAACGTCATTTTTTTAATATTTAATGGCATTTTATAAATGTCATATTTTATTTTAATTAAAACAGTGTCGTTTAAGTAATGAAGTCGTTTGAAAATCGCCTTCAAATGTGTTAACAGTGTTTCTCTCTTTCTCTATTCAAACCCTCAAATCTCTCACTCACTTATTTTAATCTAAGAAACCCTAGAGTCTCAGAGAAACTGATCCCTCAAATCTCTCACTCTCTCTCTCTAAACCCTTCAACTCGATTCAACCTTCTTCAGCTCGGTGATTTATCATTTGGTCGATTCAATCTCAGAATGATTTTGATTTCGAAGCTCCACCGCCATTGCCACCGCCACCGCCACCACCATCTGCCTCTGCATCTGCATCGTCTACTAACCATCTGCACGATTTCAATTTCAATCCAATCTCAGTTTTGTCGATTCTTCTCTCTCTCTCTCTCTCTCTCTCTCAATCTCTATCTCTTTCTCTATCTCTATCTCCCTCTCTCTGGATCTCTCAATCTCTCTCAGAATGATTTTGGTTCTGTTGACAAATTTTGTAACAAAAATTGGGGATTTGTGGCTTTCATCATCTATTAGCACAAGATTGTGGAGCTTTAACTCCCATCTTTGCATTCGATTGCTGGTTAGATGGTGATTTGCTGTGGTTTTTTATTTTGTTTATTTGTTTATTTTTTGTAGTGGTATTTTCTGGTAGATTGAAGATACTTATACATTTGTCAAAGAAGATAGGTATATTTTAGCTTTTGCAATTGTATTTTTGCTATATATTCAATGTCATTACTTGTAAACATGTATTCAGGATTGTTCTTTGAATTTTTTAACTTATAAATAGAGGAAAATCTTCCTAAATCATTTCTTTAAATTTTTGCTAAAGTTTATCATTGATACTATATTCTTTGTTCAGTCTTGTATAGGGAAAACCTTTGTTCAGTCGTTTCGAGCATGGATGCTATGCCATTCTGCTTCATTTGTTGTGAATTGAGATCTGTGTATATAGATAGTGTTGAGTATAATACATCATTACTATCGGTGCTATCTCCTGTCTTTTTGTATTCTTTTGCATCGTCTTGATGCGCTCTCAATAAAGTTGCTTATTTATAAAAATAAATAAATAAATACATTTAAAAACTATTGGGTTACATGTGGAGATAGTATTTTCTTATATTCTTTCCAATTCGTTGATGAAATTACATGTCGTGTTACCGACCTACTTCATTTGATGAGTTGTTCCTCTAGTTCGCAATATGAGGCTGACTACTTTATTTAAAATTCTTGCTACTGTTACTGAAGGATGCCAGCCATTACCCTTGTTTCAATAGTGTCATTAGTCAATGGGTTTAGTGGCAGTTTGGCTTAGCTGATTGTATCCAGATCAAATAGATATTCAATAATTATTAACCTCGAGGCTGTGGGTTCGAACTTGAGGGCAACTAATTTGTGCAAATTATGAGAAGGTTTAGGTTAGGACTCAATATATCCCTTCCAGACCCATATCCAATGGGGACTAAACTAGTCATACACACAATCATCAGGTGATATGGTGATCATTGCTCATAAATGAACATCTAGCACTGGATTTGATTTTGCCCTGGCCATCATTTTGTCAACTGTTACATATGATGTCCACTGTTATTTTGATGGTGTGAGTAAGCCCTGCTTTGGAAGCAATCAGTGGTTCAACAAGCATAATTGAAATATAAACCACTGATTTTGAGTTCTTTGTTGCTAGTAAATGCTAAATAGTAAATATAGTCACTCTTTAATAGTTTGTGTTTTTGCATGTGCATGTGTTTGCTAGCATTTAAATTAGAGTTTTTCCCATTTGTTTTGCAGAATAAAACATAGTACATAATTTTCTTTTATTGAGCAATATATACATTTGATTTTGATATATTTTGCCTTGATAATTTTAGGTCTCCAACAATTATTTCCATTCCAAAGTCATCTGACAGTGTCTCCTCTAGTTCATCACGAAGCAAGACTCGGGGGAGGTTAACTCGCAAGTTAGTATATGTTCTTGAAGTTGTTAAGTTGTGTCATGGGTGGATGTATCTTCGTCATCTTTTCTGGTTTGATTGATTAAGTTGGCTGATTTAGTGGACTAAATACTTGATTTTTGTCTTTTTCTCAAGAGATCTGCGGTTGCACAAGTTGGTATTTCAGGATGATGCACTGCTTGATGGAACTGAACTAGCTTATTTTGTTCGTGGGCAGGTTGTTAAGATGAGCACATACACATTATTATTTTGGTTTAAGGAAATGTTTATGTTGCTTTTTATAAAGATCAAATGTATTAAACAGTTAACATATTTTTTTTATTTTTGTGGAAGCAATGCTTTCCCAATGAAGCACCTTGTTGTGATATGTATTTGTTTTTTGATTACTTGTCATCTACAGAAATGCGCAGAAGGTTATAAGAAATTCTTAATAGTTTCTCTTTAGAAGCTTAAGCTGTCTCTTAATAGTTTACATAAGCCTTCACCAATAGAAGGCTCTTGAAAATGGTTCCACTAAATGGAAACATTTTTCAATTTGGTTATAGAAATTCTTGCCTCCCATGGACCAAATGCATGCAAAAACTTTGTTGTGTGGTGTCTTTTTGCTAAATTCTGCAATTCAGTTTTGTCTCTTTCTCTTTAATTTATTTTTTTATTTCGTAATCAGCATTTGTGAGCTTATAGTTTTCTACACATTGATGATGCATGCAGGGGCCATGGTTTCAAAACTGTTAGTTTCCATTCTAGCTTTTATTTTCATTCTTCAAACAGTTCTTTTTTTTCTTTTTCTTTTTTTAAAGTTTTTTGCTTTGGTCAATTAAGTGTCCCTGGAGTTCCATCTAAATAGTGCTCTCTTAATATGTCAATTAACTAGCTAGAACTGATTGGTATTTATCATTACAGAACAAAGAGAAGTCTACATCATTGAAAACAATGGAGGATGGTCAGGTACTTCTGTACTCGGTAAGTTTCTCATCTTTTTTGGTATGGTGTTTAGCAAGGCATCATCCATAAACATGTTTTAATATTAAAACAATCATCAGATTCAGGTATTCTATTTTTGAGTTCTAATGTGGATAGCATTATCTTTTTCTTTCTCCCAAAATTCTGTGAACGCCCAAGAACCCAAAATTCCATACCCTTGGTTGGTTTTCAATGACAAGGTTAAAGTGAATTCAGTATTTCTCCAGGATTCAACTGCGGTATCTGATTCCGTGCTTCTCTTATTTGGAGGAAAGATTTCTAGAGGCGGCCTGGTAAGTTTCTTTCTCCATCTGTAGTCAATACTATCAGCAATATCGGTTCTTGCAACATATATCCATGATAATTAATTTTCTTTCATTTTATTGTGCCATATATTTTACTGGGATCATTTCCTGCTTTTGCATAGGATGGACACTTGAAAATGTTGGGAGGATACTTGGAGTTTTTCATGAAACCTTCCTTGGCAGATACATATCTAAGATTGAACGCTAAGCTTGAAGAACTTATTCAAATGAAAGTAAGTATTTTGCAACACAGTTATGTTTGGCACAAGGGATGGATAAATATGGGCAAAGAGAAAGAGGGATGACAGAAGCATCCCCTAAGGAATATGTTTAATGTCGTTTTAATACCCTTATTTTGGAAAACGAACGAAAACCTATTAAAAAAGTGAAGTGCATTTTACATATTAAAATAGACGAGTTCTTAGTTCCCTCTTGCCTGTACGGTTTTTGGTGGCCTGGGCAGATTTGTATCCTCTTCCTTTCCCTTCATTTTCTTATTTCTTCCCTTTCCATCATTCTCTAATCTTTCCTTGTACTAAACATGATGTGGCCAAGTTTTCAAGGCTGAATCTTTCTCTCACTCACACTTAATTTGAAGTGAGAAATACCCGCAATTTGATGTTGATTGTTTTATTTATTTGATTTATCGTTCTGTATTTTGTTGATGCAGCTTTTGAATTCCAAGCTGGAAATAAAAAATCACAATGAGCTCCTGTCAGCGGTAAGACTATTGGTATCAGAGGATCAATGTGAAGGTAGATTTGTTTTTGGTCGCCAGGTTCCAACATCTTCAAAAAAGATCACAAAAGAGATGCTGCCAAGCACGCCCTTGAGAAGTATTGATGGCGGTGGTGATAATTCCAAGAACGAGCTCCAAACATTGCTTGCCAAGGCTGGACACGGAGCACCCACCTACAAGACAACCCAACTGAAAAACAACAAGTTTCGTTCTACTGTGATTTTTAACGGATTGAACTTTGTTGGCCAGCCTTCCAACAATAAGAAACTTGTAGAAAAGGGTGCAGCGGCTCAAGCTCTACAATGGTTGACAGGTGATGAAACTCGGTCACCTCAGGAAGCTGTTGATCATATGGCAATGCTTTTAAAGAAGAGCAAAAAGAAACGTCAAGTCAATGCTACTAAGTGGAGGTAGTTGCTGCAAAGAATTAGAACAAACAATATAATGTCATGATTGCTTTGCGAAGAAAGATGAGTTGTGGAAGTCAATATTTCTCGTCATTTATTTATAAGCCAGAAGGGAAGTACTAGATCAGATGTAAGATTGTTCCCGGTCCTTTCCAACCCTGGACAAAACCACCCTTCTAGAGAGGAAACTCGGATTTTTACCTTTGCCATTACAGACATGGAAGTCAATGTTTGGATGCAGGCGGCACCTATTTCAGCTCGAGGATGAACTTGGTCCAGAATTACTGCCGCGTCAGGTAGTTACTGTTACTTCTTGTATCATATATTTATTCTTACTATGAAAAAATAGAAGATAGGCCCTCACAGAAGAGAAGAGTTAGCTAGATATTGTTTTTGTATAGAATGATTGCTAGCATTCTGCAAAGATTGTTGCATTTTATATAGCATTTCTTGCTTCTAAGAAACCTTTGTCATCAATTTATGGATTTCAGCAATTGAAATTTTCACTTATCAACTGAGTTAATGTTGGGGACAGTTGGTAGCTGCCGTTTTTCTAGGCCTTCCATGATTTTTGTTGATGTTTCACTGTCTTGAACATGAAAGAAATATTGTCACAGGAGCACTAATAAGTTCTTTTATTTCATGGTTGGACTTTAGGATCGGTTTGACCCAATAGACAATGAATGAGGCTTGCCAAATTGGTTGGGTTAATTTGGAATCAAATATTCCTGGGAACTTTTTTTAAAAAATGGAATGCCCTTTTATACTTTTTTTTTTTCTTCAGGTAGGTCTCCATGTGATACCCTTTTAGCATATCTTTTCTGTGTGTGTGGGGGTGGGTGTGCATGTATGTATTTACTTGTCTGCGGTTTCTGATTTATGAATGAACAAGAGTTATGTACAATAAGAAAATGACTTGGGACTGGATGTAGTAGATGCTACAACTTACTCTTTATATGCAACCAATGCTGTTATGACTATGTATATTCATTATTCATATACCTATTGTAGGGATGAATCACTACTATGTTAAGGACTTGCACTAAATGATGACTTGCAGCGACTAGTAGCCAAACATGAATACATCACCTCAAGAATTTCTGTGAAAACAGAGAAACCGAAGCTCAGACCTGTTCAAGCACTGGTGAATCTGGATACTCCTCTAATTTTTATTCTTTGCAATATTCGTGTTGGCTAATATCCTTGATACATCAGTTATTGTTGGAATTGGTCTTTTAAAAATTTATATTGGGTATAGTTCATAGATGTCAAAACATTAGTGTTTATGTTTTGCATAATTTTTTTAGAAAGCCAATGTCTAGACAATTGGGAAATTAGAATTAACTTTGGAAGACTTATGCAATGGATATCTAGAACTTGAGTGAGTTTATTCTCATTCTAGAAGAGATGCTTTGACTTTCTATTTTGTTGAATTAGTGGGGTTCTTTCCAGGGATTTTTGTATTTATCTACTGCTCTATTCAGGAACTTATATTCTACAAGAGAGAGTCAATTTGTATTTTAAGACAATTTTAATTGCCTTCTATATTAGATTGTTGTTGGATGATGTTAAACTGTGCATGAGATGGCTGCTTGGTTTCTTGGGATTGAACTTATTGGATTTTTTTCTTGAAGGATGTTGTATTTGGTACTATTATAGATGTGAGAGAATAGTAATCTCACCGAAATATGTCTATACAAAGTTTTATTGGGTACAAAATTAGTAGTTTAAATAAATAAATAAAATAAAAATTCTATTGCGGCGTTTTTCAAAATGCCACTATAGTTATATTTTTAAAAAAACAAAAAGCTATTACGACGTTTTTGAAGCGTCGCTGAATGCCTGTGTGACGTCATGTTACCGCTGGTTGCCACATTTAGCGGCGTTTATAAAAACGCCGCCTATACTAATTTTACAACGTTTTTAAAGCGTCATAAACTTACAGCGACGGCCGCGTCCTCGGCGTTTGGTGGTAAGCGTCACTAAAGGAATTAGCGGCGTTTTTCAAACATATAGCGGCGTTGCTAAAAGTCATTTTTCCAGCAATGTTAGCCCTGTCCTATCATTCGTATGATGGAGTTTGTTATTTTAATTCATTGAAAAAGGCAATTATTTTAAAAATACAATAGCTGGAAACTTTTCAGTCTTCGTGATCAAATATAAGTGGGTAGTCCTAATATTTCTTCATTCACAATATTCTAATGACATGGACCCCTTTCACAAAAACATGAAGTCAAGAATGCTAACTATTTTACCTTATCTTTTGGCCGCAGATTGGATACATCCTGTGTTCGAAGTGCAAATTTTTCAAATGCGTTACCTTTCCTAATTATAGTGACGGTGAGGATGTAACCTTTTAAGTCTACTGTTAGATGCGACTGGCATTCAACTATTCTCCTGTTGGATGCAGCAGGTCAGTTTTTTTATCCGGGTGTATTTTGAAACCAATGAAGGTGTTCTTTGAGAGGCATTTATGTACTTGCATATTTCGAGTGATAGATGCTTAGCTTATGTGTCATATGACCTATATTAATTCTTTGTTATTCTAATTAGAGCAATATGCAATTGGAAAAAGTATAGAATGGCTTCTGTTCTTGATTGCTGAATTTATTTTCTTGTACTTAACAAGGACTATTGGTGTAGAAAAAAACAACAGACCTATAATTCAAGCTTAGCACTCTCATTTTCAGCTTTGAACTCCCTCATTTTTAACTAATGCTTTCTGGTCCCATTTCTTAGTTTTTGCCCAAGACTAAAGGAGGAATTGCAAATGAAACAAGTGGAAATAATTGCAAAAATATAGATGTGCAATTAGATCTGTGCTCTGGTGTAAGTGAAAATTGTGACCTTATGTAGGACTTAGACTATGCATTTTGTGTTATTATGTTGCTCAATAGTTAATTGTGTCAATTTCATTCTCCAAGTATTACATGAGTTAAATTGGTCTCTATGAATAATGTCATAGTATTTATCATTAGAATAAAAACAAAAAATTACCGTTTTTGAAAAAAGTAGCCTTTTACAGATTGACTTAATTAAAATATTATGGATCAAAATGACCCAAGATACATTTTGAACCAAAAGTGTAATTAACATTCTTTTGTTGCAATGTAATTTCTTTATTTGATGCTAACAAAAAAAATGTTGATGTGGGATTTGATGACTAACAAAAAAAAATTTGTATTTGATGTTATAGTAGTTAAACTTTTATGTTTTTTTGTAATTAACATTAACACATAATTATATTGTCATTAATTATTTTTATTTTTATTTTTCAAATATTTCCCATGTAGAAGTGTGCTTCTTGTGGAATGCATGCCTGTGGAGAATGTGGCTAACTTTTGTTTTTGTTATCTACGAAGAATGATGAGAAAAACATTTAATTTTGGTTTATGTTATTTTGAATTAAGAACAAAATCATGTATTTAAACATTACATATGTATTATGGAACATTATGTAGTGGAATAATTTTGTTGATGTGTAATTATGAATGGAAGAATATTTTATTATGGAGATTATTATTTTTATACAGGAATTTTTATATTATTATGCAATTAGTATGGAGAAATTTTAATATTTTTAATAATTTTATCGCATGATGTTTTTTTCTTTTTTGTGACGGACTACACCATTGTAAAAAACAGAAAATTTTAATATTTTTATTGATTTTGTTACAGGTTTTACTTTTTGCGACGACACTAAACTGTCGCAAAAAGTAAAAATTTTATTATTTTTCTAATATTTTTTGCCACGGCACCACACCGTCGCAAAAACAGTGTTCTCGCCGTTGCAAAAAAAGACTATTAGCGACGACATTTTTTGCTGTCTCAAATAACATTTTTAGTGACGGTAAAATAGTGCCATCGCAAAAAGTCAAGAAATTTTAAACATTATTAGTGACTGCAAAGTGCCGTCGCAAAAGGCAAAAATGCCTTCGCAAAAGGCAAAAATGCCTTCACAAAACATTAGCGACGGTATTGTGCCGTCGCAAAAACTCTTTTGCAGTGCCTCCAGTTGCGACCCCCCGCTTGCCGTCGCAAAAAGTCATTTGCTATCGCAAAAAGTTTTTTGCCACGGCATTAGGAGTATTAGCGACGGCATTTTACCGTCGCAAAAAACTGAAATTTTAGTAGTGTTAGATTGGTTATATCTTATATGGTGTTTGTTTATGATTTTTTTTTCTTAATTATGATTGAAAAAATTTAATTATGATATTTATGATCATTAACTCCTAAATAAATGTCATAACTTACCTATGATAATTTAATCAGTAATGATAGAGACCCCCACAACCCCAAAATGATCTTAACCATTCTAGGAAAAGAAAAATTTCAAATGCAGCAATGGTTCATACATCAATAAGGGTCGTAAAAGTCCTCCTTGTGGGGTCCCAAACATTTTCTTAATTTTTGATCATCTTTTTAACACTTCTAAGTTAGGATAATGTGGGGGAGATTGGCGCAAGCACTGCTGGAAAATCTGCTTTTAGCGGCGTTTACAAAACGCCGCTATAGGTACAACAAACGTCGTTAATTCTTTTTGTGACGTTTAATGTCAAGCACCGATGCTGCGGCCGTCGCTATAGCTTTATGACGTTTAAAAAACGTCGTTATATGACTATAGGCGGCGTTTTTAAAAACGCCGCCGAATATCCCACCAAAGGTACTATGACGTCACTATCATTTTAACGACGTTTTCAAAACGCCGCCATATCTTTTTAAAAAAACTTACCGTTAACTTTTAGAGTTTTAGGTGGCGTTTTCAGAAACGCCGTGATATCCCCTTTTTTTAATTTTCTTAAATTTTAAATTTAATATGAACAAGGACCTATTGATGTAATAATGCATATGTACGGTTTTAGAAACACACAAATGAAGAAATATAAGCTCAAAGCATTAATCTTTACATGCTTACAAACTCCAAAGGCCTTGTTACATAAAGATTTAAAAAACAAAAAACAAAAAGTTGGGTCAAGAGGGTCTCATCAGAGAGTAAAATCAATTTTTCTGGTGTAGCCAATTTTGGGGTCGGGTAGTTATCTGCTGTGGGAATCCTGATGATGCTGCAGCAGTTGCAAACAGTTGCGGAGGATTGATGAACGGCCTTTGCTGATTGTTGCTCATTGACAGGGAGAGGTGATTGCCTTCAGTGGTGGCTCCAATTTGACCTCCATTGCTGCTGCTGCTGCTGCTAAGATACTGAACCTACAACCACACGATTAAAACAATTTATTAGCCGGTCTAATTAATTAACCCAGTTATACCCAACTCATGAAATGGGTTTCAATACAGACTTCGCTCAGTATTAATTTATCTCTGTTCACCCTTAAGAGCCTGAGACCAGAACAACAATTATATCATGTTTAAAATCTATTATATCTTCACTTCTCTCCAATCTTATACAGAACAAGGATCTAATATGAAATCTATATTGGTATCACAATCAATAGTGCATTGAGCCATTAAATATTAAAAGCAGAAGTACTGAATAATAAATGTTAAACAAATAAAGCTCCAAAAACAAACAAACAAACAAACAAAAAATAAAAAATTTGAAAAGAGTTGTAAACAAGGCAATATCGCTTTACCGATACTCCATCATACCGGTTTTTCTACATACTCAAAACCTAATTTCAAGCTAGAATTATCAAAGCCGCCATTACGGTATCTTGAGTATGACAATAGTATCTATACCAGATCCCAACAAATTAAGCTGAAATTTTAACAACTAAATACAAAAATTCGCAGTTTCGATTTCAGTAAACAAACCACAAACAAGTGCAAAGAGCAAGAGACATTTCAAGGACGCAAAAACAACCGATTTTAAGCAAGTAAAGCTGTGAAGTGAAAAATAGAACTAACCTTTTCTTGCTGGAGACCGTTCGTCGGAATTAAGCTGTAAAGTTAAAGCCGCTAGAATACCATACTGGAATTGGAATTGGAAAGTAATTTCATAGCTCAATAGAAGTTAACAACTATCATAAAACCATAAATGTAATTTCATACCTACCTGTAAAACTCAATTAACTTATTGTAAAATTCTTCAAAACTATATTTTGAAAACACTATTTCATACTTTAAGTTGTGTTGTCAAAATACGCTTTCCTAATTTCCTTGACTTATTTTTCTTTTTTATTTTATGTTTTTATTCCAAGGTTGGTTTCATAGCAAATATCTCTTTCTTCGACTCATCAAAACAATTATCTACTAACCACCCAAGGACAGATTTTCGTTCCTTGTACTTTTGGCCCTTTTCATGGGCAGTCTCCTGAAAATAAAAACCTAAATTAATTAAGCACCACAGTCAACTAAACACGTGTAAACCATAATCTCAAGAACTCTGCCTCATGCTCTTACGTATTTCCATCCCAAAATTGATCCCACCCAATGCAAAAAACATCAGCAACAGTGTGCAATCCGGTCATCATCATTCTTTCTTCTCGCTCTTCAACCCCACGAGAGAGAGAGAGAGAGAGAGAGAGAGAGTCGCACATGAGGAAAGGAAGAAGGGGGGAGTGGCAACGGTTTGCAGATCTTCAGTCTTGTTCAAGGAGGTAGCAGCCAAACAGATTTATCTATTGTACCATATTTTAAAGCATGTAGTGTATTGTGTTATGGTTCCCAGTCCTTGTACAGAAATGATTGTGTTCCAGGTAACATAGGTCGAGCATATTGTATTGTATAATGAAGCTGAAGTGAAGAGATAATTTTGTTATTTATCTATATAACTCTCCTCAGTCCTTCAATTTCTGCTCTGACAATTCAAGGGCGTAGAAAAGAAAATAAGAGAAGCTGAATAATTTCCCTCATGAGAGGTAGGGACTGATAGAAGAAGTGTAATATTATTTGCTCGTGTTAGTGGCTCAACCATAGGATCATCTTACATGATGTTTTTATGTTCATTACTCATACCCAAAGTTCTTGACTTGTTGGGTTTAAAAAAAAAAAAAAATTGAATGAGCAAATTTCCCAATAAAAACTAAAATACTGAAATTGTCAAAACAAGAAGAAAAGAACATTTCTGTAATTTGAGTGACAGATAAAAGTCCACTCACCGATTAATAGCGTAATCAACACCGGCTGCATCAGCTCCATCAAAACTGAACCCATTTGGTTCAAGACCTTGAGCTTCTGCTCTCTCTTTATCATTGTCAACATCAAATACAGTATCGTAAAGTCCTACAGGAGGAACCAAGGGTTGTAATAAAATGAGTGTTAGCACTGAAAATCATTGGTGAAACTGAAGTTTAACCAAAATTTTTGGCACTATAGCAACAGTTTATTGTGCTTGATCTTTAATTAATTTCAAAATATTGTGGTGTTTCATGTAACAAATACAGTGATTTGTAATGTTCTAGGCCATGAAAACACAAGATATGAGAAACCTCACCTGTTTGTAAGTATGGAAGCAAAAACTAGCCAGGAGAGCTCTCACACACACACAACTCTCTAACATTCAACCCTTGACTTGCCTGAAACCAGGTACATAGAAATGTGTATCATGTTGGGATACAAAAACTGATCTATAAACACTATGTATAACAAATTAAGGCAATCCATCTTGTTAGACACATATCACTTACAGCGAACTGCACGTATGATGGACTAAACTTCACGCCTTCCATGAGAATAGCAATAGGGGCCAGCAGTACAAAAGAGATAATTGTTATGATTGAGAAGAGATTGATGTTGTCCAAAGCTTCCTGTTTATGGTAGATTGTTGGTTAAAATTAAGAGGAGAAAAAAAACAACAACAACAACAATGTTGTGACAAGTTTGCATGAATCAAGAAAATGAACTGTCATTTTCCAAATGTGCAAGCAAAGAAAGGTCTTTGTGGAACTTTGATGATTAGACAGCATGGAAAATTAGAACTTGTATCTAAGTTATGAATTTTTACCTCTTTATTGACCATGAACTTTTTGCTAAGTACATTGCGTGATTGGTTGGTCAAATTGGAAGCCATTGCACCACTGAAACCTATCCTGTCTCAAAACAAAAGAAAGCATCACATGTGAGAACCAAACTTCAAAATTTCAAGGGTTTTGATTTGTTAATTTCTTTGTTTAAGAGAATTTTCAGTTAGTGTCATACCAATTGAAAGATGCCTCGGTGAATGATGCCAATGCCACTCCCCCTACAATTGGTACAAGGGAAGAAACTACCCAAAGAGTGGGCCTCTGTATGCACATGATGATCAAAGAAAAAGTTAAAAGAATATCAGAGGTTCATTGATTTATCTTCAAATCAACGATGTTAGACAAAATATTTACATCAATAATTTCAGTGAGCGAATTTTTACTCTATTGGTACACTTTTAACAGGGGTCTCCAAGGCAAAAAATTTGCTTCAAATATTGCAATATCGAAACAAAACAATGGCAATTACACCCCCTAATGCTGGCAATATGTAGGGGAAAAAATTCAAGAAGTTTCAATTTGAAGTTAATAACAACTCACAAAACAAAATGAAGGAAGTTAAGACACGTTGAAAATAGCCAACTTCCTGCAAATGAACAAATAACCTTTCTCTCATTATTTGAACCAGTTTTGTATGTATCTCATCTCTGTGGATTTTATAATCCCAAAAGTTTGAAAGAAATAAAAACTGTGAGATACCTTGTATGAAGTGAAGTACTAAAAAATTACAGTATATGTCATTCACTGTCAAAAACATGATCCTCATATTATAAATGGCTCAAAAAATAAAATTAAATTAAAGCCCAATGCTAATGATGCCAGCAGAAGCACAAGACATTTAACTTGTAGTTGCATTGTTTTTCTTATCATTACTTTTATTGTGGCTAAAGCAATATATAGTGTATTCCTTCCAAAAAAATGTCCTTTATTGAAAGGGAAAGAACCTTGAACAAGCTCATAAGCAAGTTACATATGAACTTTTTATCGATTGCTCAATTCATGTGCAGCTCCAAATAATATAATATTTAAGTTATGCAGGAACAGATGACACTCGAACATATATATATATATATATAAAAGTAGCAAGTTATTTTACCAGAGCTACTCGATCAATCTTAGACAGTAGCAATGCCTTTCGTGTCTCAGGTACTTTCATAAAGAGAATCCTCCTGATTTCTCAGTTCCACATGCAAAAACAAAATGTCAGCAAACTATTTAGGAAATTTAGCAATTACAAATCATAGATGTAGAACACAGTTTCTATGTGCACTATATTTCGACTTTTTAATTAACATATATATAGCCTACATCAAGTAAAAGGATAAAAGGTAGGAGAATATGCACAGTGACAACTAAAAAATGATACAAAAGATTCATGATACCTTCCCCAAGCAAACGAGAGAGAGAGAGAGAGAGAGAGAGAGAGAGAGGGTGGAGCAGCTCAAATTAAGCCACTGAAAAAAGCAACAAACAGCCCCAAAATTAGTTCAGTTCAACTAACTCCCTTATTTCCAAGTGAAGTTGGTGGAGTCATGGAGACAAATATTGGAGAGTTAAAACAACAAATTGATAATCAAAACAAAACACGGAGAAGAAGCGATTGCCGATGAAAATCAACAATATAAATGGAACCAGCGTGAGTGCCAAGAGAGAAATCAATACCTCGCTGGTGTAGATGGTGGTGGTGGTGGTGCTTCGAAATCGAGAGAGAGACATCGAAATCGCTCTGAGATGAAATCAAAGATGAATCTTTGAGAGAGAGATCTAGAGTGAGAATCGAAATCGCAGATCGATCTGAATCGAAATCGCGGTGGCGGATGAATCTCTAAGAGAGAGATCTAGAGTGAGAATCGAAATCGCAGATCGATCTGAATCGAAATCGCGGTGGCGTTGTAGACCGATCTGAAATCGATGAATCTATGAGATTTGAATCGATGAATCTATGAGATTTGAATCGGTGAATCTCGCTACGTCGCGGGTGAAGATGGTGGTGGCGGTGGAGCTTCGAAATCGGTGAATCTGTGAGATTTGAAGGTGAGATTCAAAATAAGGATTTAGAGAGGATTGAGAGAGAGAGAGAGGCGAGGCGAAGATTCAATGTTTGTTTATGTCTGAAGGCTTGAGGGTTTACAAAAGGCTTATATTCTCAGATTCCAAATAGCGCGTGTGGGGTACCGCAATTGGAGGCGGTTTTAAACGCCCTTTATTATAAAACGGTGTCGTTTTAATTGTAGAAATATACGACGTTTTTAAAGCGCCGTTAAATATTAACAAAAATGACATTTAAAAAAACGCCGTTAAAAAAACGCCGCAAAAACCCTCATTTCCTGTAGTGAAGTCAGCGTATTGGTGCGTCTGCTCCCATTTCTCGGCAAAGGTTGCAACGCAAACCAATTATGTTGGGTGAGTTAGCATCATGATTTTTCTAAGAATTTAATTTTTAGGAGAGACTATGGGTTGAATTAAATAGATAAGCACTTATTGATTTGTGAAGAGTGAAAATGCTAACTTCATATCGGTTAATTAATAACTGACTTTTGCCAACTAAAAATTAAAAAAAAAATTACAGCACATTACTTGAAAATGAAAATTAATGGTCTATAATTATTAAGTAAATTTAAATCTTAACATTTTTCTTTTAAGTGTTTTTCAATTTGAATTTAAAATATGTTGTTATAGTTATTTCACAACTATTAAACATCTTCTATGAGGAGTTCCAGAAAATTGAAGCAGAAAGTTCTTCCTTTGTCGCTTATTTAGGGATGAATGCATGCGTAAGCATGAATTTACCTCGAGTCAAGGTCTTGCTCCTAAATTTTTGAGCGATTGATGCAAATATTATCATGTGGGTCTAAAACATTGCGTAATCATGTTCCTATTTAATGATGTTTTGTGACCATTTAATCCCTTACTAATTAAGCAATCACACAAAGGTTTGCAGAACAAAAGAATAGTCACTAGTTATTCCTCGCTTGTACTGCTATCCCAAACTCATCTCTAGAACAATAGAATAAAAGATTCGGATCTGAAAAGTATGATACATGGCCATATTACAAAATATTAAACATCTTAGAATCATATATGTCAAGCTCTAAAACCAATATAAGCGCCAAATCATGCACAAAATCTCAACCCAACATGCTAGCTATAATCTGTTCCCAAAAAAAAGAAGAAAAAAAAAAAAAAAAAAAAAAACATGCTAGCTATAATGAAAGAAAGGGAAATGTCAGACAAACAAAAAATTTATTAAAAAAAATAAAAATTATTCAAAATGATGTGATAAAATCTTTTCATTTAAAATACTAAAGTCCATATCTATATGATTTATATTTTTCATAAAAATCACTGCCACATCATTCTAATTCAGAATTTGTATAAAATTTATGTTTGTGAAAAACATGGAAAGAGTACTTCCAACAACTATTTTAACGCAAGACTAGATTTACATCAAGAAGTTAATGATAAGTATTAATAACAAGTTGGCAAAAATGAAATATGGAAATCCAACTCATGAAGTCAAGAAGGCATGCTATGAATCAAGGAATATTGTTGCAAGACATCCTTAAACAGCGAAACCAAGTAAACAAGAACATAATAAACCTACCTCAAAAGTGTTTCATTTCAATCCTTGGTTTGAAGTCGTCTTGTTATATAAAAATTCTTTGAGTTCAGCCTCAAAGTATCTTGTGTGATCACAAAAATTCAAGAATGTTGGAAGTTATATTGAGTGTAATTGAATAAGATTGTGAAAAGGGTGGTTGGATGGTGGAGGGATGAAGAGAGAGTGGTGGACTGGTATGGCTTGGTTTGGTATAGTAGCCTAATTTTATTTCTTGCTCTTCCTTCTTAGTGCACTATATATAGACTTAGATGAATTTAAATAGAAAAAAGATAAAGAAGTTGACTTGGATGTCAAGATAAGACATATTGGGCAGACACAATATAATTTTTTGAAAGATTGGATAATTGCACGTGCTATTTAGATTTTGATTCCTTTCGTTTCACAAATGGAATGGATACTTCTATTTTATTTCTTAGGATTAGGACACTTTATTATATTTAAAAACTAACGATTTATGACTACCATGTCCGTATGAGTTTTAAATTTTTCAATAACCATTTTGATTTGAAATTGAAAGGCAAAAATGAAATTGAAAGGCAAAAATGAAAAATCTCACCCGTAATAAATAAAGTCACAAAGGAAACTGCCCAGTCACCAAGTGCTACGCGGAATTGACCCCTCATTCACGGAAAATTTTTACTATAATGTAAAGAAAAACGTTATTAGGTCTTTAGAGTTCAAACTCTTCTCAAATGCATTTTTTTTTTCATTTTTTTGAATTTAAAAAATATAAAAGATACGTCATGCAACTATTGACCTTTAGTCATTATTTATTTTATTTTATTTTTTGGTGTTTTAAAAACACCTAAAAAATACCCCCCAAAAAAAAATAATAAAATAAAATACAAAGCAATTTAGATTCAACTCTTATATGATAAAGTTCATAATTATAATAATTTGACCTAGATATTACTTTTTTTAATTTTTTTTCTATGTCTAAATTTTTAATCCTTAACATTTCTATTTTTGTAAGTTTTTAACTTTTTACGAAAAAATGTATAATGTGATAGAGAAATAATATGACCAAAATAATAGATGATATAACTCCAATAAGATAATATATATATGTCACTTCAAAAAATTTGACTTTTTGCGATCATTTCAATCGTTCCAAAATTGAACTTTTGGTTTTCTTGTCATTAGAAACGCTTGAAAAGAGAAGTTCAATACATAAATGTAATTTTAAAGTACTTTTTAAAATACAATGACACTATAAATTCATAATTTATTCCAAAAAAATAAAATTAATTGTTTAAATTTATTTTACTCATGAACCCTAAAAATGCATCTGGTATAAATTATGAATCAATAAGGTGCACTACAATAAAAACATACTTTAGTGGCACTACACTAGTGGCATATTTTTAGAAAATGCCACAAAAAATGATATTTAGTGGCACGTTTTTTTAAAATGCCACAAAACGACAAACATAAAAGGCTCTAGTGACATTTCAATGAACAAGTGTCACAAAACTACAACAAAAACATACTTTAGTGGCACTACACTAGTGGCATATTTTTAGAAAATGCCACAAAAATGATATTTAGTGGCACGTTTTTGAAAAATGCCACAAAACGACAAACATAAAAGGCTCTAGTGACATTTCAATGAACAAGTGTCACAACACTACAACAAAAACATATTTTAGTGACACCATACTAGTGGCATGTTCTTAAAAAATGTCACAAAAAAAATATTTGGTGGCATTTTTTAGAAAAATGTCATAGAGCCACAAACATACAAGGCTCTAGTGGCATTTCAATTAAAAAAAGTGTCACTTCACTACAACAAAAATGTCACTACAAAAACTTTTTATGAATATTTGCAATGGCATTTTTTTAAAAATGTCAGGACACTAGGTAGATGCAAATTACTTTTTCCGGCACTTAGGTGAAAAGTGTCATAAACAAATATTTTATAGCATTTTGAGAAATGCCACTAAGCCAAAAACTTTCCAAGCTTGTAATGACATTTTTGAAAAAATAAAAAATGCCAATATATTTTCTAAATTTTTAAAATGCAGTAAATGATTATAAATAAATGAATTAAACTCAATATACACTACAGGAAAAAGCATATTCGGCGACTAAATTTCTTAACCAAAAAAATTTGGTTGCTGAAAGTATAGCTTTCAGCGACCAAAACAGCATTAGTTGCCAAAAGTAAAGCTTTTTGGGGACTAAACAATTTTAGTAGCCAAAAGTCTACAATTGGCGACTAAAACTAAGTTTGGTCGCTGATTATATGGGTTTTAGTGACTAAAAAATTTTTAGTAGACCAAAGTAAAGCTTTTTGGCGATTAAAAAAATTTAGTAGCCAAAAGTCTACAATTGGCGACAAAAAATAAGTTTGGTCGCTGATTATATAGGTTTTACCGACTAAAAAAATTTTAGTAGCCAAAAGTAAAGTTTTTTGGTGCAAAAAAAAAATTTAGTAGTCAAAAGTCTACAGTTGGCGACTAAAAAATAAGTTTAGTCGCCAAAAGTGGTCATTTTTAGCGCGGGAGAACTAAAATCCTAAGGCGGGAATAAAATTTTTTGGTGACCAAAATTTTGTTAGCTGAAAGTGCATCTTCGGCGACCAAATCCGATTTTGGTTGACAAAAGTTAAGTTTTTTAGCAACTAAAAAATAATTAGTAGCCAAAAGTATAGAATTGGTGACTAAAAATATTTTTAGTCACCAAAAGCGGTCTTTTTTTTTATTTTGGTAGTAAATAGTTTATTTTACATAAATTATGTTCAATAAAATAATTATGTTTATACATATACTTTTATATTAATAAGGATGTATGTATTATATAAATAATATATGTTGCATATATAATCATGTGGTGCTATAGAGGTGTAGTGGGAAGAGTGTGGTGTATAAGGTTTATAGTGCGGAAGGTTGGCGGTTTGAGTCTCCGCAAGAGCAGATCAAATTGTTCTACAACGAATTATCGTCATGAATGGCACTTGATAGCGTCACGAATAATGCCTACAATGATATTAAAGTGTCACTGAAAGGTTTTAGTCTTAATGGTGTAATGACACTTACAAGTGTCACTAACTCTTTTTTTAATGGCGCTTGATAGTGCCACAAATAATATCTACCATGACATTAAAATATCATTGAAAGTTTTCAGTCATGATGGTGCAGTGGCACTTGCAAGTATCTACCGTGGCACCGATAGAAGTGGCACTTGTTCAAAATGCCACAAGACCAAAAAATATCATTAGAAGAATAGTTTTGTAATACTTTCAAATGTCACTAAACTAAGAAAATGTTGTAGTGGTGGTTCATAGCATTTTTGTTTAAAATATTTTCTTGACCATGTGGTAATTTTATTGTTGAAATTCTAGCTCAATTACTTGGGTTTAGGCTATAAGTACTAAAGCCAGAGCAAAGACAAAACTTTTATTGTTGGAAGGAAAGAAAGAATTTAATTGGTTCGCAAATGAATATAATTGAGTCACAAAAGAATAGGTCCTCGAATTGTATGACTTCAAATGTTTTGGTTGTTGAAAGAGTGATCGTCATTTTCGCATCATGAGGCTGTTTAGAATAATTTAAATAAATATATTTTTTAACTTTTTACAAAAATATATATATAAAAAATAAAAAAATATAACTCAAAAAAAAATAAATAAATAAAAATTATACTATTTTAGTTCACCACAAACCAGCTCTATGATTATTAAATCACATTATAAATCCTACACAACTCTTGCTATGTAAATAAATTTTATTATACACACGGAATCATGCGATCATTATAATATTCTCGCTTTACCAATTTGTCATCAGTCAACTACATGTAATTTGTCATCAGCCAAAATGTATATATATATATATATATTGGTACGAGGAATATAAAAATAAAAATATCAATTTTAAGGTAATGACAAAATCATGATTGTTAGATGAAAATAATTTTTCTTATTTGGCCTCTTTTGGGAAAAAAATAAAAAAAGTTAATTTATTAACTTATTAACTTATTTGAGTCATATCGCCTCTTTACTTTTTAAATTATTTTTTTTTATAATAAATTAAAAAATCAACTTATAAGTCATTTCTTAAAATAACCCTTAAAACAAATGAAAAGAAAAACCTACATGAAGCTGGAGATGACTTTTCGTCGTTCTCACCTTTAATTTTTGATTAATTACATTGTTATCTTTGTAATTTTAGAAAAAAAAAATTTACTTAGGGTCATAAAATTTTAATTTTATCATTTTTAACATCATTTTCATTTTTGTTTAAATGTATTTATTTGTCATTATCAATTATTATTTTAGATGAAAAAATAATACATTTAACTCACATTTTCATTTTACCGATTCTCCCTCAAGAAATAAAATTGAAGATAGTGTCTATAATTTCACTCAATTTGCACTTGGGGCCAATTCACAACAGGAAGTTTAAAGAGTGCAAAGGTGTTCTTTTAACGAACAACAATTTGGCAACACTTTCACCTTTTTTTTTTTTTTTTTTTTTTCTTCTTCTTTTAAATGTAGTTATTTGACACCACTTTCAAATTTTTCAGGCACAAAGTTTGATCATTGTCAAAATTTGACAGGCTATTGATGACCTACAACTTTGATCTTTTTATGTCACATTAACTTTGACAATTTTTTCAAGGGGAAATTACATCTCAATATATGTATATATTTTTAAAATCAAATCAATAGTGTTAGGTTTTTATTCTTGGTAATTTTAATTGACAAAATTTCTTTCAGTTGTATTTATTTTCGCACTTTCTATTTCAGCGAGGCTATGAGTTTTTAGATGCGAATCCAACCCGAATTATGCCTTGCAGAGAAGTTTGTGATGTTAATACTTTCAAGATTGCCACTTCGCTGATTATGATGGGGATCGAGTTGCCCGGTCTTGCATTCGAAGTTGCATGTCCGCCCTTGCTCGCTCGAGCGAAGGAGTTCTCGCTCAATCGAAGGCTGCGACTGGCAAAAAAACCTGAGAAGAATGAATGTACGCTCGAGCAAAGGTTTTGTGGCTCGAGCAAAGCCACTTATGGAAAACACGCGTTTTTGGTTCCTCGCTCGAGCGAGAGAGTCTTCGCTCGAGCGAGCTTCGCAGTCCCAGATTTCTAAAAGTACGTTTTTCTGTCAGATTTTAGGATTACTTCTTCAGATCTTCTTTTTGGATGTTAAGGTTTATATCTGCGGATATTTTGCTAGTTTTTTTTTTTTTTATGTTTAATTGAGTATTCAACTCATGGGTTAAGAAGAATATATCAAAGGTTTGTTTGTTTGTTCATTCTATACAAAAGAGAGAGTTATTCTTGGGTGGATTCTGAAGAATTTGAGCCTGATGCTTTGGTAGATTCTGAAGTGGCTCATCGTCAAGACAATTTCGAAGTGAAGACGGGGTTGGAAGAGACATATAGGGGTTGGTTCAATTCGGGTGTGAATTCGCAAGGTAATTGAGAGTATACCTGCGTAATTCCTTTATGTCTTTTTAGTGGATTGTTTTGTGACTTTTGCCTGTGATTTTTTTATCACAATTGGAGGTGTCCAACTGTGATTTTTTCACGTAAAATCGTTGTGTCGATTTGTCTTGATTGTTTGATTGGGATTGTTATATACTGCTTAAAATTGATACATAATCACAGATCAACATCTAGGGGATTTTTAGATTTTTCAATTGGTATCAGAGTGGGTCGCTCTATTGTTTTTTAAAACTTTTGAGCGAGATGTTGTTTGATTTGTGATAATGGATTCAATTCGTGAGGAAAATTCAATGGTTCGACCACCCCTACTTGGCAGATCCAATTATTCATTTTGGAAAGCTCAGATGAGATCGTTTTTAAAATCTATTGATGAAAAAGTTTGGCAATCTGTCATGTATGGGTGGACTGAACCGACGATTACCATTGATGAAGTAACTTTCCCCAAACCAATTGATAAGTGGGACACAACTGATTACCAAAATAGTAGCTGGAATAGTAAAGCTATCAATTCTCTCTTTTGCGATATCATACCTGAAGAGTTTAGTCGTATTTGCAATTGTGAAGTCGCAAAAGAGGCTTGGGATATCTTACAAACTATTCATGAGGGCACTCCTTCTGTTAAACGCTCAAATCTTCAAAGGCTCACGTCTACTTTCGAAAACCTTTCAATGAAAGATAGTGAGACCTTTGATGAATTTTATGCAAAGTTGAGTGACACTGTAAATTCCAACTTCAATTTAGTTGAAAAAATACCAGAATCCAAGATTATAGAAAAATTTTTGAGGTAATCGGTTCCAACCAAAAGTTACGGCTATTGAGGAGGCTCAAGATGTTGATAATCTCAAACTAGATCGTTTGGTTGGAAATCTCCAAACTTATGAGGCATATAGGAATTTCAAAAAGAAACAAAAAAATGTTGCTTTTAGTAGTGCTCATAGAGCTGGAGAGGATTCTGATAAGGATTGTGAAATAGATTCCAAGATTACGGATGCTTTTGTAAAACAATTTAAAAAATCTTTTTTGAAAAAGAATCCTAATCTTTTGGACTCCACTCATACTCATAAATCCAAAGACAAAGATAAACTCAAAATTAATTCTATAGCCAAGAAGGAAAAAGGAAAGATACAAGGGAACTCTTAAAGAGTCCAATGCTATGAATGCCAAGGATTTGGCCACTTTGCTCAAGAATGCCCCACTCGTTTGAAAAAGAAGAAAGCCATCGCTATCACTTGGGATGATGAATCAAAATCTGATAAAGATGAAAGTGACAATGAAGATTAAGGCGAAGAGGGACATAAACAATTCCTTGCCTTCATGGTAGCTTCTGAAACTGATGGATGAACAGAGTATCCAAAGAACCCGATTAAAAATGCCACTGATGATGAATCCTCAGAGAGTGATGATGAAGAGCTTGAGCAAGCTTATGAAAAATTGTATAAGGAATCTTTTAACTTATCCAAATTGAATGACAAACTCACTATGAAACTCATAGCATGTGAAAGTGAGAATGTCAAACTAAATGAGGAGATTTCCGAGGCTAGGATTGATGCCATCAAGATAGCTAATGATCGATAGGCTCTTTGTGCAAAACTCTTGACTTATGAGACAGAGAAAAATGAGCTACAGCAAATCTATGCAATGTATGAAGAAAAGATTGAATCTCTCGAGATGTCTCAAGTTGCTTTGGAAGAACTAATGATCAAGAAAGATGAAGAGCTCAACTGTGCCATGGCTACCATTGGTCTTTGGAACAAAGGATCAAAGACTTTGGAGGATATCATTGGGTCTCAACAAATGTGTTGTGACAAGAGTGGCATTGGCTTTGGTAATAACAAAGAGCAAAAACGGAGTGCATCTACATCTCATAATATAAGAACTCAAGGAAAGGGAAAACAAAAAAGTTCAACATAAGGATAGACTTCTCAAGCTTCCTAGAGTTGGTAACGTAAAAGAAAAGAAGGTACACCCTGTACACCCTATTTTTATTTGTCATCATTGTGGTATGCATGGTCATATTCACCCTTATTGTTATGAGTTGCATGGGAGAGTGTCTCATAGAGATGGAAGAAATTCCAACATCTCGTGGGATAGGAGACACTTCATTGGTCGTAATGAGGTTAAAGGTCATAATATACCTTGCTATTTTGATGTGCTTGAGACCAAACATGGAGCGAGTTTGTATTTGCCTAGACCTAGAAATAGGAAGTTGGAAACCAAGTCGAGACGAGTTCCCATTGAAAGAAAAGGGAACCACAATGTCACGACACCATCCAAGAACCGCAATTCTCACAACTTTCTTCATACTAAAGCGGTTTGGGTGAGAAAACTTGACTTGTGTTAATTTGTTTATTTGTTTTAGTTTTTGGGTTTATGTGTGCTTGATTGCTTTCTGACATATTTTGTTTAAAAAAAAAAAAAAATGTGTGCATGTTCGTTTTTTGTCTTTCTTTGGTTAAGAAAAAAAAAATTAAAAAAAAATCCAAAAAGATTTTCTTAGTATAGTTTTGCAAGCTTGAAATTTTTGAGTGATCGTTGATGCATATTGGAATTGATGAGAATATCCATTACATGTTAATATGTATGTGCTTTCTGTGGTCATTACTCATTTCAGAGTGTGTGTTCTTTGATTAGTATGTCTCATTCTGTACACACTCTTGGATTAGCAAATATTGGATTCTTCCACCTTAGTGATTTTTTTCTCTATGAGTTTCTGGCATGGTATCTTTTGTTTTTTTACAGGAATTGACCGATACTAGCATATCTTGGGTGATGTTGAGTCTCTTAACCACCTTCTATCTTTTTGCATCTCCACGACTTTCCCCCTCTATTCTTTGTAGTCCAGCCATGAGGAAAAGGCTACCTCAGAGTCACTAATCAGGCCATCCTTATTATATCCATGCTTTTCTGGTTCGATTTCCATACTCTTGAGCGTGTTAGCCGCCAATGAGTGTACAAAAGAAAGAAAAAAAAAAGAGGGGGATGTGCAAAAGAAAGAAAAGAAAGAGATGTGAAAAAAAAAGAAGAAATAAAGGATTCATTGATTGAGGGGGAGCCTCCGCCTTTACTCACCAAATACCCCTTGATTCCTAGTGGTTTGACTTTCCGTAGTTGTGCTTAAATTCTCTTGATGGAGGTTCAGCTATCTGATCACTACTAGGATTTGAATCTAGTGTTTGTCAAACTCCAAGAGTCACACATACACTTTTATCATGGGATCTATGCTTGTCATATATTGCATCACTTTCTTTTATGAGGAATCTTCTACAGGCTGTGCACATTGTGTTTTCAAGTGTCACGACCCAAACCCGGCCCTATGGGTTTAGCACCGTAACCGGCTAGTAATCCGAGATTACCGAAGGCCTACAGAATGGTAGTACAGTAAAACAGAGTACAGGGCCTGGCGGAAGCCAATACAGTAAATGAATAATATCCATTGAGCTGTGTCAGTCTGTATGCCAAAAAGATTTTTCATGCATTCACATATACAAACAGTACAGTCTATACAAAATTTACAGTCACACTGTACAGGGACCTAATCCCTTGATAACAGTACGGTTGGCAGTTAACAGTCTATACAGTAATCCAAACAATATGGAGACAGACGGGGGAAAAACAAGACACCCCAAAGCCATAGCATGGCAACTCGGAACCTCTCAGTGAGGCACAAAGGCTGGCTTGACAAAACTAGAGTCTAACCCACGCTCCTAGCTCGGATCTGGTGGCTGAGCACCTACATATGTATATAAACAGTGAGCTAAAGCCCAGTGAATAACATAATGCGTAAAGGGGTTAAGAATGAAATGTCCTTACAGTATTGAAATCAGTTCATTAAACAATACTTCAGTCTTTCAGTCAGAACAGTTATTCAGTTATATGTGGTACATCCATTAGCATAGCAGTAAACAGTAGGTCTTAAAGACCGAACAGTAATGATGACCATCAATCAGTAAACAGTAGTGGTCCCACGAGGGAACCGACAGCGATCTCTGTAACAGTAACAGTAAACAGTAGGTGCTAAGGATGCCACAATACAGTTCAGAAGATAGGACATACATTCATTCAGTAAACAATATCAGTTCAGTAAACAGTTCAGTTTAATATTCAGAAGATAATCATTTGAACATATCTTTACACAATTGTTACTCACAGAGTTTGGGCTACAGTATGCTAGAGCGTGTCTCCCCAGTCGCCAGCCCTACACAGTTCACAGGTTGAACGCACACTAAGCTACACAGTTGGGAAAGATAACAACTTAATCCCTAATTTGCCTCGGTGTGTTCTACATCTATATTCTCAAGAAGATGTCTTAAACTAGGCCTAGGAATGCCTAGAATGGGATGAGGATGCAAAGATGTACTCAAAAAGCAGTTTCAGAATTTAGCAGAAAAACAGAGTCCCGCTCGAGCGCAGGTTTCCCCGCTCGAGCGGTCATGCAACAAAGGTACACGCTCGAGCGTCAACTTTCCCGCTCGAGCGTACTGTAAAAGTACTGGATGGGTGAAATCTCCGCTCGACGCCCGCTCGAGCTTGAGACACAATCCTCCGCTCGAGCGCCCAATCCTCCGCTCGAGCGTACTGTAAAACAATTTCGAAGCTCCGTTGAAGATTCAGTGATTTCCAGCGAAGATTCAGATATTCGAACCTCCATCGAAGCAATTTCGAAGCTCCATCGAAGCTCCAGATCCAACCGATTTCGAAGCTCCGTTGAAGATTCAGTGATTTCCAGCGAAGGTTCAAATATTCGAAGCTCCATCGAAGCAATTTCGAAGCTCCATCGAAGCTCCAGATCCAACCGATTTCGAAGCTCCGTTGAAGATTCAGTGATTTCCATCGAAGATTCAGATATTCGAACCTCCATCGAAGCAATTTCGAAGCTCCATTGAAGCTCCAGATCGAACCGATTTTGAAGCTCCATCGAAGCTTACAGAGCGAGACCACTTCATCATTCTTGGCTGTGATGGCCTATGGGGGTATATCATTTGTCCACTATCTCTTTTGCCTTCATTTTAAAACTATTTTGTCAACACACTTTCCGAGTTCTATTATAAAGTTGATGTTGTTAACAACTGTCAGGTTTTTGGACCAAGTGATGCTATTCAATTCGTTCACAAGCTGCTTAAGGTCAGAATGCATCTTTAACTTCCCAACTTTTGCCCGTTTCATTAGGATTGATGTGGAGTTTATTCTTTTAATTGTCGTTGAATATGTATATTCTCTTCCTGGTTACATAACAGTGAATTTGTCCATTCTCCTCCTAATTGCATTTAAGTGAATGTGCACATAAGTGTTGCCCCAACGGTATTCTAGAATAAGGGCCCTGGATGACTAAATTTTTTTTTATGCTTAGAATATCACTCTCCTTTTTTTTTTGTTATTTAAAATTCAATGTAAATCAAATGGACCGATTCAATTACCAACCTGTTTATTATCTGAGTAGTACACTTGTTTCCTTTCATTCTGACCAAATGCTTTAATACCGTGAGTGATATCAGGCCCTGTTTAAAGCAGGGGCAACACCTACTTTTATTGTAAGAGTGATTCATTTAGTAACCTAAAAGATGAGGCAAAGGGGATGGTAGCCTAGTTTCTCAATTTTGACATTCCAGAGAGAAAGAAAATGGCTTCTTTTATGCTCTCTACAGTTTCAATCTACTGGTTGGTTAAGATTCTTCAGGTCCTTATGCCTTTAGTATGATCAAGATGAAACTCCTAAAAGTAAAGGGCCATATTCTTGGCAAAATCTATTCTTTCGGGGGAGACTCTTGGCCCTTGATCGTTTCCTTTTCAACCAGTTTACATTTTGTAGCATGTTTCCCATGAGTGGGAGGTTCCTTTTCTATTTGTGCATCTCCTCCTTGCGTGATTTCATATGATTTGGGGAGGGTTTATATAAAAAGGACACCTCCTTTTGGTGCTACCCCTTTTTAAAATATGTTTTTGGTGGTTATTTTTTGCCAAAACTAATTTTCATGTTTTCAAAAAGAATTCTGAAAGCAAATTCTGAAAATCAAACCAAACAAAAGTGTTCTTGATCATTATTGCCAAGATTAATGTATTTGTAACCTTGTTGCAGTGTGTCTGTTGAGAAATTTCCTAAAAACCGAATGCTCGGTGAGCGCGAGATTGTTAATGGGAAGGTGCATTGTCCTATAATCCTCTGCTATTGTTTCACTCATGTTTCTCTTCTTTTTGTGTTGTATGTATACATATGCTTATGTGAATGTAATTTTAGTTTTCCAATTCTCTACAGGCTGGTAAATATGTGTGGTTAACTTATGAAGTAGTTATATGAAATAGTATTGAAGGTTGGAGCTTCCATCCGTAGTTGTGGTATCAAGCAAGTAAGTTTATTTTGCTTTGTCGCAATTCAGAAGTTACATTAGCTAGTGCAAGCAATTATAGATGTTAGCTCTTGTAATTGAGGCTAAATTTGAGCTTCGCCATACCATGGCGCAATTTCATTCCAACTAATTCTTCATTGGTTTAAATTGATACTTTGCTTCAAAGTTTCATGCTAACTCTACCGTCTAATTACTTATAAAGGGTGCAAGATGTGGAATCTACGGTGCCAACTGCATGAAATGGATCATAAGTATGCAGGTAAAGTACCAATACACCTACCAAAGAGATGGTTTTTGTTCCAAATACAGTGTTGTGACCTGTTACCTTTTTCTTCTTCTGTCTTCCTCTTTATCTGTGTGGAAGTGCTAGGTTATGTATTTCTGTAACAATAGAGTTCTGGATGAGTGAAACTAGAAAATGATTCTTTTGAGTTTTGAGTTCTGGATGAGTGAACCACTTCAAAGTTTCTGTCAAACACCCAGATAAAATATTTTACTAGTATACTATATGCTAGCCATCATCTTTCCTATTCTGTTTTTTTAGTGTCACAAACGTTCAGAGTGAAATTATTGTGCCATATTACATGCAGGTTTCTATTAGTTCAGAGGATAAGAGAGCTGTTGAGAGCAAGGGTTTTGGGAGAAAAGTTGTTGATAAGCTATACAAAACATACTCTTCTGAACTTGCTGGGAAGGGATTTGCATATGATGGAGAAAAATTTTTATACACAGTGGGGCCTCTTCCGCAAAACAACTTCGAGTTCACAGTGGTGCTTGAGGAGTCATTTGCAAAACGGTATGTCATTTATTTGTATTATTAAATTTTTTCTTCTTTCTTATATTTTGTTTGTAGATTAGAATGTGTTGTTCAAAATTCCAATACTTATGTTGCATTCTTCCTTATCTGGTTGTGGTAGTGGGAGTCCTCATGGTGGGAGCCTTAGTGAGTCTGGTAAAAGGTCAAAGCGTTCCTTTCAGTCAAAACTTTCAAGGTAGAACTCAGTTATGCTGCAAAAATACCCCTGAAGGCCATTTCTCTTGTACTCCAAGGATCTGAGCCTGAAAATATTCAAGACACATTGAGAGTGCTTGACATTATATTGAGGCAGCAAGCAGCTAACAGGTATTTTTAGAATTTCACTTTTTGTTTATGTTTCTTAGTTTTTGCGACCCCAATGAGGCTGCTATCTTTGACTAATTGAAATTATTGCTGCTGAAAGCTAGGGGTTGGCTTTTGATTAGGCAGTCATTCTTTCATGATGACTCGAGGAATTTCACTGCTATAGGGGGAGGCGTAACTGGCTGTCGGGGGTTCCATTCTAGCTTCCGTCCTACTCATGGTGGTTTATCCCCGAATATGGGTATAACTCCACTCCGTTGTTTTTATTTTTTTATTTTTTTGGCAGTCAGGGGTTGCACTTTAGCTGTTAGTTGCTCATTGTCAATGCTGCTTACAATTCTTTGTATAGATATATCTACAACTATGATCTTAACACCTGGACCTGTGATTGATTTTCTGCTAGCCAACCAGAATGCATGGGACCCTCGTAATATTGACTGGGCAAAGGTAGTAAAATGTTAACTGCGTCTTATTTTTCATTTGTGTTTGGTTATGTTCTATGTATTGAAATTGTAATTTTTTGAATGGGCAGGCTAAGAGAATGCTAAAAAATATGAGGGTTAAGACAAGGCACAGAAACTTGGAATTTAAGATCACAGGCTTGAGTGAAAAGCCTTGCAATCAGCAATTGTAGGTGCTTGTAAACTGTAAGGAACTCCTCCTATTGATATATTCCAGTTGAGCACTTCTGATGTTTTATTGTGTCTCCTAGTTTTCCTTTGAAAGTGAATAATGGTGATGGTGGACATGATGGAGGGCAGACTCTGGAGATTACTGTGTATGAGTATTTCACCAAGCACCGTAACATTGAACTTACTAATTCAGAGTACATGCCATGCATTGATGTTGGAAAACCAGAACGGCCTAATTATCTTCCGCTGGAGGTACGCAAAATTTGATAGTGTTTGAGCCATGTCTCCTCCCCTTCTGTTTCTGGTTTACTTTCTCCCAGCACCCTTCTATGCTTCTGCAAAATATTCTGATGTTGTTTCCTTCCCTGCATTCCAGCTTTGTACCCTTGTCTCTCTTCAACGCTATACGAAGGCATTATCTTCAATGCAAAGAGCACCTTTAGTTGAAAAGTCGAGGTAAAAACCTCCGGAATGAATACGAGTTGTGACTGATGTAAATTCTCTTTGCCATCTCAATGTATATGTTCTTAGTTTTAATGTTGCAACCTTCATGCTCAATTAATTTGGCAGGCTGTGAGAAACTATCATTATGATGATGACCCTCTTCTTGTTGCTTTGCAGCATTTCAATAGAGAGACAGCTTACTCAAGTTGATGGTCGTGTCCTTGAGGCCCCTAGGGTAAATTTTGAACTGCTGTTGAAGGATGTTATTGTGCAACTTCACTTTCAAATACAATTGACTACCATTGTCTTTTAAATTTATTGACCCCCCACCCCCAAACAATATAAAAAAGGAGAAAAAAAAAGGATGCTTAAACCTCTCAACTCCTCAGGACCAAACACTGGAATAGAAGGGCATCCAATTTTGGTGACTCCTTAATGTAATTCAAACGATTTGTGTGAATGTTTTTCTTTTTTTTTTTTTTTTGCACAATAAATGTGGACTATCATTTGATAAGATTTTACTATGTGAACGGGAGTTATTATTTCATGCTAGTGTTATTTTTGAGTTTTATTATAGGTTTTTTTTGGTTCAATAACCTAAAATTAGCACAATTAAAAAAAGAAAAAAAAGGGGGCTATCACGGCGTTTTTAAAAATATCATTAAATAGCATCAGAGATACGACGGCGTTTTAAAAACGTCACTAAATAGCATGGTGACGTCATGTTACCGTCAGTAGAACTTTTAGCGGCGTTTTTATAAAACGCCGCCTATTGTCATATAGCGACGTTTGTAAAGCGCGACAGAGTTATAGCGACGGCCGCATCTTCGGCGTTTGGTGCTAAACGTCACAAAAAGATTTAACGGCGTTTTTAGGACCTTTTGCGGCGTTTTTTAAACGCCTCTAAAACCTGAATTTCCAGCAGTGATAGCATTACTCTTTTTGTTTATACAAAGTAAAACTTTTGTTGTAAAAAAATATTAGGAAATCAATTTCAATTGTCATAGAGTCATCACAAAAACGTCAATCCCAAAATTTCAAAAAAAAAAAAACAAAATAAAATTTTTTTTCTAATGATAAAATTTTAAAAAAATGTACTTCTAGAAACTAAATAATTTAGTGTCAAAAGATTTATTTTTTAGACATTTTAATTTTTACCTAGTTTTGGTGCCTATTTACGAAGCAGGCTGGTGCCAATTGTGAAGCAAAAGCAATTCTCATTCTTAGCCTCTTTTCCGTAGTCTACGATGGAACTATACTCGTTTGCAAAGGGGATTGGTAAATGTTGTTTCAACACTGAATGGAGGGTACTCAAATAGAGCATACGTGACATTTTTAGTGGGTAATGGTGATTGAAAAATGATTGAGGCCTCGAATTTGCCTCGAAATCCTTTTTTTTTTTCTTTTCTTTTCTTCCAAAGCTGTGTCAGTTTGGTTTTTTTTTTTTTTTAATTTTTTTTTCTCTCTTTTCTTTGTAGGGGTGATTATGTATAGGGGTGTGTTAAAAAATTAGACATTTTGTAAGTGAGTTGGGTTGGATTGATTGGGTAATAAAATTGATTGATCAATTTTTTTTTTTAATCTAATTTTATTTTATTTGTTAGGCTATGTTGGTTTTTTTTTTTTTCAATTTTTTTTAAAGGTGGTTATGTGTAGGGGTGTGCCAAAAAACTAGACATCCTGTACCAACTCATCATACAAAATTATATGGAATTAACGAATTTTAATCAACAGTCTAACTGATCAGTCAATTAAGTTGGATTGGTTAAGTGATAAAATTGACTGATCAATTAAGCTGTTGGTTAAATTTTGTTAATTTCATATAATTTTATATGATGAGTTGGTGCGAAATGTATAATATTTTATATTAGACTTTAAAAAAAAAAAAAAACTAATACACACAACAGTCGGAAAAAAAAAAACCGGCATTCGAGCCAAATTCGAGGCCTCTAGCACTACTGATGGTGATTATGTGAAAGGTGTGGTTGCATCTCGTCTGGAAACAAGCTATTTTAGTAACTTTTTGACTTTTTGTCTAAAATAGTGGTAAAAAAAACTAGTATGTTTTGGGTGACTTTTTAGCTTTTTATGAAAAGATGTGCGAAAAGTAGAGAGAAAAATGAATCTTTGACTTTTTGGTATAGGTTATAAGCTTTTTGATTTTTTTTAGTATAACCTTTTGTCTTTTAGGCTAAAATAGCTACTTGCCAAACGAGGTCACTGAGAAAGGTGAAGAGTGCATACCCACTGGTGGTTGCAGTCATGCAGGATGTGCCGGAGGACCACCGTAAGGCCTTGAGGTGTCAAGGTTGTGTCGTTCATGAGATCATTGAGCTGATCTACCCACCGGAGAGTCAGATTCCGATTGAAAGGATCCATAGTGAAGCGTTGTACTCCAAGCTTTGTGTGTGGACTGTAAGTACTATACTCCACCAAGCCTTGTACTCCTAGCTAGCTTTGGCCATTCATGCTTGTGCCTTTCACAATCTTCTTATGGCTTGTGCTTAGGCTCAGTTTTGAGTTTTTCATTTACTCTCTCTCTCTCTCTCCCTCTCTCTCTCTCTCATATTTGAAAAATTATACCAGTCGTTCATATACTTAGTTCATTGTGTTATTGTGGCTATTACAATTTTAATTTTCTCGATTTTGATCTTAAATTTTGAATTATATCTTAATTTGGTTAATTGCAAACCACAATTAGGATTTTTGACAGAAATATCACTTGTGAGGGTACGTTTGACAATTGGCTAATATAGCCAAAAAATCATTAAAAAAAATAAAAAATAAGAGTCACTATTCCCACTCCACTTTACCTTAAATATACTCTCTTCTTTATTCTTATTATATGTAGTTACATTAATATCCTTTCACACAAAATACAATCTCTGAAAAAATTTAAAATTCAAAGGTTTTAATTCAATTATGTATAGTAAAGACAAATAAAGGAGAGTATTTAGAACAAAGTGAAGTGAGAATAGCGGCTCCCAAAAATAAACCAAAAAAAATCAAGGATTTCCTTTTTATTTTCTCTATTTTATGCATGTTTTCTGTAAAAATCCAACTTTCCCAATCACTAGTTTTTTTTTGTTTTGTTTTTTTGTTTTTTGTTTTTTTAACAAAAAAATAAAAAACGTAATAAAAAAAACCACTTTTCAAATCAACCCTCATTAACACATGCCATTTTTCTAGGGTAAGATAGTAAATTTACCAATATTGCTTATATCCAACAGTAAAAGTTGTCACTGAGTTGATTCCATGTAATTTTGTCCTAAATTCTAAATGTGATTACATTTAATCAGAGAAGCGAGAAAGGGGAGGAAGAGGAGAACAAGAAGCTGAAGGTGGTGGTCTGTCACGTTATTTTTGTAACTAAAAAAACCCACAATAAATTAGTTCTCTCCAATAACATTAATCTACATAATAATATCAAATCTAACATGTTCCAATCCACGTTTCTCAAAATGGTCATTAGAGAGCCAATTACATAACACAAAAATATATGCCTCATTGCTTATGTAAATAGACAGAGATTGGAGCTTTGTTTGAAACATAGTAATTAATAGGTGTTCTTAAATGTCCAGTTGGAGAAGTATAACAAGATGATCTATTTGGATGCAAACATCCTAGTTGTTGACAACATCGACCACCTCTTTGACTTGCCCACCTCTATGCCGTCCCTGACTGTTTCTGTGACAATACATGGAGCCACTCACCTCAGTACTCCATTGGGTACTGCCAACTATGCCTGAATAAGGTCAGATGGCAAACTGAGATGGGTTCACCCCCTCCTTTGTACTTCAATTCTGGGTTTTTTGTGTTCGAACCTAGCCCTGAGACTTACCAAAACATGCTCAAGACTATAAAGATCACTCCACCAGGAATCTTTCCAGATCAGGTGAGTTATAGCATGATTTAAACAATTGTATCGAGATTTGTACAGGTATGTACTATACAAACAATACATATTAGTGAATATTATAGTATTGAATGTTTAAAATTTTAATACGTATCAACTGATAATTAAAATTCTAAATTACACACATGAGTCTCTCCAATTGGGCATTCAACTAGAGGCATTATTGGATTTGGTAGGCCCGTTTCTGGTCCACCTTAGTTGTTTAACTTTCAGTAGTCACATGGTAATATCCCATTAGTATTAAAAATCTAATTAGTTTATTATCAAAATTATACTGATCATGTGATTACTAATCTTCAATTAACTTGATTTCATACATTAATAATCTTTTAACGAGTCGTACAAAATATACGATTTTTAATTAAAACCCAATAGCACTTTTTCAGTTGGATGCACGAGTAGTTGATTCTTATTTTGATATATGGGGAATTGCCAAGTCCCCTGTGGTACTAAGGTTTATTGAAATCATCTCCGTCACTATATATACAACTGTAGAAAGACAATAAAGATCAAAGTGCTTACCTAAAGTTACAAATTTTCTCATCACATCCTATCAAATAGCTTACATGTTTCCTAATATTACATCCATCTTTTGTATAATTTTTTGTTTTTTGGGTGTAAATTACAGGATTTCTTGAACATCTTCTTTAGACACATGTTCAAACCCATTCCTGTGGTATACAACCTGGTTCTTCCAATTTTATGGTACCATCCGGAGATTGTTGAGCTCAAAAAAGTTAAAGTAGTGCACTATTGTGCAGTTGTAAGTATTTCCAACTAATCTAGCAAATCCGTTAATCTTCTTGAACTTCTTCCACAAAGCTGCTTTTAGTCTTGCTAATTTGAATCAGAACCATAGTTTGGTACACAAATCCATTTTGTTAACTTTTTTTCACTTTAATTTCCAAAAATTTAAGGGGTCAAAGCCATGGAAATACACCGAGAAAGAAGCTAACATGGATAGAGAGGATGTCAAAATATTGGTCGCAAAATAGTGGGATATTTATAATGATAAATTGCTTGATTTCAATACCGAAGATTCAATCCCAGTGAAGCAGAAGAACATATTAAGACCCTCAATCATGGCTTTAATGCCTGCATTTCCTGCCCAAGAATCAACTGGCTGTTGAATTAATATTGAATAAGCGGTTATGGAGATCTTTTTCTTCGCCTCAACAAGTAGCTTTTCCAACAATTGAATAAAAAATAAAGATGGTGGATAGATTGTTGTAATTGTATGAGGTTTTTGCAGCAATTGTAGTAAACCACATACCATAAAAGGTTCACCAGATAGCTGGACCGTGGTTGTTTACAAATAAATAAAAGATTAATTTTTTTATTTTATTTTAAAACAAAAGAATAATGATAATAATCATATTTTTTTTTACTATATTTTATTTATTATATGAGTTGTAACATTACATTGAATACCAAAATCACTGATGAGACCCATCAAATTAATATAATGATGTGCATATTGAATCCCGCACTAAATGAAAATGGATCGGAGCTCCGCGACTAAATGGACTATCCAAGAACTGAGGACTTGCAAACACAGAACACCTTCAGAGCTGCCTGGCCGGGGTTGGCCGGAAAACCCCTCCAGCGTGAGAATGAGTAGTCGGAGAAGATGAGGGGCTCTCTTTAGGTGTAGAGAGAGAAAAGGAAAGAGTGTATTCAGTTGTGTTTAAGTGAGTATAGTTTTCATGAGATGAGATTGGATTAGATACCTTCAATGTGAAGAGAGTGAGGCTTTGTATAGAAGACTTTGCTTGTTACCCAAGATGGTTTCATGGAACTTTGGTGCTTCAATGCTCCCTTTAACACTGCTCAAGGTGGGGACCTCAAGTAGTTGACAATGGAGGCATGTGCTCTTTGTAGTCATGCATATAACAGATCAAATTCCCTGTGCTAACTATTTCCCTGATTCTAGAGGGAAGGGACCAACTAAGGTGGCTGCACATGCATATGTTCATAACTTCCACGTTTCTCTGAGAAGTTCCCTTAGCTTGGTATCGTTGTGTTTCTGCTCGGCCTTTCGTAAGACTGCTTGTAGAGATGGGCTGGCCCATTTAGATGTCATTGTGTGGGCTCAACCCACTTTGATTCTGATGATGGGTTCGGCCCATCAGTTCGGTCCACAGATTAAGTTCAGTAGCTCGGCCTAGTCCAGCATCACGGCTGGACAGGCCTTTCCACTGCGAGTTGGGCCCAAGTGCTTAAGGACATAGGAAGACTGTTCTTCATGGAGATGGGCTTAATTGATTGGCCTATACATTCACTTGATCTACGTAGGTTGGCGCTTAGCGGATTGGATCAGCCCAAGGCTTGGATTCGACGCGTTTTATTTTTCGCCTCTTCAAATGGTGATGTATGTAAAGGTAAATAAATGAGCAAAATCCTCTTCTATTAATATCTTTACATATTATCTTTGACAATATAAATGTAGCTTGGCCATATAATATATTGCTAGGGATCTTAAAATATATTTCATGGTTAGTAAAAGTGAATAGAAAGCAAAACCTTCAAAAATAAGTATCATAATAAGCATTCTATAACTTTTGAGTTTGAATCAAATGTTGGAACAATCTTCTGTGTAAAATAAATAACTTGAAACCAAATCAAACAAATAAAATAAATTACTTACAGAATTTATTTATCGAAATGAATAAGTACAAAATTGATCAAGTCGAGTGTGTAACGGTTTGTCCTTAAGACAGATTCGTTCCGCTTCAGTGCTTATGGATAAATGGCGTCTATCTCCCAAGATACAATGATCTTCACAAATTGTAGTAGCACTCCAAAATAAGCTGTACAGCGAACTAGAACCTGTGTTCTACACTCTCAGAAACTTCTCTAAAAAAAACTAGTATGAAGAATAATGCAAAGAGAGAGCAAAACCGAGAGGAGAAATGAATTTTGTGGATAAAGAAATCTATTAGAAAGGTCTTGGTATTTATAGGGCCAAATAGGTATGAATTTTAAACCGAACAAGTGCAAATTCCAACTAAACAGATACAAATTTGAATTGAACCTGTTGAAACAGGTTTGAATCTATTTGGGAACAGTTGAATATGTCCGGGTGCAAACAGTTTGAACCTGCTGGAATTAAATCTGTTCGGTTCAACCTGTTTGAACCTGGACTAAAAAAGGGCACTATTTGGACAAAAAAATTAAATTAATTTTGTTTAGAAATTCAATTAATTTTCCTGTAAGAATTTGGAAAAATTCAAACAAATTTCGCTTAAAAAATTAGTATTAGAACTAACCCGACCGACAACCCATACCTGGGCCCGGCACGACTCGGCTCGGCTCTGCCGGTCGAACGGACGGACGGACGGAGCGCGCACGTGTGTGGTGGTTTGAGCCAAGGCTCATTTTGTCTATAACTCATCCCTTTTACAAACTTGGGGTGCTCCTTAGGCCCCAACCTAAGTATTTCCACCTAGAACTTATATACATACATAAGTTCTTTTAAAGTTTCAATATGGGACAACCATTTCCAAGGAAACCCACATTTTACTTCTTTAATTGTCTATTCCACGAACCCGAAAATGACGTCAACTTTCCATTCACTCATAAATGTTTTTGTCGTCTTCACCGTGTGATTTGCCATGCGGCAAGAAACACATCACCTCTTTGGACCGACCCCAAAAGAAGTGTGGGCCTTACTCAAATTTGGACTCAATGTTGGCCCAAAATAAGCCTATAAAACCATAATTCCAACAATCCCCACATGAATGGAATTTGACGGAGGCAAAATGCAACAACATGATCTAATTACAGAGAGTACAAAAAATTAGAAATATTTTGCAAATGATAGGTAGTTTTTAGCATTGAATCTTCCCTTGTGAGATACTATCGAATTTACTAGCTAACCAGTGAATATGATGTCTTGAACTGTTCAGCCTTTTGTGTAAGCCAAGACAATAGAACTCATACAGTATATTACCAGACACAATTTAGTTCTCACTATTGTGTTCATTTTGGCCCTGAACAACCTGGTCTTTCATGAGTGCTCTAAAAAATTGTAGCCCTTCACAAATCTCATAGAACAGGCTCAGTTCACACTCACATAGGTGATTCTTATAGAGAGTATCCTTCCATACTCCACTAGGTATTCCTAGATATAAGAGTCATTAAAAGTATTACTTAACTTAAAACGTTGCAGACAACACTATTTCATCATAGAAACTGGTAGGAGTCTAACTCTCCAGTGATCCTTCTGAGTCATACACAACATGGTTGTCCTTTTGAACCTAGATCTTGGGATCTCCAGTCAACTAAGTTGGGTTGCCGTTGTGGTAACTCTTATTTAATAGGCTTAAGTCCTATTCCCTTCGATGAATTCTCAACTAACTCTCTTGCTAACCATTTGGTTAGTGGATAAGCTATGTTGTCCTTAGACTTCACATATTCAATGGAAATAATTCTATTAGAGAGTAGTTGTCTCACGGTGTTATGTCGACGATGAATGTGTCGCGACTTACTGTTATACATATGACTCTGTACTCTATCAATTGATGATTGACTATCACAGTGTATGCATATAGCAGGCATCGATTTTGGCCACATACAAGAAAGTGACGAAGTTATTCTGTTTCTTTCCCAACTTTATCTAAAGCTATAAATTCTGATTTCATAGTAGACCTAGCAATGCAAGTCTGTTTGGAAGATTTCCAAGATACAGCCGCCCCACCAAAAGTAAAGACATATCCATTGGTGGATTTTGAGTCTCTAGTATCCGACATCCAATTTGCATCCCAATATCCTTCAAATACTACTGGATATCTAGTATAATTTAGCCCAATGTTACGAGTAAATCTGAGGTATCTTAGAACCCTTATAATAGTTTTCTAGTGTTCTACTCCTGGATTACTCGTATATCTACTTAATTTACTTACTGCATGGGATATATCTAGGCGAGTGTAGTTCATCAAGTACATTAAGCTTCTAATAATTTGGGCATACTCGAATTGAGAAATACTTTCTTGCACATTTTTAGAAAGAAACAAATTAACATCCACAGGTGTTCTAGCAAGATGATCATCATCTTTGCTAAATTTGTCAAGTATTTTCTGAATGTAATGTGATTGTGACAAAGCATAACCTTTTGATGTTTAAGTAATTTTCATATCAAGTATTACATCAGCAATTCCCATGTCCTTCATGTCAAAATATTTATTCAACATTTTCTTGGTAGTTTTAATCATGTCATTATTACTACTTATAATGAGCATATCATCCACATAAAGACATACTATAACATAACTTTTATTTGTGTTTTTAATATAAACACATTTGTCACATTCATTAATTTTAAATCCATTTGACATCATTGCCTTGTCAAATTTTTCATGCCGTTGCTTTGGCGCTTATTTTAAACCATATAATGATTTAATCAATTTACATACTTTCTTTTTTTTTTCCTTTCCTGAAACAGAAAATCCTTTTGGTTGTTCCATGTAAATTTCTTCATTTAACTCACCATTTAAGAAAGCAGTTTTCACATCCATTTGATGGATTTCTAGATTTTACAAAGATGCAATGACGATTAGCATTTTAATGGATATTATTCTACCTACTGGTGAGTATGTGTTAAAATAATCAAGAACTTTGTTTTGTCTAAATCTTTTGACCACAAGTCTTGCCTTGTATTTGTCAATTGATCCATCCGCTTTCATTTTTCTCTTGAAAATCCACTTGTACCCAAGAGGTCTACAACCTACTGGCAAATCCACAAATTCCCAAGTGTGATTTTGCAAGATGGATTCAATTTCGCTATTTGTAGCCTCTTACCATAAAGGAGCCTAAGGACTAGATATAGCTTCTTTAAAAATTAAAGGTTCATTTTCTAACAAAAAAGTTAGAAAATCTGGACCCAAATATTTTGAGGTTCTAGCACGTTTATTATGCCTAAGTTCCTCACTTTGATCTATCACTTACTCTTGTTCTTGATCTTGTTCTTGATCATGACTAGTAATAGCATCATAAGATCTTTTATTAGTACTAGTCTCTTCTCCAGTTTTATTAGGAAACACATGTTCAAAGAAGATGCATTCTGAAATTTAATAATAGTATTTACATGCTTTTTGGAATGTTCTGACTCATGAATCAAAAACCAATATGCACTATTATTTATGGCATAACTAATGAATATACAATCAACAGTTTTTGGACCTATCATAGTCTTTTTAGGACTAGGAATATCCACATTAGCCAAACACCCCCGCACTTTTAAGTATTTGTAGGATGATACTCTCCTATGCCACATTTCATAAAGGGTTTGATTCACTTTCTTTCAGGGTACTTTATTAAGAATATAATTAGCAGAAAGTATTGCTTCCCTCCACAAGTCCTGAGGTAATCCAGAACTTATTAACATGTCATTCATCATTTCTTTTAAAGTCCTATTTTTTCTTTCAGTAATTCCATTTTGTTGCAGCGAGTAAGGAGCAGTGGTTTGATGAATTATTCTATGTTCTTTACAAAACTCACCAAAAAGTGATTCATATTTACCACCTCTATCACTTCTTAGTTTTTTTTAATTTTTTTACTAAATTGATTTTCTACTTCATTCTTAAATTGAATGAAAGTTTCCAAAGCTTCATCATTGGTTTGAATTAAAAAAGCATAACTATATCTAGTATAGTCATTTATGAAAGTGATAAAATATGTTTTCCCACCTCTAGTTTGAATTGATTTAGAATCACAAATGTCACTATGAATTAATTCAAGTGGTCCCGTACTTTTTTCAATTGTATGAAAAGGAGTTTTGGTTAATTTTGCCTCAACACAAATTTCACATTTATGATTTAAATCAATGTCAAATTTTGATAAACATTTCATATTAATTAATCTATGCAAAGATCCATAATTAACATGTCCTAGTCTGTCATGCCATAAATTTGAAGACTCAAGCAAGTACGAAAAAGATGTATTATTACTAATAATAAAGGGTACAACAATCATTACATTTATTTTGAAAAGGCCATTAGACATGTAACATTTTCCTACATACATCCCGTTTTTGGCAAATGCAAATTTGTCACTTTCAAAAACTAGCTTAAACCCATTTTTACTCAACAGAGACTTCCTAGACTAGATTCTTATAATGTCCGGTACATGCAGCACATTGTTGAGAGTGAGTTCCTTTCCAGATGTCATCTTCGGAATAAACTTCCTTTGTCCTTCAACTTTAGAAGTCGAGGAGTTACCAATAAAAAGTTATTCGCCGTTGTCCACAACAGAATAAGATGTGAACATCTCTTTGTCGACACAGATGTGACGAGTAGCACCAGTGTCCACCCACCATTATTTAGGATTTCCAGCAAGGTTTGCCTCGGAAACAACTGCAGAAAGATTTATGTCCTCAACACCATTGAAAATTTTGCCCACTTCGATCATATTGGCTTGAGCAGACTTCTTGCTTGATCTTCTTTTGCCTTTGCCTTTGCTATGGCAATATTTGGCCCGATGTCCCTTTTTGTCACAAATGTAACATTTGCCATTGAACTTGTACTTTTTAATTTCCTCTCCTTTAGAGCCTTGTGCAGAACTATCTCCAAAATACTTTCGTTTCTTTGCTTTTAAAGCATGTTAGACCACATTTGCCTTAGACTCCATTGGATACTTACCAGCCCACTTCTCAGAATTGTAGTTGTCCTCATCAATCCTCAAACGCGCAATCAATTCTTCTAAAGTCATTTCTTTGCGCTTGCGTTTGAGGTAGTTCTTGAATTCCTTCTCGCCTCACGGTAATTTTTCAATTAAGACAACAACTTGGAAGGATTTACTGAGAGACATGCCTTCTGTATGAATGTCATGCAAACTAAGTTGGAGATCTTAAGCTTGGCTGATCGTAGTCTTAGAATCAACCATTACAAAGTCCAAAAATTTGCCTACTACGAATTTCTTCGAGCTAGCATCTTTTGTTTTGTATTTTTTCTCCAAGGACTCCCAAAGTTCCTTTGCCGTCTTGATAGGGCTGTAGATGTTGTACAATGTGTTATCAAGCCCGTTCAAAATGTAGTTCCAGCAAAGGAAATCAGCATGTTTCCGGTCATCGACCGCAGCAACCACTTCCGGTCGGTTTCATCCTCGTTTAGAGTAGGAGCATTTTCACGAAGAAAACAAGCCAGGTTTAGAGTAGTAAGATATAACAACATTTTCTGCTGCCATCTTTTAAAATCAGTTCCTATGAACTTCTCTAGCTTCTTACCGTGATTGACTGGCACAGTCACAATAGAAGGAGGCGTTGAAGCAATTGCAGCCACCATACTAGTATTTGTTTGAGCATTAGTTTCAGTAGCCATGAATTCTAAATTATAAAACAAAACTATAATTAGAATTTTATACTACATAGAAAATTAAACCATAAATACAGGATTTAAATTCTGTAAAAATAAAAGATACAAGAAATGTAACTTTCATTTCCAATTAATTTGAAAAATAAATTTTATTTAAAAAAATTAATTTCACACAAAAAAATATTTCTGTAACACTTCAAAAATTAAAATACTGAAAACAAAATTTTAATTAATGAACAGTCGTAAATTATTTCTGAAAATCAAAATTAATTTCTGACCAACTTTACAAATGAATATTCAGAAATTATTAATGATTACCTGTATATTACTATTAGTTGTCAAAGAAAATAAACAGTATATTACTACTATTTGTCATACAGTATATTACTAGTATTTGTATTGGTATTTCTCAACCAGAATATTATATTGTATAATCACAGAAAAATAATTTCTATAAGAAGAAGAAAGAAAGAATAGGAAACAAACGAAAAATTCTGTGTAAACAGAATAATTTGAATCTGTGTTAAGATTATTGGAACAATCTTTTGGGTAAAATAAATAACTTAAAACCAAATCAAACAAATGAAATAAATTACTTACAAAATTTATTTATTGAAATGAATAAGTACAAAATTGATCAAGTCGAGTGTGTGATACTCTGTCCTTAAGACTGATTTGCCCAGTTTTGGTGCTTACGGATAAACGACGTCTATCTCTCAGGATACAATAATCTTCACAGATTGTAGTAGCACTCCAAAACAATCTATACAGCAAACTAGAACATGTGTTCTATACTCTCAGAAATTTATCTAAAAAAAACTAGTATGAAAAATAATACAAAGAGAGAGAAAAATTGGGAAGAGAAATGAATTTTTTAGATGAAGAAATCTGCTGGAAAGGTCCTGGTATTTATAGGGCTAAACAAGTACAAATTTCAAACTGAACAGGTGCAAATTCAAACTGAACAGATACAAATTTTAATTGAACTTGTTGAAATAGGTTTAAATTTGTTTGGGAACAGATTGAATTTGTCCGGATGAAAACAGTTTAAACCTGCTGGAATTAAATCTGTCTAGTTCAACCTGTTTGGATAGAAAATTAAATTAATTTCGTTTAGAAATTCAAATAATTTCCAAGCAATTTGTCAAAAAAATTAATATTAGAACCAACCCGACCTATAACCTATACCCGGTACGGCTCGGCCGGTCAACGACGGCGACGCCCACACACATGTGGTGGTTTGAGCCAAGGCTCCTTTTGTCCATAACTCCTCCCTTCTGCAAACTTGAGGTGTCCCTTGGGGCCCAACTCAAGTATTTCTACCTAGAACTTATGTACACACATAAGTTCGTTTTTAAGTTTCAATGCGGGACAACCATTTCCAAGAAAACCTACATTTTACTTCTTTGATTGTTTGTTCCACGAATTCGAAAACGATTTCAACTTCCCATTCACTCATAAATGGTTTTGAAAAACCGTCTTCACTGTGTGACTTGCCATGCGACAAGGAACACGTCACCTCTTGGATCCATCCCAAAAGACGTGTGGGCCCCACTCAAATTTGGGTTCAAAATTGGCCTAAAATAAGCCTATAAAACCATAATTTCAACGTCAAAGGGTGTGACAATTGATTTTAAACAAAAAGATGAAACTTTTGAATCTAAAGCACGCAACCCTTAGTTCAAATGACACAAATTCATGCCTATATGAAGTCAGAATGAGTTGGTAATTGGGGATATGAATTTCATGGGTTTTCTCTCGAAGATTTCATATTGTTATTTTCCTCCTCTTTTACTTGGTAGATTAGAAAGTTAAAAGGTATTCAGGATTTCATTTTATTTGTGCATAATGTAATAAGAAATCAGTCTTGAGACTGTGCTTCATTGTATCCTAGAGATTGATTCGTAAGTAATCTCGTGCACACCATATTTGACATAATTTGTGGGGGCAAATATCGTCTTAAGGAAAGTAACGTTGTAACGTACTTTTAAACAATCTTAATTATTTTCTGTTTTATCTTCTTCCATCACATTTACCAAATTTGAACCAACAACTTGGAGGGATAGGATCAAAACATTATTGTTTTTACGAAAAATTGGAGTTTAGCATATCTTGCTACTTTTGTAAGGATGAAATTGAATATGCTAATCATGTATTACTTTTTTGTTCTCTGTGCTGGAGGGTTTGCTCTCATATACTAAAATGGTGGAGGTCTCAATGGGTTATACCAGGATCTGTTGATGGTTTACTTCAATGGTGGATGGGTTTCAGATTTAAAAAATTGGAGAAAAGGATTTGGAAAGTCATCCCCTTTGCTATGTTGTGGTCATTATGGAAACATAGGAATGATTGTGCTTTCAATGGAGCTTAACTAAAGATGGATGATTTATGTGAGCTCATTAAAGTTAGGATAGGACTATGGGTGAAAGCTGCATTAGCAAAGGAGGTACACAAGTCCATTTTTTCAATTTGTTGGGAGTGATATATTGTTGTGGTTGAATGATTGATGCAAAGGAATGATGAACGTAAATGAATGAATGGTTTGGGATTTCGGTTTGTGTTTTGGATTTGAAATGTTTGAAGAACAATATATGAATTGAAATAAATTGGTGTATAATTTCATTAAAGGAATGATCTTGATTCTCATACATAGTTGACATTGTGGATAAAGTGTTTGATAGAAGAGAGGGTGAGTTTGCATTTTTATTTTGAAATTTAGGATCATAATGTAAATATTTTTTTAAAACTTTTTTTGTTTAAATGTGATGGTATCAGGCAATTTGATACGATTTCAAAAATTTTAAGGGTAAAATTGAAATTATTTGAAATCTAAGGGTGCAATTGATCATCGAGGCAAAATATAAGAGTAAAAATAAAATTTTCTCTTTTAATAACTCAATATCAAAAAAAAAAAAAAAAATTGATCTTAACGTTTACAGTGCTTTTATCAATTAATAAAAAATGAATTTTTCAATTACTTAAAAAATTAAACATCAAGAGAAAAAATATATAGAAAATATGAATTGATTTGTATATTTTAGTGGTACAAAAATTTAAGTTTTAAAACTGATTAGTTAAGGTTTTTTTTCAAATTTTGAAATTTAAATTTTTAAATGGATTAATTAACTTTCATTTTAAAATGTGTGAATCAAAGCATACTATTTTTTTTTTTAAATGCTCCAATAAAAATTAACCAATAGAAGATTTTTTAAGTATTTAAAAAATAAGAATTCTAGAAAAATAGTATGAGGGTTTTGAGTTTCACTATAGCGACCCCGGTCTTTTTCCATTTGTTTATTGTATCCGGACTTAGGTTCCGTAGATTCTGCCATTGTATAATTGTTGTTGTTGTCCCTTATTTTCTCATTTGGAATTATAGGATGTGTTGGGCAGGTTTGTTTCAGGTTGGTTGGGTTTAGAAACCAAGTGTTGTTGTCCAGGTTTTTGGTTCTTCGCTCGAGCGAGGAGTTGTTCGCTCGAGCGAGAGGTTGCGTCTGATTTGGACCTGTAGCTGTGCATTCTTGGCTCGAGCGAGCTTTTCTTCGCTCGAGCGAGTTAGTTTGTTCTTCGCTCGAGCAATAGTTCCTTCGCTCGAGCGTGTGTCTGGTTACAGACCTGTGGGTTTGAGTTCTTCGCTCGATCGAGTTTTCTTTCGCTCGAGCGAGCTTTTGGGTTGTTGGCTCGAGCAAGGCTTCCTTGGCTCGAGCGTTGCTTTTCTGTGTCTGGTCGCTCGAGCGACCATGTCTTCGCTCGAGCGAGCCTGTCCAGTTTATATACACAGCAGCGGGTTTTGATCAGTCTTTTTCATTTTCTTTTGATTCCAAACCCTAGGTCCGACTTCTCTCTCTCCCTACTCACCTTCTTTCTTAGATTTGATCCACTTAGGGTGTGTTTCTACCCTAGATCCTTCATTAAAAAGATAGAGGGAGTCGAGGGCTTTCATTTAATCTGAACATTTGGCGATTTGGAGCACTTTGGTATTTGGGCACTCATCTTTGTCTTCACCATTTGTGTTGTTTTCTTCGAGGTATGGATTTCCTACTCCATTTTATAGGTTTTGTTCTAAGCTTTGGTAATTTGATATGTTGGGGATACTTTGGTAAATTTTGGAAAAAAACTCTAGTTGTATTATTGAATTAATTTGTATAAGTAATTCATGGAATTGGGAAAAGATGGTTAAATTCATGGAATTGGGGAATTCATTGATTAAATAGCGTAATTGGGTAATTGGAATCATTTGTCTATTGAATTGTTGACATAGTTATTTTCAGTTTAGAAATAACTGTTTTGGGCTATCGGTGGAGGATAGTCGTGATTGTTGTAGACATTGCATGTGGATTAGGAATAACTGAAACTAATCACATTGGTTAAGTCATTAATTTTGACTATGGCATTGATACAGAAAATACGTGTATTGATTGAGCATTGCATTTGCATACATTGTTTTGTGTGTGGGAGGAGATAGGGGATGTACTCCACGGTTTAGGGGAAGATAGGGGATGGACCTCTAAACCGGATTTTGTTTGGGAGGAGATAGGGGATGGACTCCATTAGCATCACTTTTATGTGTGCTTATTTATATAGAAGTGTTTTATTGATACAGCACTAAAATGTGTATCAATCTGGAAGTATGAAGTGTTTGATTTGAGCTTGAGTCTCATTTGTTTGTTGATACTGGAAGGATGTGAATATGATATATGTGATTCACTGTTGTAAGTTTGGCCAGGTTCTGAGCCATGTTGATAAAATTGGAAAGTAAAACGTATCTTTGGCAATAGTGTCATGAGACTGTAAAATGAAGTAATTGATCTTTTTGGTTAACCATCTGTTGAATGCTATTGCTTCATTCATTGCTTATATGTGGTTTAGTATATTTCTACTGGGCTGTGGCTCACCCTTTATGGGAACATCATTTTCAGGTTCAGGTGATAAACTACCTCCAAGGACTTAGCTTGGGAGGGTTTGGCTTCTGGATTGAAGAAGACTACCTTTAGTTAATAGTTTTTATTTATTAGTACATGTAAACATTCAAGCCTAGGGCCTTTCTTGTATTGAGATTAGAACTCATATTTTTGAATCCAAGTGTTGGCTTGGAAAGATGTAAGCCTGTAGGGCATTTTAGTCGATGTTACATGTAATGCTTTATTTAGTAATACTCTGATGAATGAATTAATAAATTGTCTTCTTTAAATAATGCATGTCAATGATATATAATGGGTTAATTTTGAGGGCGTTACAACTTGGTATCAGAGCGAGGTTTGAATACTTTGGGTACGTGGGAAGTGATTAGTATCACATTGGGTTCGTCTCGTTTGATAGAGACTTAGTGTAATGTTATATGCTTATGTGATAACATGTTTATGTGATTATGTGGGTATGGAATGTAGTTTCTAGGATGTTGATTGGACCCTTGAGTTTCTAGTAGTCTTGTTGGAAAGGCACTTGATCACTGCTGCTTCCAACCGGAACTATAGTAACGCATTGGGATTATCATTATCCGGGAATGAAATTCGTAGGTGCTTATGTGATTATGTGCTTACGTGGAATGAATTATTGTTGTCCATTGCATTAGGACGCGAGTGTTTAGCTTCGGCACATTTATTAATGTGCTAATGTCTTTGTTTCCTTTATTAGGATGTCAGGACGGGGACGAGGACGCGGTAGGCGTGGTAGGCCGGGTAGGCAGGAGGTGCCTGTGCCAGAAGAGATTCCGGCAGTTCAAGAGGGAATTGGCCAGGCCAATGTGGCCGAGCCAGTAGGCCAGCAGGCTATGGGCGCTTTAGCTCGAGAGATAGCAGGGGCATTCAGGGAGTCAGTAGGCATTCTCAGAGCTGAGAATCAAGCTCAGGTTGTTGTTGCGGATGCAGGACCTGCTTTTCTGAAGAGGGAGTTCTTCCTGTCTAATCCGGATGAATTTGTGGGTGATCCTAAAGAGCCACTTAAGGCAGATGAATGGCTCGAACGGACAACGAAGACGTTTGAGATGCTTGGCATCGAAGACGAGGGGTTGAAAGTGACCTTGGCATCTTTCCAGTTGAAGGGGGATGCGGGTCAGTGGTGGAAGTTTACTAAGGGGCGTATAGGAGGTACGTGGGAGGCTTTTGTGAATGCTTTCCAGGAGAAGTTCTTATCTCCAGCAGTCAGGGAGAAGCTGCGAGACCAGTTTTTTCAGCTTAAGCAGGCGAGTTCTTCAGTGGCCGAGTTTGAGGCTGCATTTACTAGTTTGTCCAGGTTTGCACCTGAGTTGGTGGCGTCTGAGGAACGCCGTTGTATTGAGTTTGAAAAGAAGTTGAGGCGTGGCCTCAAGCTGAGAGTTGGGGGAACTATGATTCAGGATTGTGGGCGTATGGTTGATGCTGCAGCCCATATGGAGATCATGATGCAGGAGGAGGAGGAAGGACAGAAGGGCTCCAAGAGGAGTCTGGATGGTCAGAGTGATGGTAGGAGACAGAAGGGTTTTAATCCTCAATAGTCTCAGGGTAGCTTTTCTAGATCGACTTTTCCTGTGCCAAGTGCTAGTTCGGGGAAAGGCAGTCAGGGAGACATTACCTGTTTCAAGTGTGGCCAGCTGGGCCACAAGTCTTCAGTTTGTCCTCAGAGGGGAGGAGTGCAGAGAGCAGCATCATCTTCGGCTCGATCTCAGAGCCAGAGTCAGGGTAGAGGCCAGTCACTCTCGTGTTATTAGTGTGGTCAGCCAGGGCATATGAAGAGGTATTGCCCGCTGTTGGGTGGCACACCTGGTGCATCTGGTTTGAGGCCGATTCAGGGTCAGCAGCCAGCTCTGTCAGGTCAGGCCTCGAGGGCCAATCAGGGGGCTTTATCGTCCCAGTCAGTGCAGTAATCTTATGCTCCTAGGGGTGAGCAGGTTGATCAGAGGTCGTCTGGGCGCGTGTATGCTGTTACCGCGCAGGATCTTGTGCCGGCACCATCAGTTGTGAGAGGTACCTTTTTGTTTTGCAACTCGGTTGCTAATGTTTTGATTGATACGGGTGCATCTCATTCCTTTGTGTCTACTGCATTTGCATCTGTTTTGGAGTTGGAGTTAGCACAGTTAGCATCTCCTATTTGTGTAGTGTCACCTCTTGGGGGTGAATTGATCTTGAAACAAGGTGTTAGGGGTTGTGATATAGAGGTTGATTATCATAGAATCCCATTTTCCTTTGTAGTTATGCCTATGAGGGGTTTCGATGTTATTTTGGGTATGGACTGGTTATCGTCATACCGGGCAGTTATTGATTGCTACCGCCAGAGGGTCACTTGTTGTACCGTGAGCGGAGAGTATTTTCATTTTCTGGGGGAACGGGTTGGTGATGTGTTGCCACCGGGGTATATTCCGCGAGGACGGAGTGAGCTTAGTGGTCTACTTGCCAACCTTTCGATTAGTGAAAATGATGAGACTCAGATTGTGTTGCCAAGGGTGGTTTGTGAGTACTCGGACGTCTTTCCCGAGGATCTTGTTGGTTTGCCACCGCATCGAGAGATTGAATTCTCTATTGACCTAGTGCCCTGCACGGCGCCGATTTCTATGGCACCTTATCGTTTTGCCCCAGTCGAGTTAGTTGAGTTGAAGATTCAGCTCCAGGAGTTGCTAGACAAGGGTTTTATACGTCCTAGTGTTTCGCCGTGGGGAGCACCAGCCCTCTTTGTTAAAAAGAAAGGTGGTGCTTTGAGACTGTGTATAGATTACCGAAAATTGAATCGGGCTACGGTTAAGAATAAGTACCCTATGCCTCGTATAGATGATCTGTTTGACCAGTTGAAGGGTTCCCGTTGTTTCTCTAAGATAGACTTGAGATCAGGTTACCACCAGTTGAGGGTCAGAGAGGAGGATATTCCGAAGACGGCATTCCGTACGCGGTATGGCCATTATGAGTTTCTGGTGATGCCATTTGGGCTCACCAATGCACCGGCAGTTTTTATGGATTTGATGAACCGGATATTCCGGGAATTTTTAGATCGTTTTGTAGTTGTCTTCGTGGACGACATCCTTATCTATTCACCTTCTGAGGAGAAGCACAAGGAACACTTGAGAGTGGTGCTTGAGTTACTTAGAGCCCATAAGTTGTATGCCAAGTTTGGGAAGTGTGAGTTCTGGCTGAGGGAAGTCAAATTCTTAGGCCACGTGGTATCCGGGGAAGGAGTGTCTGTTGATACATCTAAGGTGGAGGCAGTGCAGGATTGGGCACAGCCTAATAGTGTATTTGAGATCCGCAGTTTTCTGGGATTAGCTGGGTATTACCGTCGGTTTGTGAAAGATTTCTCCAGATTAGCTTCGCCTTTGACTAGATTGACTCGGAAGGGAGTCAAATTTGTATGGAGTGAGACTTGTGAAAAGTCGTTTCAGGAGTTGAAAGTTAGACTGACCACCGCTCCAGTATTGATTATTCCAGAGAGAGGGTTGGGTTATACAGTCTATTGTGACGCCTCACGAGAGGGTCTGAGTTGTGTGTTAATGCAAGAGGGGAAAGTAGTTGCCTATGGCTCACGTCAGTTGAAAATTCACGAGCAGAATTACCCTACGCATGATCTAGAATTAGCAGCTGTGATATTTGCCTTGAAGATTTGAAGGCATTATCTTTATGGTGAGAAATTTGAGGTATTCTCGGATCATAAGAGTCTGAAATATTTGTTTACACAGAAAGATTTGAACTTGAGGCAGAGGAGGTGGATGGAGTTCATAGAGGATTATGACTTTGAGTTGCATTATCATCCGGGAAAGGCCAATGTGGTGGCCGATGCCCTTAGCAGAAAACCTGTTGGTGTCATAGCTAGTATAGCCATCCGAGAATGGGAGATGTTGGGTGCACTTGGGGAGTTTGATTTACTTTTGGGCGAATCCGTTGAGGCTGCGGCCTTGTTTTCTGTTGTTGCACAGCCTACACTTGTGACTCGAGTGTTAGAGGCTCAGAGGGGTGATCTGGAGGTAGAATCGCTTCGTGAGAAGATTTCCGGTGGGAAGGTTGAGAAGGGTTTGACGGTGTATCCCGACCTGAGTGTGAGATACCGAGACCGTCTGTTTGTGCCAGAGTCTTGTCGAGAGGAGGTACTCCGAGATTTTCATCATTCACGTCTTGCAGTGCATCCGGGGGGCACTAAGATGTATCGGGATTTGGGTCGCCAGTTTTGGTGGCGGGGTATGAAGAGAGATGTGGCAGCTTTCGTATCTAAGTGCCTTACTTGTCAGCAAGTGAAGGCTGAACATCAGAGGCCAGCGGGTTTGTTGCAACCCTTGCCTATTGCTGAGTGGAAGTGGGAACACGTCACTATGGACTTCGTTGTGGGTCTTCCGAGGACTCAGCGGGGTAGTGATGCTATTTGGGTGGTTGTAGACCGGTTGACTAAGTCGGCGCACTTCATTCCTATGCGCGTGAGAGATTCGGTAGATCATCTTGCCGACTTGTACATTCGGGACATAGTGAGGTTACACGGGGTTCCAGTGACGATTGTCTCAGATAGAGATCCTCGTTTTACTGCCAGGTTGTGGCAGAGTTTGCAGAGTGCCTTAGGCACTAAGTTGACCTTTAGCACGGCTTATCATCCTCAGACTGACGGATAGTCCGAGCGTACTATTCAGATACTTGAGGATATGCTTCGGGGTTGTGTTCTAGACTTTAGTGGGTCGTGGGAGAGGCACTTGCCGTTGGTAGAGTTTGCCTACAACAACAGTTTCCAGTCTAGTATCGGTATGGCACCATTTGAGGCCTTGTATGGCCGACCGTGTAGATCTCCTGTTTGTTGGGCTGAGGTGGGTGATGCACCTCTGTTGGGTCCGGAGTTGGTGAGGGAAACGACGGAGAAAGTTGAGCTTATCCGTAAGAGGCTTGTTACAGCACAGAGTCGTCAGAAATCTTATGCCGACCGTAGGAGGAGACCCTTGGTGTTTGCGGTGGGTGATCATGTCTTTCTGAAGATATCACCTAGACGGGGTTTGATGAGGTTTGGGAAGAGTGGGAAGTTGTCCCCTCGGTTCATTGGTCCGTTTGAGATCCTTGAGAGGATTGGCGAGGCTGCTTATCGTTTAGCTTTGCCGCCGCAGTTGTCCAGAGTACATGACGTGTTTCATGTGAGTATGCTTCGGAGGTATGAGCCGGATCCATCACACGTGTTGGATTGGACCGATTTAGTGGTTGATGAGGATGTCTCGTATGAGGAGAGACCGGTTCGGGTATTGGATAGGCGGGATCAAGTTTTGCGAGGCAAGACCATCCCTTTGGTAAAAGTTTTGTGGAAACATCATGGAGTGGAGGAAGCCACTTGGGAGCGTGAATTGGAAGTCCGCGAAAAATACCCGGACATGTTTATTCATTTGTAATCTTGTATTTAGATTTTGTAATATTGTTGAACTTAAGAGCTTTACATATGTCTTAAGTTGTAAAACGTTGAGTTTGTTTTGGTAAATGGTTGTATCTTGAAACTTGCTTCATTATAGAAGTTTAGTATAGCATTGCATATGTTGATTACATTGCTGAGTGTGTTATATATATCATGCAATTGAATATGATATGGGGACTGTTAACATTGAAAGGAATAATGCATAATAATGATACAGGTTGAAATATATGTTGTTTTATGTATATATTGTGGGATGCCTCTTGATAAAGAGATGAAGTGACCAGTATTGGGTCAAGCTGTTTATTATTGTTATTTAATATCTTTGGGAATTGAAAAAAAAAAAAAAAAAAAAAAAAAAAAAAAAAAAAAAAAAAACTTCTTTTTCATAAACTTATGCTTAATTTCGGGGACGAAATTCTTTGAAGGGGGGGAGGTTATAGCGACCCCGGTCTTTTTCCATTTGTTTATTGTATCCGGACTTAGGTTCCGTAGATTCTGTCATTGTATAATTGTTGTTGTTGTCCCTTATTTTCTCATTTGGAATTATAGGATGTGTTGGGCAGGTTTGTTTCAGGTTGGTTGGGTTTAGAAACCAAGTGTTGCTGTCCAGGTTTTTGGTTCTTCGCTCGAGCGAGGAGTTGTTCGCTCGAGCGAGAGGTTACGTCTGATTTGGACCTGTAGCTGTGCATTCTTGGCTCGAGCGAGCTTTTCTTCGCTCGAGCGAGTTAGTTTGTTCTTCGCTCGAGCAATAGTTCCTTCGCTCGAGCGTGTGTCTGGTTACAGACCTGTGGGTTTGAGTTCTTCGCTCGATCGAGTTTTCTTTCGCTCGAGCGAGCTTTTGGGTTGTTGGCTCGAGCAAGGCTTCCTTGGCTCGAGCGTTGCTTTTCTGTGTCTGGTCGCTCGAGCGACCATGTCTTCGCTCGAGCGAGTCTGTCCAGTTTATATACACAGCAGCAGGTTTTGATCAGTCTTTTTCATTTTCTTTTGATTCCAAACCCTAGGTCCGACTTCTCTCTCTCCCTACTCACCTTCTTTCTTACATTTGATCCACTTAGGGTGTGTTTCTACCCTAGATCCTTCATTAAAAAGATAGAGGGAGTCGAGGGCTTTCATTTAATCTGAACATTTGGCGATTTGGAGCACTTTGGTATTTGAGCACTCATCTTTGTCTTCACCATTTGTGTTGTTTTCTTCGAGGTAGGGATTTCCTACTCCATTTTATAGGTTTTGTTCTAAGCTTTGGTAATTTGATATGTTGGGGATACTTTGGTAAATTTTGGAAAAAAACCCTAGTTGTATTATTGAATTAATTTGTATAAGTAATTCATGGAATTGGGAAAAGATGGTTAAATTCATGGAATTGGGGAATTCATTGATTAAATAGCGTAATTGGGTAATTGGAATCATTTGTCTATTGAATTGTTGACATAGTTATTTTCAGTTTAGAAATAACTGTTTTGGGCTATCGGTGGAGGATAGTCGTGATTGTTGTAGACATTGCATGTGGATTAGGAATAACTGAAACTAATCACATTGGTTAAGTCATTAATTTTGACTATGGCATTGATACAGAAAATACGTGTATTGATTGAGCATTGCATTTGCATACATTGTTTTGTGTGTGGGAGGAGATAGGGGATGTACTCCACGGTTTAGGGGAAGATAGGGGATGGACCTCTAAACCGGATTTTGTTTGGGAGGAGATAGGGGATGGACTCCATTAGCATCACTTTTATGTGTGCTTATTTATATAGAAGTGTTTTATTGATACAGCACTAAAATGTGTATCAATCTGGAAGTATGAAGTGTTTGATTTGAGCTTGAGTCTCATTTGTTTGTTGATACTGGAAGGATGTGAATATGATATATGTGATTCACTGTTGTAAGTTTGGCCAGGTTCTGAGCCATGTTGATAAAATTGGAAAGTAAAACGTATCTTTGACAATAGTGTCATGAGACTGTAAAATGAAGTAATTGATCTTTTTGGTTAACCATCTGTTGAATGCTATTGCTTTATTCATTGCTTATATGTGGTTTAGTATATTTCTACTGGGCTGTGGCTCACCCTTTATGGGAACATCATTTTCAGGTTCAGGTGATAAACTACCTCCAAGGACTTAGCTTGGGAGGGTTTGGCTTCTAGATTGAAGAAGACTACCTTTAGTTAATAGTTTTTATTTATTAGTACATGTAAACATTCAAGCCTAGGGCCTTTCTTGTATTGAGATTAGAACTCATATTTTTGAATCCAAGTGTTGGCTTGGAAAGATGTAAGCCTGTAGGGCATTTTAGTCGATGTTACATGTAATGCTTTATTTAGTAATACTCTGATGAATGAATTAATAAATTGTCTTCTTTAAATAATGCATGTTAATGATATATAATGGGTTAATTTTGAGGGCGTTACATTCACAGGACTCTTTTCATTAGAAAACATTTTCCTTAATATATAGTATGGAATCAAAAAGTGATTTACTTTCTAAATTGAAGTGATTTGATGATGATTACCATATGAACCAAATAATTAATTATTAATTAGATTTAAACTATAATGACCAATGATTGAATGACATGTGTATTTATGTATTTTATAAATTCAAAAAATAAGCACATTTGTGTTGAATGTTTCAAACTCAAAGACCTCACAATATTTTTACTTATATAATATATATATATATAATATATATTATGAACCACGTCTTCTCAAATTTATTCCTTCATACACACATGCGTTGTTAAGAAAAATACTTTATTTGCGAATCGTAGTAAATTGTTGAATACTTTCAACACATCTTACAAAGTCCAAGTACCGAAAAACACACTTCCAAAAAAAAAAAAAAAAAAAAAATACAAATCACATTATTGATTAAAACAACTGAAAACATATTTTAAATTTAACTGCACCTTGCCAAATCGAACTGTAAACAATAATGCTAAGAAGAGGTAGTAATCTTAGCATTATTGGCTGTCAAAATCCTCTCTTCCCAAATCATTGTCTATGGCTTTCCATGAATAAATTTGAAATTAGTGAGGATAATAAGATCGGACAGTGTAATATGTTTGCAGGGCAGTGAAGCCAAGAAGCACAATTGCAGCAATGACAGATATGGTAGTCCATGGATTGGTGAAATAATCACGCGGCAATGCTATCATATATTCACGCGACTTCACCTTCACTATCGCTCTAAGTCTGCGCCAGTCCAACCAAGACCTAGAGTACTTGTTAACATTGGTACACAAATCGGAAAAACAAAAGTCCTTCAAAACAACTCCATCGCACATAGATTTGAAGAGAGTCGAAACATCTTCATGATTGCGACCCCCACCCCAACTCAAATCATATCCTATGATCTTTCTGTGATAAAGAATTTCAGCATCGTGCGAGGAATTAAGGAGACTCCTCATAAGGAAGATATACGATGCAATGCAATGTGAGGTGTCAATGCTGCATTGCTCAAAAACAATCAGATTTCGGAAGATTGATTCTGTAGCTTCGCGTATCTCCAATAGTGGCATTTTAACAACTTCAGTTGTGAACTCTATGTCTAGGAAATTTTCTTCTGGGGTTTTGCCTTGAAATTGAATTCCTGTCTTCAAAAGTTGTGTGGCGCAATTTTCAAATCCATTTATTAGCAAGCATTGACGATCATCATCTTCATGGCGGGTTTTGCAAGATATGGGGAGGTGAGATTTGTGAAAAAATTCACGCCTTTTGAGAGATGTGTGGACGTAAAAATTGTGTAAGATATCAAGCAAATGCTTACCAGAGTGTTTGGAGGATTTACTTTGAATTGCTTTGTCGCTCAAACCCAAAGCCGATTTGAAAAAGAGTAGTGCTAAGGTGGCCACATTATGCTCAATAAATGAGGATCGTAATGGTTGTGGCACATTGTCTTTTATAATGCCGAACAGAGTCTCCAGAACAGAAAATGGAATCTGGTTCTCAAGTAATGCCAAATCATGTTGAAGAGTTGCAATAGTCCGAGCATTATTGATAAGGGGGTCCTCAACTTTTTCCTCCTCATGGTTCTCAATATCTGAATACTTCAAAAACAGTTCGAGTAAGAAGCAGCCATCAACTAGCAATATTTCAGCTAACTCGCACTCGTCCAAGCCTATTTTTTCCGAATAGCATCTTCGAGCTTCTTCTTCCAATTCTAGTATGGCAGCGGCACACTCCTTGAGGGCAGAATTAGATTTTTCAGCTGGAGATATCCTCATAAAAAGATGTAGCATGTATCGCCGTTTGTGCTCTTCAAAAGCTTGCATTGCTTTGTTGTTATGATGAAAAGGTCCGATGGACACAATACTAGGTGTATAGGCATCTTCCTTGAGTTTTAAAAGTTTGTTCGGAACTTTATATATACTCAACTTCGACGGCTTTTTCATTGTAGCTAGTGTATTATTAATCGAAATTATCCAATGGCGTTTCTTGTCAGCTTTTTCATTCTCGTTGGCTTGGTTATCGTTCGACATCGTGCAGAGTAGTACTGCATATTCAAAACCAAGAACAAGAAAAGACAGAAATGAAAGGAGTCACATGAAAAATTGTAGGTGAAACTTGGCGCGTCACTTGAAAAATCGCATAAGAGGTAAAAATTTTCAGTGAATATATTCGTGGGATTATTACATGTAAGGGATATCAACACAAAAAAAATATATAAATTTATGAAAAAATTTATAAATTTTAGGGCAAATTACACAAATAGTTCCTATAGTTTGGGGCTTGTGCCACTTTGGTCCTTGACTTTTCAATTTGACACATTTGACTCTGAATTTTGAATCTTGTTCCAAATAAGGACAATTGAATATATAATTAGATTTTTCAAGGGTAAAATTATTAATTTGATAAAATATAAACTAATTTGACAAAAATAAATGTCAAACAAATATTTTTGAATTTTTAAAAATTATTTCTACCTACTAAAAATAAAATTATGTAAAATTGATAAATCTTTTAGACATTTTTTTTTACCAAATTAATTTTTATTATAGTTTGGATAATGATCATGTAAAATTAATTTTAAAAACTTAATTATGTAATTTTTATTAATTTTACATAATTTTATCATTGGTGGATAAAAATAATTTTAAAAAAATTAAAAATATTTAATTTTTTTGACATTTATTTTTGTCAAATTAGTTTATATTTTATCAAATTGATGATTTTACCCTTGAAAAATCTAATAATATTTTCAATAGTCTTTATTTGGAACAAGATTCAAAATTCAGGATCAAATGTGTCACAATTGAAAATTCAGGGATCAAAATGACACAAGTCCAAAACTATAGAGACTATTAGTATAATTAACCCTAAATTTTATTATTAATATGTATAAAATTGATATTTTTTTTGTTTTTGAAAAGTTACCGTGTTGTGTAATTTTCTCAATATTCATCCTTCCAAGTTTTAAAAGCACTATAGTGGCTACTCCAATCCTAACCATCACAAATTCTCATAATTTGCAACCAAAATCACAAATTTTCACAGTTAGAGTGTATGATACACACATTTTAAGGAAGATGTAATATAAGATTTTTTCACATTGAAAACTTTGAAAACTTACATAGCTTATCACCCGGGCTGTGTTTGGCATAAGATTTTTGGGCTAAAATAGTCACAAAAAGACAAAGGCCTCGTTTGGGAACAGGTTAATTTAGTAACTTTTTATCTATTTGGCTAAAATATGAGCTAAAAAAACTAGTATGTTTAGATTTACTTTTTAATTTTTTACGAAAAGATGTGCAAAAAGTAGAAAGAAAAGAGAATCTTTGACTTTTTGGTATGTATTGTTGGCTTTTTGATTGTTTTAGTGACTTTTTAACTTTTTGACTAAAATAGCCACTTGTCAAAAGAGACCAAAATAGACTAAAAAGTCAATAAAATAACAGCCCATTTTAGGAACATAGGTTAAAAGTCAAAAGTCAACTTTTAACTCATTTTGAGTTATATCACCTCTCACATAAAACAATAAAAAAGTCACATCCAAACTATAATCGTTTTATTTTTTTCTTACAAAAGTCAAAAAATTCATCACAAACGAGACTTTTTAACCTCAAACTAATTAAAAAGTCAAAAAGTTAAAAACCAACCCACATCTAAAATAAATTATTTTTAAATGAATCGATTCTAAAAAAATATGAGCAAAATAATATCACCAATGCTATGTACTTAAAAAAATATTCAGATTTTTTTCAAAAATTGAATACATTGATGTAGCTTTAGAGTGTGGGCCACAAAAAGAATGAATTTAATTCATAAATTTTAAATTCTAAATATTTTTTTAAAATATTTTTTTGATAAGTAATAATGTACAAATAATATACCAACATAATTTTTATAAAATAATTTTATTTAACATGATATAACAGCAACATTCATCACAATTTAAAATTATGAATCCCAAAAGTTTATTTATTTTTAAATAAGTGGTCCACGACAAGACACACATCCATCATTCTATATACAACATTTTTTGTGGATGTTTGGAAACTAGTTTTGAGGCTAAAATAGTCTTTTAAAAAAACAAAAAAAAAGCCCAAAAGTATTCGAACCAAAAGTTTTTTCCAAAAAAAAAAAAAAAAGGCCCGGCAGGAAGCTGTCATTGTGACGGCCTACCACTGTCACAGTTATAGATAGGAAAATTGTAATTTTGTCCCTTTGGATTTATTTTGAAAAATGTGAAGTTAGGAATAAATTTATCATTTTAACTTCAAACATCATTTCAATATATTTTTTAATACACCAACTCAAATAAAAATTCATCTCATCTTTTTAAACATAAACTAAAATAACATACTAAAATAGCTAAAAACTAAAAAATCTCTAAAATAATCGCTTTCCAAACACGTACTTTATTTATTTGTATACTATTATGGGGAATCATATTAGTCATCTTATCTTGAATAAATTTGATGATTTGTTGACTTTAAGAATTGCACATATCTGTCTTATAATAAACGAGATGCATGTCAAATTTTGAAAATATGTATGGTGGAGAGTAGGGGTGTGCATAATACCGCCGAAACCGCTGAAATCGCCAAAACTGCACCGAACCGCACCGCCAAGGCAAATTCGTTATTATTTGTCAATCGAACCGTCGGTTTTTGGTAAGAAAAACGGCAAATTCTAGTGACACTTTTATCAATCCGCCGGTTTCTATTTTTCTTCCAAACCGCACCGACCCGCTCCGCTATTAAATCATGTTTTATAGGATTCTAAAAATTCTTTTTTACTTAAGTTTGCTTGTTGTTCTATACCTTAGAATATAGTATTATATTACTACTCGAGGGAAATTTTATGTATTGTATTTGATCATTGTAGCTTCCACAGATGCTTGTAATGAACTGATGGTATAGTCGTTGATATTATCATGTTGTTGCTACACTTGCTGCATCAGAAGAAAGCTTCACAAGATGCTTAACATTACGATATCTCTCGTCTTTTTTTTACTCTTTGATTTAAGTTTTGTAATTTGAATTATATTTTTTATAAACCGCCAATCCGCCCGAACCGCCAAGGCAAATCTTCCATTATTTGCCAACCGAACCGCCGGTTTTCGATAAGAAAAATGGCAAATTCTAGTGACACTTTTATCAATCCGCCACCCGCCATACGGTTTCTATTTTTCTCTCAAACCGCACCGACCCGCACCGCGCACACCCCTAGTGGAGAGTACGCTAGGGTGTTTGATATTTTATATTTGAAATGTTTTGTAATTGAAATAATAAATTATTAAGTTAATTAATAGTTTTTAATAATATCAAAAATATATTTTAATTAATCATTAATGTAATTTTATTGTTGTAATTTTTAGAAAATTTATTTTTTCTGTTAATTTTTGCTAAAGTAAAAAATTCTAACATGACAGGAAACAATTTGTATTTTAAACAAATCTCATGAGTTATATTTGTAATTTGGGATATTTTTGAGGGAAATTCTATACACACCCTCTTTAGAGTGTGTACCATATGTCCAAGTTATGACATTTATAGTTTTTGGTTATGAAATATTGCGATGTTAATTATAACTTGGTTATGGCTTACTTATACATATTGTGGTGTTAGTTATAACTTATTATCATACTGGGTATAATAGTATTTTGATTATAATTTAAAAAGTCATTGATTATATTTTATGTGGTGTTTATTTATGATTTTTTTTTAATTATGACTAAAAAAAATTAATTATGATATTTATGATCATTAACTACTAAATAAATGTCATAACTTACCTATCATAATTTGATATCTTTTTAACACTTTTAAGTCAGGGTAAGGTGGGGGAGATTGGCGCAAGTCAGCGTACTGGCGCGTCTGCTCCCATTTCTCGGCAAAGGTTGCAACACAAACCAATTATGCTGGGTGAGTTGGCCATCACGATTTTTTTAAGGATTTAATCTTTAGGAGAGATTATGGGTTAAATTAAACGGATAAGCACTTATTGATTTATAAAGAGTGAGAATACTAACTTCATATCTGTTAATCTAACAATTAATAATTGACTTTCGCTAATTAAAAATAATAATTAAAAAAAAAAAGGGTTGCAACACATTACTTGAAAATGAAAATTAGTGGTCTATAATTATTAAGTATATTTAAATCTTTACATTTTTCTTTTAAGTGTTTTCCAATTTGAATTTAAAATATGTTGTTATAGTTATTTCACAACTATTAAACATTTTATATGTGGAGTTCCAGAAAATTGAAGCAGAAAGTTCTTCCTTTGTGGCTTATTTTAGGGATGAATGCATGCGAAAGCATGAATTTACCTCGAGTCAAGGTTTGCGGAACAAAAGAATTGTCACTAGTTATTCCTCGCTTGTCCAGCTATCCCAAACTCATCTCTAGCACAATAGAATTAAAAGATTCAGATCTGAAAAGCATGATATATGGACATATTACAAAATATTATACATCTTAGAATCATATATGTCGAGCTCTAAAACCAATATGCGCCAAAGCATGCACAAAATCTCAACCCAACATGCTAGCTATAATCTGTTCAAAATAAATAAATAAATAAAAATTAAAATTAAAATTAAAAAAAAAAACATGCTAGCTGTAATGAAAGAAAGGGAAATGTCATACAAATAAAAAAAATTATTAAAAAAAATAATAAATTATTCAAAATGATGTGATAAAATCTTATCATTTAAAATACTAAAGTTCATATCTATATGATTTATATTTTCCGTAAAAATCACTGCCACGTCATTCTATCTCAGAATTTGTATAAAATTTACATTTGTGAAAAACATGGAAAGAGTACTTCCAACAAGTATTTTAACATAAGACTAGATTTACATCAAGAAGTTAATGATAAGTAATAATATCAAGTTGGCAAAAATGAAATATGGAAATGCAACTCATGAAGTCAAGAAGGCGTGCTATGAATCAAGGAATATTGTTGCAATAAATCCTTAAAACAGCGAAATGAAGTAAACAAGGACATAATAAACCTACCTCAAAAGTGTTTAAATCCTTGGTTTGAAGTCGTCTTGAAGTCGTCTTGTTATATAAAAATTCTTTGAGTTCAGCCTCAAAGTATCTTGTGTGCTCACAAAAATTCAAAAATGTTGGAAGTTATATTGAGTGTGATTGAATAAGATTGTGAAAAGGGTGGTTGGATGGTGCAGGGATGAAGAGAGAGTGGTGGACGGGTATGGTTTGGTTTGGTATGGTAGCCTAATTTTATTAATTGCTCTTGCTTCTTAGTCCTCTCAAGAGTCTTCCTAGTAGTATATTGTAATCTGAGATGTATAAGATTACCTTTGGGCCCCGTTTGTTTAGGCGCATCACAGTCCGGAGTGGACTGTGATGGATGAACAGTATATATATCTCATGTTTGTTTTGTGTTGTGACCTCCAAATTGTTAGTTCGTTCGGATTGGGATGGGCCTTGGGCAAGGTTATTAGCAATCCGGGTTAAGAGATGGTATTAGCAAACTAGTCTGTTCGAATTGAGTGTTACCGGACGACCGCCTGAAAGTTCGGCCGGTCAACCGGTCAACGCAATTTTTATTTTTTTTACTTGTTGGGCATTTTTTAGGTAACATTAATGTTTAATGTTTTTGTATTTTTTATTAAGTAAAAATCATAATTTTATTTTTTTTATTATTTTATATTTATTTTATATAAAAATAATTTAACAATCCACTCACTATCAATTCCCTCACTAACAAAACAAATACAATTTTACTAATCCCCTCACTATGAAAACAAACACAATTTTACTAATTCCCTCACTATGAAAACAAACACAATTTTACTAATTCCTTCACTATTAATCCCCTCACTATCAATCCCTCCTTTCATCACTGAAAACAAACGGAACCTTGATGCAGTATATATAGACTTAGATGAATTTAAAAAGAAAAGAGAAAAAGTTGACTTGGATGTCAAGATAAGACATATTGGGCGGACACAATGTAATTTTTTGAAAGATTGGATAATTACTCATGCTATTTAGATTTTGATTCTTTTCATTTCACAAATGGAATGATACTTCTATTTTATTTCTTAGGATTATGACACTTTATTATATCAAAAATATTTTAGAGCTCTAATAAAAGAGTTTTAAAAGCTCTAATTGGAGGTGGGTCCCACAATGATAGTGATATTTGTATATATATATTTTTTGATTTTTCATGTCATTAAAACTCCTTCATTTAGGGGGATGTATCATTATTGTTATTATATTTAAAAACTAACAATTCATATAAGTTCTAAAATTTTCCATAACCATTTTGATTTGAAAATAAAAATTTATTGATGTGAATTATGAAATTGAAAGGCAAAAAAGAAAAATTTCACCCAAAATAAATAAAGTAACAAACGAAACTGCCCAGTCACCAAGTGCTATGCGGAATTGACCCCTCATTCATGAAAATTTATACTAAAGGAAAAACGTTATTGGGTCTTTAGAGCTCGAACTCTTCTAAAATGCATTTTATTTTTTCATTTTTTTGAATTTAAAAAATATAAAAGATACGTCATGCAACTATTGACCTTTAGTCATTATTTAATTTATTTTTTTTTTGGTGTTTTAAAAACACCTAAAAAATACCCCTCAAAAAAAAAAAAAATACGGAGCGGTTTAGATTCAACTCTTATGTGATAAAGTTCATAATTATAATAAATTTGACCTAGAGATTACTTTTTTTAATTTTATTTTTCTATGCCTAAATTTTTAATCCTTAACATTTTAACTTTTTACGAAAAAATGTACAATATAATAAAGAAATAATGTGACCAAAATAAGATATGATATAACTCCAATAAGATTAATATATATATATATATATATATATATGTGTTAATGTAACCCAAAAGCTTCTAAAACCACCAGTAGAGGTAAGGTCTAAATCTATTATTAGGGGTCCCTTTCAATTTGTGATCATTTCAAAATTCCTAGAGATGCAATCGTTCCAAAATTGAACTTTTGGTTTTCTTGTCATTAGAAACACTTGAAAAGAGAAGTTCAATACGTAAATGTAATTTTTTAGTACTTTTTAAAACATGATAACACTATAAATTCATAATTTATCCCCTCCCCCTCCCCCTCCCCCTCCCCCTCCCGCCCAAAAAGAATTAATTGTTTAAATTTTTTTACTCCTGAACCCTAAAAATACATTTCGAATAAATTATGAATCGATAAGAGTGATTCATAGCATTTTTGTTTAAAATATTTTCTTGACCATGTCGCAATTTTATTGTTGAAATTCTAGCTCAATTACTTGGGTTTACCTAGGCTATAAGTACTAAAGCCAGAGCAAAGACAACTTTTATTGTTGGAAGGAAAGAAAGAATTTAATTGGGTCACAAATGAATAGGTCCTCGAATGGTATGACTACAAGTGTTTTGGTTGTTGAAAGAGTGATTGTTATTTTCACATTATCAAGTTGTTTAGAATAATTTAAATAAATGTATTTTTTAATTTTTTATAAAAAAATTTTTTATAAAAAATTAAAAAAAAAATATAACTCAAAAAAAAAAATATATATATATATATATATAATATACGGCTTGCTTTCGCAAGCTAGCAAAAAGCTAGCTTTTGGTTTTTTTAGTCAAAAAAGTTAGTTTTTTTTATCCAAATCATTGTCCAAAAAGTAATTTTTTGAGTAAAAAAATCAAAAATCAATTTTTTATCAACTTTTCAAAACACCGCACTGTCTTAGTTCACCACAAACAAACTCATAATGATTATAAAATCACATTATAAATCCTACACAACTCTTGCTATGTAAATAAATGTTATTACACACACGGAATCATGCAATCATTATAGTATTCTAGCTTTACCAAATTTGTCATCAGTCAACTACATGTAATTTGTCATCAGCCAAAATTTTTATATATATATATATATATACAGCAATGATTGAGGTTCATAATTTTTGTAGTTCAAATGGCTCAAAAATATTAAAATGACATCGTTTTGAGTACAAAATAATTTCAAAATTGCCAAAACAACGTCGTTTTGATAATTTTAAGCCATTTGAATTACAAAAATTATGGCCCTCAAACATTTTCCATATATATATATATATTTTTGGCATGAGGAATACAAAAATAAAAATATCAATTTTAAGGTAATGACAAAATCATGATTGTTAGATGAAAATAATTTTTCTTATTTCTTCTTTTCGGAAAAAACAAAAAGTTAATTTATTAACTTATTGACTTATTTAGGTTATATCATCTTTTTACTTTTTAGACTTTTTCGTAATAAATTATGAAGTCATCTTATAAGTCACTTCTTAAAATAACCCTTCTCACCTTTAATTTTTGATTAATTACATTGGTATCTTTGTAATTTTAGAAAAACAATTACTTAGGGTCATAAAATTTTAATTTTATCATTTTTAACATCATTTTCATTTTTGTTGAAATGTAGTTATTTGTCATTATCAGTTATTATTTTAGATGAAAAAATAATACATTTAACTCACATTTTCGTTTTACCGATTCTCCCTCAAAAAAGAAAATTGAAGATAGTGTCTATAATTTCACTCAATTTCCACTTGTGGCCAATTCACAACCGGAAGTTTAAAGACTGCAAAGGTGTTCTTTTAACGAACTACAATTTGGCAACACTTTCATTTTTTTTTTTCTTTTTTTCAGTGTAGTTATTTGACACCACTTTCAAATTTTTCCGGCACAAAGTTTGATCATTATCAAAATTTGACAGGCCATTCACGACCTACAATTTTGATCTTTTTATGTCACATTAACTTTGACAATTTGTTTATATTGTATTTGGTTAAAGGATTTGAAAATGATTTGAAAAAAGAAATAAAAAATTCACTTAATTTTACACACTTTTTTCTTTTTTAAATTACTTCTAAAACCCCCCAGCTAAACACAGCATTAAGGAGAAATTACATCTCAATATATTTATATATTTTTAAAATCAAATCAATAGTAAAGTTTATTAATATTAATAATTAAATTTTTAATTTTTTACTAATAATCTGCAAATATTTTGTAATATAATTTACTGATATATAATTCTCTTTTTTTTTTAAGGGTTGTACTAGATGCCTTCAAGTACAGTGAATATTCATTCATGACAATGTTGGAATTAATATTGAATAACTTTCATAACCACCAACTTGACTTGGTTTTAGGAAAAATTATTAAAAAATGTTATGGTACACATTTTTTGAAGGGTGTGTACTATATGCACTTAATAATTTTTTTTTTTTTTTTTTTTACAGAACTCCATACTTTTTTAGTCATAACTAAAATAAAAACAAAACAAAAAGTCATAACCAAACGCTACATGAGGCATAACCAAACATATCAAAATAATGTCATAACTAAAGAGAAAAAAATGACATAACTAAGGATGCATATGATAAAGGGTGTGTATTATAGAATTCTCAAAAATTATATTTAGTGCTCTTAAAGTAAATACATTTAGGGAAAATGACGGAGGCCCCCAGCACCCCTACTATTTTTTCATTGGTTGGGATTTTTTTTTTTTTTTTTCAAGCCTTCGTCTCACACGGGGTCATGTGGCGCTGGGGTGCTGGGGGTCCCAGCACGGTTGATACATTTAGATAGTATTTCATTCATTGGAATGAAATAAAATGAAATAATTCTTCTATCAAAATATTCACACCTATATTTAGTTCACTGAAAAAATAATGACAATATTCATTACAAATAGAGTGATCATTTACCATTTTAAGGAAATGGTTATTCTATTTCATTCTAACTCATTCCAATAAATCTAATAAAATATTAGTGTTTCAATTTGATTTTATTATTTAAAAAAATAAGATTATGTTGGCTTTTTGGCTTTCGAAGGTTATTTTTATAATTGCGAGCGTGCCAGCAAAAATCAATCAGTCCTTACAGAAAATTAATTGTCAACCAATTATCAGACGATTGTGTTTTTAGTTCTTTCAGCCTCAATGAAGAGGACTTTTACTGGTGACTTGATTTAGGAGAATTAAACAAGATAAGAATTAAATGAAGAACAGTTGAAGCATTTCATTAAAATAAAAAACTTACAATGATCCAAACTCAGCCTTGTAGAGGTTTACAGCAACAATCTACTAATTGAAACTACTCCTATGAACGAAGTGCAGTGCAGAAACTTAAAATACAAGAATGTAAAGAACAAGAAATGTAAGACTGGAAATGTAAAACTGAAAAAGAAATAAAGTAGAATAAGACTGATTTTTTGGATCTGAGTATGCGGGTCTTTTTCTGGACCTTCTCTGGTATTTATACTTCTCAAGAATGACCATCGAACTGTATTTCCAACCGTCAAACTGCTCCTCCATGATCGCTAATCATGTTACCTTATAATTAGCTCCACTATGCCATCACTTGCAGTTAGGCTTCCCTCCTAAATTTGTATTTAAATGTGAGTAACCGTTGAAGCCACATCACCTTACATCTCTTTGTTGATCCACTGCTACTTAGATTTCGTAATAACCAATACTAATTGCCACGTGTACGATCAGGATCGAAGACTTGAATAGTCTTCCTGTATTACTCTTATTCTGTCACGCGTCGAATTGTAATTGGCTTGTACAAAATATGTAGCCAGCATTACCCCCCGCACTAATATACCCAATACTTGATGATATTAGTAGATCAAGGTCTTTTATCCACGTTTTAGAAAGTGCATGGGTTTTGCATTCATCCAGAAACGCAACTGTCATTCATCATCTGCATTAAACTCTCCTTCAATCTTTTGAACACCCTCACCGCCTTAGTACTCGAACAGACTGATACATTTTTTATGGCCGAATCAATTTTCTCCTCCATTGATCGAGCACACGAAGAGTCATCTGATGATGTTGTTCCTCCTCGAAAGAACCTCCATGCATTAATTAGCCACCTTTACCCACCTTTCTATATTCAGGTCATGGATGCCTTTGCAAATTATCAACCCTTGGACTACGAACAAATTGCCCTTAATCCTTTGATTCAGAAACTTACCAATATGGACATGGGAAGTTCTTCTTCTGACTCACCCTTGGACTACGAACAAACTGCTCTCAATCCTTTGATTCAGAAAGTCGCAAATATAGACATGGGAAGTTCTTTTTCACAGCCCTCTGCATGGGATAAGGCTGCGACTTCTTCTTCCTCTGGGGCTTCTGACTGGACAAGCTGGTCAAAACCTGGGGCCTGTGATTTAAGGGAGCGAATCAACCATCACTTTGTCAAGTTTACTGACCCTTTAGAGTTCCCTTTCTATGCGTGAAGCTCGGTGGTCTATTCTTACGTGCCCATCGACCGTCGACGCAGTTTGGAGGAGAATCTACTTGTAGCATGGTACACATCCTCCATGCCTACAAAGATAGTGCACGCTGCCCGACGCCCCGAAGAGGCACAAGGGTATAATCCATTGTTCTTAGCCCAGAAGGCGAAGCTTTGCTCTTCTGACTGGCTCGATTATATTAATGCCCTTGTTCCTTCTGCCCTTGCTCCTCCTCTTGAAGTGGAGGTTTCCATACCTTCTCCTCCGCCAACTTCTTGCTGGACAGAGAGACTGAGGCTTGCCCTCTCCGCGGATAAGGTCTTTCCACCTTACAAGCCTCCACCTTCTCCTACTCCAGATGAGCAGAAGCAAGCCCAACTTCTACTTGCGGCCTTCTCTCACTTGCCTTTCAATGTTCTTGAGGACGAGGTTCCTCTCAAGAACCTTCGATGGGCTTGTGACATTCTGACTCGGGGTCACGTCCTCAAACCCCTCGCCCAAGCAGAGCTTCACATGTTTTTGGACCAACTCCCATTGCTTCTTCACTGGCATCGGACCTCTGTGGCCACCACTCAATCTTTGGACCAACTCTCATCCCTTCGAGTTCATGCTCAGTACGAAGCAGAGAACTTCATTGAAGAATTCGATAACTTCAAGAATAAAGACTCTGTGTACTGGGATGACCTGGATATAGACGAGTTGGAACAAGGATTGAGGGAAATAGCATTCGAAATAAAAACTGAAGAGCTCTTTTATGAAGTGAGAGCACATCAACTTATGCAGCCAATCCTAGAAGAAATAGAGGATAGAATAAAGAAAGAACATAAATTTATTGATCATAGTTAGACCAAATTTCATGATCTTGTTATTTATTATATCCCTTACTTTTATGAACTTGAATTTGTACCCAAAAAGGGTCATTCGATGTAATTGCTTTTGCTTTAATACAACTAAGACTTTTCTATTTGTTTGGCATTGTTTGGTCTTGTCGTCGTTTGCCTTTAAAAGCAAATTTAGGACTTCGAACTGCACGATCTTGTCCTTTGAATCTGGATTCAATTGTTTTAAATGAAACATTAACAAAAGCGAACATGAACTTTTCCAATTTATGGAATGCAGTTGATAGTTTTTGTCGATTTTCATTCAGAATCTGTGCTTCGAATCTAACAATCTTAGCCTTTAAAACTTGTTTCAATCATAACCAACATATGGTCATAATTTAGTATGATTAATCAGTTTTAAATTGACCATTTCGCTTTGAACAACAGTCCATACTTTAAAAAATATAGAAGCTCCTTTTGAGGGCTGCACTGTTTTAGTCCGAAAAGACAATATTTTCTGAATATATAAAACCAACTATTGGTTTTGATGTTTCAAACACCAATTCCCATCCTTAAGAGATCTCAAGTTTTGCTTCGAAGGACATTACTTTCATTGAGAAACCTAAAACATGTCTTTAATCCCTTTGAAGTAAACAAATACTTCAGCATTCTTACATCCATAGGTATGAAATGTACTTCGAAGCCGTTTGTTATTTTACTTTTGGCGCCAAAATCTGGTTTCGAAGTCAAATATTATACTTCGAAGCTAGCCTCAACATCTGGGATGTGTTTTTCCCTCCAAAAGTATCAATATTGAAGGAAGCTCTTCGTAATTGTACTTTTAGTACTTAACGAATTACGCGATATATCTTCCAGACACAAAGGATTTCAAAACCCTTTTATTTTGTGCTTTGAAATCACTCGCTCGCTTAAAACACAAACCCTTCTCCTCTGTTAACCCTCTCTTCCTTGCCTCTTCCTTGCCGCTTGCTACCAATGGATTCTTCTTCTTTGAAAGTGCTTGCTGGTGATCGTATAAGCCCAACCATGGCTTTGAAAAGATGTATTAATGAAGAGATTGCCAAGTTAACAGCTGATGGGTCAAATGCCATAGACGGCCGCCTCTTCGTTCCTCGCCACAACAACCAACAAGAATATGTCTTAGGTCCCATCTTTCGAGAGGCTCCTACTCAACTTTCAGCGTTATACCCTCGTTTGGAGGACCATTTTCTTCTCTACGAATGGGGGCTCGACTGGGGAAATTGGAGAATGACCCGACCTCACCATTGTTGGCCGACTGTAGACGTCCCCGAACGTCCCGGGAAAATCCCGTTTTGTTCATTGGGCTCCCTACAATTCGGACTCGATGTCACGGTTCTGAATCTAATCTCGCAAAGTGCAATGCAAGATCGATAAATCACCAAAGAGTCCAAATTCGGCAAATCGTTTTGAAAAACTGATTTTTTAGAAAGAAGTGCCAAACATGGACTGTTTTGCCAGATACAGAGTCGCCACCTAAATATTTTATTTTGGGGGAATTTAGGAAACCCTGACTCGTGCCTAAGGCCAAGTGTCCGTCATCACCAAAGTTGCCTCGGCTCGAGAACTTGGGTACGATTGGGGAAGGTCATTTCATGAGCACCCTCGCTCGCCCGATCAAAGATCGGCCACTACTAAACATGATATCTTGTTTTTGAAAACACATGTACTCTTATTCCGGTTATTAACCTAGAATTACTATGTGATGCACACAACATACAAGTATAGGTTGGATCACCTAAGTTGGAACAAGACATCTTGTGTTTGTTTTTTAAAGCGGTTTGCTACTCGCAAGTAGGCTAAAATGAGAATTTTGCCACCCTCCAGTGGACTTAGAAAAATATGATTTTGCCACTCTCAAGTGGGCTTAAAACTCGCAATTAATGAATTGTTCAAATTTAAGTAATCCAACCTTCACCCACAGGCATTCAAGCAGTTATATCACATAAGCAGTTAGCCTCATGGCAAGCATGCTATCATGGCAGTCACTCACACGCATGCAAGAATGCTAAAGCATAAACACTTACCGAGTACTCCGAGCCAAAGAAAGAAACTAATTAGAAAACATGCATGAATCCTAACTATGCTGAGATGCCTAATGCAACACATGCAAGAATGCAACTAAGATAGACTCGGCTATTCTAAGATGGCATATGAGATGCTACAAGCAACATGTATTCAACTTGAAATTGAAATATGATACAGTTAGTATGATACGCCGAGCCCGGTGCATGCAAAACAAATGAATGAATGTAAGCATGCGAACATATAGATGCTAATTGAAACATGTCCTAAAACTAACCATCATAAGCTGGAAGACATGCATCACATACACGCACACTTATTACAAAGTTCGCCCTCTCGCGGAGGGTCCGAATAAATAATACGGAATCGAATTAACTAATTATTACACAACACTAGCTAATTAACAAATTAACTAAACTAGCATGCAAAATATGTAAAATGGGCTGCCTCAGCTCTGTTTTGAATGATAAAAGATGCATACATGCTCGAGTCGCCTTGTCGGGAAATCCATCGCAATGCCCCGGCTCGCCTTTGTTTGCAATTGATTTCAAAAACTTGCATAAAGCTCCAGAAGGCTGAAACTACACCCTGGGAATCCATGGGAAGGCTGCTGACCAGCTCATGGCCTTGGAGACCACCTACCAACCACCTTTTGTGGGAGAAACCCAAAAAGGTGGTCGGCCTACCAGAAAAGCTGGTCGGCCAACCAGTTTCTGCCCCTGGTTTTTGGGTTTTCTGCAACACAGGCAAAAGAGAGAGAAGGCAAGGTATTTTCAACATATGTGTGCATGACCACTCTCCCCATCATTGTACAAGCTCAAGGGAGTGTAGGTCTCGATCCTCGGGCCACCAATCACGTATCCCGATGCATGATGGCCAAGGAGTTGGATTGCACGACTCAATGTGAAATGAATGCACATGCAAGCACCTAAAGCCAACAACTCCATCACGGGTGGTCAAGAGTGTCAGCGACCGGGAATCGAGACGCGTTTTATCACTTCGACTATGACACGTATAGCGATCTCGATTTTCACTTCCTTTATATATTGTATTCCGGACCCGGTTTCGTGGATGTGTTGTTGTCTCATTCTCATTTCCACCCTTTACTCTTTGTATTTGAATCTTGGGTTGTATTGGGCAGGTGTGAAACAGGTTGGTTGTGCTTTGAAACCAAAAGTTGATGCCCAGAATTTGGCCTTCACGCTCGAGCGAGGCTTTTGACGCTCTAGCAGGCCCTTTGATTTTGCTTCTCCGCTCGAGCGGGAGTTTTGACGCTCGAGCGTAAATTTTCATCTCCCAGAATTTTCTCTGCAGGTCTTCGTACGCTCGAGCGGGAGTTTTGACGCTCGAGCGTGACCCTTTGATTTTGTCCCTCCGTTCGAGCGGGGAGTTTAACGCTCGAGCGGGGACCTTGGTCTGCAAAAATTCTGAAAGTGTGCAATCGATGCTCGAGCTGTGCTTTTCACGTTCGAGCGTGAGTCTGTGTCTGACGCTCGAGTGGGGCGCTCCACGCTCGAGCAGGGAGTACAGTATATCAGTCCGAAGTCTGATTTTTGGATCACTTTTTCAACCCCTTTTCTCTCTCTTGTTTTTCAAAACCTCCATTGGAGAGCTTCTATCTCTATAAACACAACTTCTCTCTAGGTATTGATCTAGTTTGAGTGATCTACTCCCTTTGTCCCCTTGTAAAAAGTGTGGAGTTTGTTGTGGGCTATCTATCAATCTGAAAATTTCTTGGTTTGGAGCACTTCGAGATTTCTTCATCTTCTCCATTGGGTTTCATCTCTTGAGGTAGGGATAACTGCTCATTCTTATGATCTTTGACATAAGTATTTAGTCATTTTGATTTAATGTTGAAGTTGGGTGATTCTGGGTGTTAGGGTTTCAAATGAACAAAGAGGGGTTTTGTTATTTTGACTCATAAATGTGTATTTTGGGTCTTAAAATGATAGTATTGATGTTGTTGTTAATATTTGGACCTTTGGGTCAATATTGAGAAAAATGGGGAAAATGCCATGTTTGGGTATATTTGGGTCATTAGTGTAATTAATGACATTTATCATAGAATGATGAAATTGAGGTGGAAATCATGAAATTGGCTTATTATGAGATAGAATGGTGGAGTTGAATTTATTAATCGCTCACTTTGAAAATGTTGAGATTATATATCTGTTGAGCCATTTATTATCTGTTTAGAAATAATTGTTGTAAACAATACATGATGATTAGGTGAACTAAAACTAATCAATTGAATATGTCATCGAATATGACAGTTGGAATAATACATCAAAATTATGTATTGATTGTTTATGTATATGATATGTGTTTATATACATTGTGTTATGTGGGAGGAAATAGGGTATGTACTCCACGGTTGAGGGGAAGATAGGAGATTGACTCCTAAACCGGATATTATTTGGGAGGAGATAGGGGATGGACTCCATTGATACAGCAAATATGTGTTTCTTTTGAAGTATTGATACAGCAAATATATGTATCTATTGTGAAGTATGGAAGTGATTTATGTGCTAATGATACAACAAATATGTGTATCTATTGTGAAGTATGGTAGTATTGTTGATATGAGTTATGATCTCATTTAGATTGTTTGGCCAGGTTCTGAGCCATAGTTATGAATTGAGAAATTGGATAAGAAATGAAAAATAGAATGAAACATGGACACAGTTGTCATGTAATTGAAATGGGTTGTGAATTGATTTATATGAGTTAAACATTTATCAAATACTAATGTTTTAGTTATTGCTCATATTATGTTTAGCATATCTCTACTGGGCGTTGGCTCACCCTATATGGGACATCATTTTCAGGTACAGGTAGCATGCCACCTCTAAGGACGTAGCTTGAAAGGCTTAGTGGCTGGGACATCTTTTGTGATTACCTTTTTGTATTACATGTATATCAAGCCTAGGGCTTATTCTGTGTAGAGTTAGTACTCTGTTTTGTAACTAAGTGTTGACTTGGAAAGTTGTAAATCCGTAGGCCATTTACTTTTGTTGTCAACATGTAATACATTTTGTAATGAACACTCTAATGATATGTAATTATGCTTTATTCAATTATGTCTAAGTATGTCAAAAATGTATAATTTATGGGTTTATTTAGAGGGCGTTACAACACGCTCCTCGTTTCCCGTGTTTGGGCTAACTCCAAACACAATGCAACAAATAACGTGGCATGGCACAAATGCAACTCTAGCATGCAATCCTAATGCAATGTAACTAAGCGTGCAAAATATGCAAGGGACATGATAGCATACACAATGCCAATACGAAATGCAACATGGACAACCTAACAAGACTAATGGCATACACAATGCACAATGCTAATGCACACATACTCAAAGCAAGACAACATATGCAACAATATAACAAAATGCGACTAGCATACACAATGCGAATATCAAATAGCATACTCAATGCGACGAACTACATGGCATGCGCAATGCAAAATGGACTTAAACCAAAATGAATGGGCCTCAGCCACACCCAAATCAGTGGCCAATATGATGAAAATGAGGCAATAAGGTACACATGCAAACATGCACAAATGCAAGGGACCAAATCTAAGGAACAAAGTGCAACTCGACCAAAGCATGACGAGGATGAAATATGACATACAATGACACATGTTCCAGCTCTAAAATGACATACAAGATGGTCCTGAATCATGCAAACAACTCAACCGATGCATGTTGGATGGCACAATTACCGAAACTAGTGAAGTGCATTACACTAGAGGTATGCAAAGCTATGCCCAAATGACCAAACCAACCACAAACAGTCCCTATGCAAGCCCAAAACAGTGGCAAAATGGACTAAGATGATGGCTTGAAGTGCACAAAAATGAAGCTCATGCAATGGTCCAAAAATGAGGCATACAAGCACAACTCTCAAATGCACTTAAAGAGTGATAAACATGGGGATATGGCGAATGAATAAACTCTGAAATATCATACACAATGATACTAAAACATGCAAACACCTCAATATAAGCATGCAATAGGCTTCGAAACTCAAAGCTAAGCATGGCTATTACACTACAATCATACATGGCAAGCATCATTCGTCCATGAGACCTCAAAACAGAGCTAAGGCAGCCCAAAATATGCACAAAATCAGTTTAGATGATGGCCACAATATGCTAGCATCAAGGGTCAAAACAACATGCAATATAAGCTAGTAAGCATGGTTTATACTACAAGCATACGAAGCATTCAAGAGACCACTAAACCAGCCAAAGACCAAGGTATGACATGCCAAATAATGACCAAAAAGCCACTGAAACATGATCAATGCATGCAAGAATGACATGCTCCTTTGATAAGCTATGAATGGGATTATTCTACACATGCAAAAGGCACACCCAATATGACAAAACCAACTTTGGAAAGAGCCTAGGAAGGCCCTAAAAGTCACTGAAAAGGGCCTGAAACAAGGCTTGGAGGTGTGTAAACAAAGGCTCCTTTGTAAGGCCAAAAATGCTAGTGAACATGACAAGGAGTGAGAGGGTCACCCCTCTCTAATTTTGGCTCCCAAAAACACATGTTAACCATTGAAAATCTGCTGGATTTCAGTGGTTAAAAGGCCAAGCAAAGGTCAACAAAAAGGCCTTAGGGCATGGCTCAAAACAAGGCAAAATGAAGCATGCAATGGGGTAGATGACTCCCAACAACAAAATGACCTTAAACAAACATCAAAAGGATCTCAAAAAAATACTTTTTTTCAATTGACAACAAAGCTCAAATATGCATGCAAATAAGGCTAAGAGATGGATCAAAATAAAGCTTAAAAGAGGGAAAAAGTGTGTTACCATTGAAGCTCGGCAAGATAGCAACTTCTCCAGCCCAAAACCAACTCTTTCAAACCTCTCAAGACCCTCCAAGAACCTTAGAACAAAGGTGGAGGTCTGTGGCTATGAGGTGTGGTGTAATAGGCCAAGAACAAGACCCTTTTGAACCCAAAATATAGAGATATAGAGAGGGGCATATATTTTGTCTTAAACCAATCTTGGAACCTGGTATAAGGAGAGGGAGGCCCTCTCTTATAGAGGAGCAAAGGTTCAAGCTTCCTGAGGAAGCTAGAGCAAAGGTTTAAGCTTCCTCAAGAAGCTAGAGCAAAGGGTTCAAGCTTCCTTAAGAAGCTTGAGCAAAGGTTCAAGCTTCCTTAAGAAGCTAAAGAAAGGGTTCAAGCTTCCTCAAGAAGCTTGAGCAAAGTTTCAAGCTTCCTTACGAAGCTAAAGCAAGGGTGCAAATCCTCCATACACGTGTATGGAGGATACAGTCTGTGCCTTCCAACTGGCACAGCTGGCAACAACTCACAGAGACAAAACTGGGGGAGGCAGGCTGACCAGTTCAGGTGGTCGGCCGACCACTTCCCCTGGTCGACCGACCAGTTCAAAGGGTTCAAGTCAATGGAAGGTGGTCGACAGCCCCATTTGATGGTCTCCACATTGAATGCGAGCTAGTGGTATGGTGGGAGACCAGTAAATGTGGCTCAAAGACCAAGGACACGAGCTTCCTGACAAGAAAATTCGCTGGCGGGAGAAAAGTGGTCTCCAAGGAGAAAAGGTGGTCTCCCACCCTTGTACCACCTCCCAAACAATGAAAACATGGTCCATGCCAAAAATGAATCAAGACAGATGCAAAACGAGGGTTCGGGGGTCAAAACGCGCAGCCGGGTGCCCCGAAAACAGACTGTTAAGCATCGAAAGTGGCGTGTGACCACAAAGGTGGTCTCCCGAGCCACAGTGTCCCTCCAGAGAGAGAAAGCAAGGTGTGTGCTAAAAACTGTTCCAAACAGAGAAAGTTAAGCGGTCCCGAACCGAGGCGCACGGCCGACGGCTCCGAAAATCGGAAACTAGTCTCCAAATAGGAACAGTGGCCTACGACCACAAAAAGTAGTCTACGACCGTTGAGAGATGGTCTACAAAACCTCTCTCTCCCTCTGGGAAGAGAAAACAAGACTTAGTCTGCAGACCGAGTCAAAGTACAAAGAGTCCCGAGGTCCGGAGGTGAGGCTCTCAGCCAAGAACTCCGAAACCTCGAAACAAGCACAACATGCGCAATCATCGAGCGTTCAATCGATGACGTCTGAGTCTTAAGGTCGGTCAAAAATTGGGTGTCTACAGTTGCCCCTCTTTGACAGAACTCAAAAGTCATAAGTGACGGGAGTAAATGTCAAAGCCCAGAGACGACCCATTTTTGACAAGGCTGAAGACTTAGACAAACAGGTGAGATAATCAAAGAGAAGTGCCCGCAAGCAGGGGCAAAATGCAAAGGGTATGCACAAAGCCGAGTATAACTTATGATCATGCAAAAAAAGCTATAATGAAGCAAATATACACAATAAATGCAACAATTTTAAGCAAGGATGCAAATCAAACTACATTTCATGCAGTAACAAAGTAAGAGAATTATACAATTCTCGTTACGTCTCATACGGAGGATACAATACTGTTCGGTTCGTCTGGTCGCACTAGCTTCAAATGAACTGTACATACAATATCGTTCCTGCAAAAGAAAGAAACTCAACAAGTACAATATTGTTAGAGATATGCATGGCAATGCAAATGAAAAGTGCGTGACGACGCAAGCAAAGTGTGGGTGCATGACAATGCAACCTAAGTGTGACGCATAACAATGCGAGAAGGGGTGCACGTTAATGCAACCTAAGTGTAATGCATAACAATGCGGTAGGGATGCAAAACAATGCAATGCACTAACAAGTGCAGATGAGGTGCGCAAGATAGTGCGAATGATGCAGTGCACAAAACAGTGTGATGCGTAAGATTGCGCGATGCGCAAAATAGCGCGAATGATATGCAATGCACAAGACAGTGCGATGCACAAGATAGCACGATGCGTAAAATAGCCCGAATGATATGCAATATTAGAAAACAATGTATTAATATACAATGTAACGAAACAATGCAAATGATATGCAATGTATGTGAGATGATCAAATCACAAGTAGTACAAAACCACACAATTATCATAAAGGGGTGGAGATGCAAAATCAAACTACTTTTAACATAGAAAAGGCAGTGGGCACGAGCCGAACGATGCCTAACACAAGCTAAGTGCCTACATCCTAGTACTGGCCACAACTCAACATGGATGCTTACACATAATAGAACCGTGTTTCAACATGAAAGGGGTGCGAGCACATGCAAAACTATGTGTTTCGCAGAGAGACCACAAAGTACAAGTAATTGGGTGGCATGATGTAAGTGGGGAATGATCTGCTGAGGAAAGATTGTGATCCTAAATGTTGAATGTGACAAACTAAAATACGATGAAATGGATGCAATGGATGAATTGAATAAAGCGCGCAGCCAAACCACATTTTGCCTAGAAAAGGCATAGACACATACAAACCACGTCTAACACAGAAATGGTGCCGTCACCCTCAATACTAGGCACGTACACATAATCACATAACCATGCTTTAACGCGAAAAGTATGGGCACATGCCAAACTAAGCTTAACATGGAAAGGCGCAAGCGATAGATGGACAATGCAGTAAATGCATGTAATATATTCTATATACAATGCAATGGATGGGGTGAATAAGGCACGCGGCCAAACCACATTTTGCCTAGAAAAGGCATAGACACAAACAAACCACGTCTAACACAGAAATGGTGCCGTCACCCTCAACACTAGGCGCGTACACATAATCACATAATCATGCTTTAATGCAAAAAGTATGGGCACATGCCAGACAAAGCTTAACATGGAAAGGCGTAAGCGACAGATGGACAATGCAGCTACAGGCATGTAACATATTCTACATGTAATGCAATAGACATACTAGATGATGTAGTAGTCAGGAAGCGAAAGTACCTTACAGGGGCAATTGGCAATGACCTACCTCATGCTGCTGGGGACCTTCCCCTTCTTCTCGGTTGAACCGCAGGTACTACTTTTCTCCCTGACTATGGTCGCAGCTTTCCATATTCTCCAACAGGGTGACAGACTAGGTTGGTTCGGTATCTAGAATTGAGGTGCATGCACATGCTATCTCAATCTATGGGGCTTCCATACAGATTTCAAGCCGAGGATATACCCCTGGGTATTTAAACCAGACTTTAGTCTCGGAAATCCGGAACCTTTGCCTTCTAGGCATGAGCCATTCGAACTCTAGTTTCCACCGTCTCAGTTGGTCTCCTAGGAACTCATTGCAAACACAGGTAGGTGGCTATACCAGACCCCCGAAAGTCGTTCGGGCACGACAAACACCAAAGGAATTGCACCTTTAGAGGATTTAAGGTCTCTTAGACCAGAGAGTACACAAGACAGTTCGATGCAGAGGGAGTGCGCAAAATAGTGCTATATAGGTGCACAAGACAGTGCGATGCCGGGTGAATGCACAAGACAGTGCGATGTAAGTGTGTGCACAAGATAGTGCTAAGACAAAGGATGCGCAAGACAGCGTGAGCAATGCAATGCACTAACAAGTGCTGGTAAGATGCGCAAGAAAACGTGAACAATGCTATGCACTAACAAGTGCAGGTAAGATGCGCAAGGAAGCGTGAACAATACAATGCACTAAAAAGTGCAGGTAAGGTGCGCAAGAAAGCGCAAACACGTTCAATGCAAAAGATACAAGCATTTTCTATGCAAGATGAGAGCATGCAATGCGCAAGAAAACGCGAGTGTAAACTGCACAAGACAGTGCGATACGCAAGAAAGCGCGAGTGACAAACTGCACAAAACAGTGCGATGCGCAAGAAAGCGCGAGTGTAAACTGCACAAAACAGTGCGATGCGCAAAATAGCGCGATAAAATGCATGCACCATGCAAGACTTGGCACATAGCTTATGACATGGCATTTCACCCATTTGGCACACAGCTCACAACACAATATTCTGTTCATTCGGCACACAGCTCGAAACACAACACTCTGTTTATCTAGGCACACAGCTCATTTTGGGCACGCAGCTCATTTTGGGCACATAGCTCATTTTGGGCACGCAGCACATTTTGGGGCACACAGCACATTTTGGGCGTACAACAGATCTCGGGCGCACTGCTCATCTTGGGGGTACACAGCTCATTTTTCAGGCACGCAACTCATTTTCGGGCACACAGCTCATTTCGGGCACACAGCTCATTTTTCGAGCACACAGCTCATTTTCGGGCACGCAACTCATTCTTCGAGCACACAACTCATCTTGGGCACGCAGCTTATTTTTCGAGCACACAGCTCATTTTTCGAGCACGCAGCTCATTTTCAGGCACGTTTTCGGGCACGCAGCTCATTTCGGTTGCACAGCTCATTTTGGGCACACGGCTCATTTCGGGCACACAGCGTATTTCGGGCACACGGCTCATTTTTTGGGTACACGGCTCATTTCGGGCACACGGTTCGTTTGGGGCACACGGCTTATTCTGAACACAGTTTCCTTTCGGGCACACAGCACATTTTGGGCACACGACTCATTTTTCGGGCACATGGCTCATTTTTCAATTTTGAACACCCAGCTCAGCGTTTTTTCATTCTGAACACACAGCTCATTCACTTCACTTTGAACACGCAGCTCACGGTAACAACCCCGCGGGGGACCTCGCTACAGCTCGGACTCGATTCGTAGTCACGGTTCTTAATCTGAACCAAAGAGTCCAAATCTGGCAAATCGTTTTGAGAAACAGATTTTTGAAAAAGTAGTGCCAAACATGGACTTCTTTGCCAGATACAGAGTCGCCACCTAAATATTTTATTTTGGGAAATTTAGGAAACCCTGACTCGGTGCCAAAGGCCACGTGTCCATCATCACCAAAGTTGCCTCGGCTCGGGAACTTGGGTACGATTGGGGAAGGTCACTTCGTGAGCACCCCCGCTCGCCCGATCAAAGATCGGCCTCTACTAACCATGATATCTATTTTTGAAAAACATTGTATGTTCTTATTCCGGTTTATTAGCCTAGGTTACTATGTGATGCGCACAGCATATAAGTATAGACTGGATCGCCCGAATTGGAACAAAACATTTCATGTTCGCTTTTTGAAAAATGTTTGCTACCTGCAGGTAGGCTTGAAACATTTGATGATTTATTCCAATTTAAGTAACCCAACCTTCACCCACAGGCACTTAGGCAATTATATCATATAAGCACATAGCCTCATGGTAAGCATGCTATTCATGGCAGTCACTCACACGCATGCAAAGATGCTAAACCATAAAACTTACAGAGTACTCCAAGCTAAAATAGAAACTATATTAGAAATCATGCATGATCCTAAGTATACAGAATTGCCTAATGCAACACATGTAAGGATGCAAACTATAGCAGGCTCGGCTATTCTAAACATGGCATGTGGAATGCTACAACTAACATGTATTCAATTTGGAATTGAAAATACAATGCAGTTAGTATGGTGCGCCGAGCCTGGTGCATGCAAAACAGATGAATGATGCAAACATGCTGTCATACTGTATGCTAATTGAAATATGCCCTAATCTAACCATCATAAGCATGTAAATAAAAGGGAAGAAAGACGTGGGGTTGGAAGACATACATCACACACACGCACACTTATTACAGTTATGCCCTCGCTCAGAGGGTCCGAATAAATATACAGTCCTGAATAAAAGAATATTACAGTCCAAATATTACAGTCCGAATAATATACAAATTCCTAATTAATTAACAAATTAACTAAGAAAGCTGTAAAACTGGCATGCAAGCCAAGGACTGCCTCGCTTCTGACGGATGATGCATGTCCGGGTTGTCTTGCGCGGAAATCCACCGGGATGCCCCAATTAGCCTCTGTTTAGCAGTTATTCTTGGAGAGCGTGCCAAATCCCGAAAAGTTGCTGATTCTTTATTTTGCTGCAACAGAGAGCAGGAAAGAGGCATAGCAATGTATTTTCACAGATATATGCATGCCTCGATCCTTGTGCCACCAATCACGCATCTCGATGCATGATGGCCGAGGAGCCGATTTGCACAATTCAATATGGAATGAATGCACATGAAAACACAACAAGACCTAACTCCATCATGGATGATCCGGAGTGTCGATGACTGGGGAATTGAGATACATGCCGTCACTCGGAGTACGAAATGCACCTCGTTTCCCGTGCCCGGGCTAACTCCTATCCCGAACACGATGCAATATGCATGACATGCATGAATGCAACTAAGATACAGCCTAGCATGCACAATGCTATGAAAATGAGATGTCTCGAAATGCGTGCACACGGGCACACAAACCGAGGAAATGCATAAATGCGATCTAAGATACAACCTAGTGTGCACTATGCTATGAAAATGAGATGTCTCGAAATGCGTGCACACGGGCACGCAAATCGAGAAAATGACATACGCAATGTAAATGACATGAAAATGTGATATGGGCTTACACTAACATGAGAGAGCCTCAGCCGCACTCACATAGGATGCCGATGGACGAAAATGAAGTGCCTCGAAATGCGTGCGCACGGGCACGCAAACCGAGGCAATGACATATGCAATACAATGGCATGGAAATGGCATATAGAATGCAACATGGACTTACACTAACATGAGAGAGCCTCAGCCACACTCACATAAGAGGCCGATGAATGAAAATGAAGTGCCTCGAAACGCGTGCGCACGGGCACTCAAATCGAGGCAATGGCATACGCAATGCAATATGGCTAAAATGGCATATAGAATGCAACATGGACTTATACTAACATGAGAGAGCCTGAGCCACACTCACATAAGAGGCCGGTGAATGAAAATGAAGTGCCTCGAAACGCGTGCGCACGGGCACGCAAATCGAGGCAATGGCATACGCAATGCAATATGGCTAAAATGGCATATAGAATGCAACATGGACTTATCTCAGCCACACTCACATAAGAGGCCGGTGAATGAAAATGAAATGCCTCGAAATGCGTGCACACGGGCACGCAAACCGAGGCAATGGCATACGCAATGCAAATGACATGAAAATAATATGCAAACATGCTAATGGAATTTCAGCACTGAAATGTGGGGGAAAACAGCCCCGAAATGAGGCGAAAACACACCCAATGCATGGAATCTCTCCCAAAATGCAAATTAGGCGCCTAGAAATGAACTACAGCTATACAAAGCATGCATAATTGGTACATGGGATGAAAAGACAGAAGCAAGGCAGCTTCAAAATTAGCATTTTACTAGTACAAATTATGGCCAAACAGTAAGCAAAGATAGGGCAACAATGGCATGCAAAAATGGCCCTAAACATGAGATTATGAAGCAACTCACAGCTGCTAACTCCAAATAGGTTAGGGCCCTTCAACAACATTGAAGAGGGGCCAAAAATAAGCTACTTTGCAGAACTGTAAAAACCCTAAAAACAAACATAGATATGGCTAAGCTTTTATGGAAGAAAAAGGGCCAAAAGGTGGCCAAAGAGGCAAGTGGTATATGGAATGCCCAAACTGAAAAATTCCCTTCTACAACATTGAAGAGGGACCAAAAATAAGCATATTTACAGAACTGTAAAAACCCCAAAACAGTATACAAACATGCTAGAAATGCAATGCAAAATGAGGCTCAAAAGGTGGCTATAACACAAAGTATGCAAAGCATTCACCAAACAGCCAAAGACCCTTAATGAAACATGTTAAGAAGGTCAAAATAAGACTATTTATAGGCCTGTAAAAAGACCAAAAACAGAAGCATGATAGGCTGCCAAAGCATGCAAGAAAATGGCATTCAAGGAGGATATTGAAGCAAGTGCAATATGGAGGGCTCAAACAGGGTTGAGTCCTTAATGAAACAAGAAAATGAGCTCAAAAAAATGGCCTTTTCAGTTTTGGTCGGAGCTCAAATCAATAAGCATGTATGGCTTATAAATGGTGCAAGAAATGGACCAAAAGGGGGGGAATGCTACTCACCCTTGAAGACCAATGCTTTTGTTGCTTCTTGGACCAACTTTGATGATTCTAAGCTGCTGGAATTCCTCCCCTTGCTGCTGGAACGGAGTGGTGATGGTAGAGCTTGAAGATGATGAAGAAATGGAGCCCAAAACTTGAAGGAAATGGGGTGATATCTATCTATCTCCTCCAAGCAACTCTTGTAACCCCTTTTCTAGAGTTGGGAGGCCAGCAATATAGGTAAGAGAGGGAGAGAAGACTCTAGGCCAAAGTGGAGGGAAATCAAGCTCTTGTTCCCCCACAAAATATCCCCCGGATATAGATATTTTATGGGGGATACAGCTGTAGACGCGCCCGCGTGGGCCTCATGCTACAGTTCGGACTCGATTTGTGTCACGGTTCTAAATCTGAACCAAAGAGTCCAAATCTGGCAAATCGTTTTGAGAAACAGATTTTTGAAAAAGTAGCGCCAAACATGGACTGCTTTGCCAGATACAGAGTCGCCACCTAAATATTTTTTATGGGAGAATTTAGGAAACCCTGACTCGGTGCCGAAGGCCACCTGTCCGTCATCACCGGAGTTGTCTCGGCTCGGGAGCTTGGGTACGATCGGGGAAGGTCAACTATGAGCACCCCCTTTCGCCCGGTCCGAAGACCGGCCTCTACTAACCGTGATATCCGTTTTTGAAAAACTTTATGTGTTCTCAAACCAATTGTTAGCCTAGAATTACTATGTTATGCGCGCAGCAAACAAGTATAGACCAAATCACCCAAATTGGAACAAAACATTTCATGTTAGTTTTGAAAATGGTTTGCTACTCGTAAGTAGGCTAAAATGCAGGTTTTGCCACATTCAAGTGGGCTTTTGGAAAAGATGGTTTTGCCACTATCTAGTGGGCTTAAAACTCGCAGTTTTAATGCATTATTCCAATTTAGGTAATTCAACCTCCATCCACAGACATTCAAGCAGTTATATCACATAAGCAGCTAGCCTCATGGTAATCATACTGTCATGTTAACATTCACACACATGTGAGATGCTAAAGCATAAATACTTACATCGTACTCCGTGCCAAAACAGTAAACTAGTTAGCAAAACGTGCGTGTCCTAGTTCATGTTAAATTGCCTAATGCAACACATACAAGATGCAATTTAGATAGGCTCGGTTAACCTAAGCATGGCATATGTAATGCGATCAACTATCACATAGTCAATTTTTGAATTGAAGTACGAATGCAGTTAGCGTGATGTACCGAGCCTAATACATACAGTACAAATGTATGGATGCACGCATGCATAGCATAAGGTATGCTAAAATAAATGTGCCCTAATCTACCATCATAAGCAGGTAAATAAAAGGGAGAAAGAAGTGGGGGTTGGAAGACATACACCACACGCACGCACACTTATTACAAATATGCCCTCACTCGGAGGGACCAAAATAATAATACAAATTAATTAACTACGCAAGCTAATTAAATATTACAAATTGCTTAATTAATTAACAAATTAACTAAACTAAATAAAAACAGTAAACCGCCTCGGGGCGAGGGCCAGATGCAACGCATGCTCGGGATTGGCTCGGAATCGCACTGCCATGCATAGTTTGCCTCTGTTTTCCCTGCTCTGCTCCTCTGAAAACTGCCAAAGTCTCAGGGATGCCTCTCAGGACACTGGGGGATATCATCGGCCGAGCAAAATTTCCACCGGCAATAGAATTTAGTCACCGGCACAAAATAGATCCACCGGCCATCGATTGACTGCCGGTCGGCACTAAATACTGCCGGCCGGCAATAAATTCCTGCAGAACCTGCAACTCACAGCAGCAGAGGGCAAAATCTTGCATGGCAATGCAATTCAAACAATTTATGCACCAATCACATTCCTTATCATGTTAGTGACTCAAAGGAGGATGTGCCCCGATTCTCGGACCACCAATCACGCATTTCCATGCATGATGGCCCAAAGAATCAAGTGTGCAACTTCAATTTCAAAATGCATGCAAGCCAAATAAACACACAAGGAGGCCTAACCTCTATCATACTCATCTCAAGAGGCAAGGTGATGCATGCAAGATGCAATGCAACTTAGGCATACGAGCTAAGGATGCAACATGCCGATACAAGCAAACATGCAAGATAATGCATGCAAATAAGCCAAGGATGGTCTTAAACATGAATTAGGCAGCTCTAGTTAGGCCCAAAACAGTGGCCAATGGAAGAAAATGAAGTGCCTCGAAATGCGTGCGCACGGGCACGCAAACCGAGGCAATGGCATATGCAATGCAATGGCTAAAATGGCATATAGAATGCAACATGGACTTATACTAACATGAGAGAGCCTCAGCCACACTCACATAAGAGGCCGATGAATGAAAATGAAGTGCCTCGAAATGCGTGCACACGGGCACGCAAACCGAGGCAATGGCATATGCAATGCAATGGCATGGAAAATGACATGCAAATATGCTAATGGGATTTCAGCACTGAAATATGGGGGAAAACAGCCCCGGAACGAGGCGAAAACACACCCGATGCATGGAATAGTCCCGAAACATGGACTTTGGCACCCGAAATGGCCTATAGCTATATCAAACATGCACAACATGGATATGCAATGAATAGACAGTAGCAAGGCAGTCCCAAAATTAGCATTTTACTAGTACAACTCATGGCCAAAAAGCAAACAAAGATAGGGCAACAGTGGCATACAAAAACGGCCCTAAACATGAGATTATGAAGCAACTCACAGCTGCTGTCCCCAAACATGTTAGGGCCCTTCAACAACATTGAAGAGGGGCCCAAAATATGCACATTTACAGTTCATGTCAGCCCCGAAATCAGTATACAAACATATTAGAAATGCAATGCAAAAATGAAGCTCAAAAGTGGCTATAACATGAGGTATACAAAACATTCACCAAACAAGAAAATGCCCTTAATAAAACATGTTCAGGAGGTCAAAATAAAGCCACTTTTAGTTCGGACCAAGGTCCAAAAACAGCAACATCAGGGGCTGCCAAGACATACAAAAATGGGACCAAAAAGAGGATATAAAGGGAAGTACAACATGGAAGTCCCAAACAGTGTTGAGCCCTTCTTAAATGTTGAATAAGGGCTCAAAATAAGCCTATATACAGTTTACTACATGCCCAAAAACAGATTACACACAGGCCAAAAATAACATGCAAGATTAGGGCCTAAAGGAGAGATAAAGAAGGAAGTGCTAGCTACTATCCTCAAACAGCAAGAGGTCCTCAATCAAACATGAAGAGGACCTCAAAATATGATGATTCGAAGTTTGGGTCGGAGCCCAAAGATGTAACCACAAGGGGCTAAGATATGAAGCAAGAAAAGGCTAGAAAAGGGAAGATGAAGACTCACCCTTGAAGACCAGCAAACCAACACCTCTTGGACCAAGTTTGGGAGCTTTTAACCTCTGGAGGACAGCCTCAAGCTGCTGGAATAGGCGTTGGATGCCTTGTGCTATGAGTTGATGAAGAAATGGCCCAAGAACAAGGGTGTTTGATGGTTGAATGGGAGAGATAGAGGGAGGTATATGGATATATGTATGTATATATCAGATATATCTATATATCTCTGGTTTTTTGTTCCAAAAATCCAACCTAAACAAAGGAGGATGAGAGGTGCTTATATAAGCAATGCTAAGCTTCTAAGACAAGCTTCAAAGGGGCCAAGGGGTTCAAGGGGGGTGCAAGGCTTCTAGAGGAAGCTAAAACAGCAAGAAGCTTGGCCAAAAGGTTCAAGCTTCTAGAAGGTTAAGGGGTTCTAAGGCTCACAAGGTGCAAAACAAACACACATGCACGTGGGGGATCGATTCTGTGCATTCCAGCTGGCACAGCTGGAATCCACTCAATCTGCAGAATGCTCCGGAAGGTCGTCGGCTAGCAAAAAAGGCCGGTCGGCCACTTGAATCTGCCGGTCGGCACAATAAATGGCCGGTCGGCACAATAAATTGCCGGTCGGCACAAACAGACTGCCGATGGGTGGCCGGTAAGGTCAAAAAAACTGCCGATTGGTGTCCAAATTGAAGCCCCGGAAGTTAGCTTTCCAATGGCGCAAACCTTGCATCAAAATTCCTTCTGTGCAAAAAGTTATTCCCTTTTCCGTGAAGCCGCGCAGATTCGATCCAACCGGGATGATGCCCGACTTCAACTGATCATATCTCCCCCACCCGGACTTGGCTCTAGGAGATTCTTGAGTGAAAAATGAAGCCCCGGAAGTAAGCTTTCCGATGGTGGTGGCCCCATAGCTAAACTCCAAGTGTACAGACAGATAAGTCCGATTCAGCGAGGGCTGCTCGACTCGCTTCTATCCGGATTCATGCCGAACTTCTCCCAAACTAGTTTTCTCCTCTCCTTTCCTCTTTTCTTCAACTCCAAAATCCTAAACAAAGTGTTTTGAAAGATTTGCCTCTCTTCTAGCCGAAGAAACTGATTCTTTGCCCTGCACAATCTCTCAACACCGAGCAAACCATCAGTAGTGCCCAAGTCTTAAGGGCGGTCAAAAATGGGGTGTCTACAGTTGCCCCTCTTTGACAGAACTCGAAAGTCATAACAATGACGGGAGTGAATGTCAAAGTCCAGAGACGACCCATTTTTGACAAGGCCGAAGACTTGGACAAACAAACAAAATACCGATAAATAAATGGTTGTGCCCACAGGCTGCCTACGTATCCCTTTGCAAGGAATCAAACCAGCGTAGTTCAGGGGCATGATGCAAATGATATGCAGGAAGACTTTGATAATTGGACTTATACGCCTCGCGAAGCCAGTTTTGAAAGTTGGACTTATACGCTACGCGAAGTCGATTTTGAAAGTTGGACTTATACGCTACGCGAAGCCGGTTATCACTCATGATCATGTAAAGAGAGCTGTAATGAAGCAATTATGTGAAATAAATGCAACATTTTAAGCGAATGCTAGGCAAGCAAGTAAGCTCGAGCCAAACTACACCTCGTGCAGAAAGGATGTAAGAGAATTATGCAATTCTCACGAACATGTGCATTAGATACACAAAAGTGAACGAAGTGTGATAGATACACTAAGTGGACAAACATGCGTGATAGATACACAAAAGTGAAGAGAGTGTGATGGACATGCTTACATGAATAAAGTGTGATTGATACACTAAGCAAAGCAAAGTGTGATAGATACACAAAGCGAAACAAGTGTGATGGATACACTGAGCAAATATGTGATAGATACGCTAAGCAACCGTGTATGGTGGATGCACAAAGGGAGCGTGTGATGGATACACAAAGTGAACGTGTGATAGATATACAAAGTGAGCATAGTGTGATAGATACATAAAAGGTGAAGCTAGTGTGATGGATACACTATATGAGGCAAAGTGTGAGCGTGTGATAGATACACAAAGTGAGAGTGTGTGATTGATACACAAAGCGAACGTGTGTGATTGATACACAAAGCGAGCATGTGATAGATACACTATATGAAGCAACATGTGATACATACAGTAGTTGAGCGTGTGATAGATACACTAAGCGAGTATGGTGAGCATAGTGTGATAGATACACAAAGGGTGAACACAAAGTGTGATAGATGCACTAAGTGAACAAGGTATGATAGATATACTAAAGGTGAACACAAAGTGTGATAGATGCACTAAGTGAACAAAGTATGATAGATATACTGAAAGCGAACACGAAGTGTGATAGATGCACTTAGTGAGCAAGTATGATAGATATACTGAAAGCGAACACGAAGTGTGATAGATGCACTTAGTGAGCAAGTATGATAGATATACTAAAAGGGAACACAAAGTGTGATAGATGCACTATGTGAATAGAGTGTGATTGATACACTAAAAGTGAACACAAAGTGTGATAGATGCACTATGTGAACAGAGTGTGATTGATACACTAAAAGTGAACACGAAGTGTGATAGATGCACTTAGTGAACAGAGTGTGATTGATACACTAAATCAATGAAGTGTGATTGATACACTGAAAGTGTGATACAGAAAACGAGAATGTGTGTGATAGATACACAAAATAAAAGAAGTGTGATTGATACACTAAGTGAGAGTGCAATAGACACAAAAGCGAATATGTGCGTGATAGATACACAAAATGAGAATGTGTGATAGATACACAAAATGAAAGAAATGTGATTGATACACTAAGTGAAGAGAGTGTGATTGATACACTAAATGAGAATGTGGGTGATAGATACTCAAAGCGAGTAAAGTGTGATTGATACACTAAGGCAAATGAAGTGTGATTGATACACTAGGTAGATTAGAGTGTAATTGATACACTAAGTGAATGAAGTGTGATTGATACACTAAGCGAATGAAGTGTGATTGATACACTAAAGTGAGTGTGTGTGATTGATACGCAAAAGTGAACACAAAGTGTGATAGATGCACTATGTGAACAGAGTGTGATTGATACACTAGAAGTGAACACGAAGTGTGATAGATGCACTTAGTGAACAGAGTGTGATTGATACACTAGAAGCGAATGAAGTGTGATTGATACACTAAAGTGAGTGTGTGTGATTGATACACAAAAGTGAATGACCTTAAAACGGAACTTCTTTGAATGAACCGTGCATACAATATTGTGCATGACTGAGGAAGAAACTTGATAGGTATAATGCATTACAATGCAAGTGAAGTGGGTGCATAACAATGCAAGTGGAAGAGTGCATAACCTTGAAGCAGGATTGATCTTGCGCCTGAGGTAGAGGTACACTCATATTTCGGAGCATTGACAAGGCCTTGAAGAGGTACGTCCGGAGTACAATCACGGAATTTTCTGAAGTTGACACAAACTCAGATACTTCGATTTTCGCTCTTTTGCCTTTGCTTTGCAGTCTGGAACCATCATAGCTTCAGATAGGTCCTGGTTTCACCGTTCACACTTATCGGGGGTGGACCCTGCAGTTTTATGAAAAAAAAGAATCGTGTTTTGCACAAACGTGAAGGATGGCACAGCACTCTGAGCACAAAACGATTTATTTTTGAAATTGAGAGATGAGTTTTCGACTAGGTATTGAGCCTACGACTGAACACAGCGAGAAAGACTCAACAACGGGAAACAAAAGGTAAACAACCTAAACACGTCGAGACACGCTCGGAACGACTCAAAGCAAGAATCGAGACAAACAAAACAAAAGACATGACACACAGACGTGCACAGGGAGCCTGTTTCACCGGGTATTATTCCCACCCTTTCTTATTTGTGATTCTCACATCACTCGGCTCTCAAGTTCGGTTTTTCTCTCAAAACCCTTTTCTCGCTTTTTCTCTCATCGCACATCTCTCTATTCTTCAATCTCTCGTTTTTTCAATCCCTCCCCTGGGTGGTTGATGGATAAGCTGGAAATTGTGGGCTCTTGCCGTTGGTATTCTACCAGATTCTCAATCTTGTTCACAACAGTGAGCTTCTCCCATAGAGGGGCTGCGCTACAACTGGGCGTGTAGCAAATTTGCAGCTGACATCGGTTGATGATGCCCTGCTGGGGAGTTTGGACGTGGTTAGATCTGTCCAGATGAGGGAGTGGAACATCTCACCCCATTCCAGTTCGTGCTTCGTACTTGACTTGATTCCTCGTTGCTTGGAGGATGAGAGAGATTTTAGCCCTTTGTTGTTGACTTCAGTTGTGCCCTTTTCTGGCAGGTAGAGTGCCCTTCTTGGCAAGTATGTTGAAAATGGGGAAAAGACAGGAAGCCTGACTCAATTGTGCCCCTAGTTCATCATTTTGATCATTTTTTATTTTGTTTTCTACGAAAACAATTTTTGACCAATATGAGAGTTAGATTAACACACTTGTTCGATTTTTGATTTGAAATCATGCAAGTCAGGCTATGAGCACTGAAAATTTTCCTTTTTGGGTCCAAGAAATGGTCCAGTTTTTGGAAAAGATGAAACAATTTTCGAGAAAAGTAATCAGCTTCAGTAAAAATTCTCAAAAACTATTTTTGCAAACGGCCAATGCTTAACAAGCACGGAACCCACTCTTGAGACGCACAACCTCGGATTTGGAGGAAAATTGCCCCCTTGCTCGAAGAGAGCTACATGCAACGGAAAGTTGCCCCTTGTTTGCACGGCACCGCAGCGCATTAAATGGCAACGGAAAGTTGCCCCTTGTCTGAATGGCCCCGTAGTGTATTGTAATCAGTCCTCAGAGCGATGATTGCAACCGAACTCCCGGATATAGAAAAGACAAAGATGACTAGAACCATCACATGGACACAGTTGAATTTGAAGTGTTTGTGGCTGGACTTCAAGATGAAGTTGCCTACGCATCCCAAACATGGGAATCAAGCCTTACGTAGTTCGGGGTTAAGGTACACTCGGGTATTTAACCTCTCCTTTTTAGGCTCTAACTTTTGCCAAGGCGCCCGATGCGGGTTTTCGACCTTGCGAGCTTTGTTTTTCTTTTCTTTTCAATTCTTTTCATTTCTTTTCTTTTCATTTCTTTTCGTTTCATTTCCTTTTTTTTTTGTTTTGTTTTTTGTTCTTTTCTTTGCATTTTTTCCTTTTTTGTATTTTTCTCTTGCTCTAACTTTTGCCTGGGTCGCCCTTCCGAGTTTTCGGCCCAGCGAGCCTCTCAAAGGGTAAAAGTGTAGCTTGGTCCATGCCAAATGGTTGTAGGATTTTGAAGCCATCCGTATCCAGGAGAGTGGCTGTTGATTTGCAAGAGGACTCATCTTCGGCTCTTCGAGCACGTCTGACATTTTTGCCCCTAGTTTGAGGGGGGGCTTCTGATCTAGCTTTACAAGCTTCATTTGATCTGATCTTCTTGATCTGACTTTGGTGCCTCTTGTCCGAGGGCTGCTTCAAATCCGGCCACACAAGCCTCACGTTGTGGTTGGCCGTTGAACGTTCTGAACTTAGGTTCAAGGTTTGAAAGTGAGGGGTCAAATCTCGAAGCTGAGAGCGATCCTAAGCTGCACAATCTCAAGAGTGATTCCACACAGGTCTTCGCAAGATCGCGCAAAACAGTTTTTGAAATCTTTTAAGAAAGCGACAAATCACTCGCGCTGAAGACAGTGTAGGACCAATCTGGATCAAGCCAAGATCCTTCTCAGTACTCATACTAACAAGCATGATCTCGATCATTAAGGGCTTAACATGCCTCTCTTTCTCTCAATTGATCAAGTTTTGCAAAACCTGAGGAATTCCTTCCTCTTCGTTTTTATCACAATGTTTCGAAAAAAGTTTTGGAAAACTTAGGTCATTACAATGACTTCAAAGGCACAGAAAAGGCAGGCGAAGAGCACTGTCATCTCATTCAAACTTCTGGCACAACTGGCACACGGCAGAAGCAAACACAAGAGTGTGAAAATTACTGCTGTTCCATTCAAATCTGTTGGCATAACTGGCTCCAAGGTAGAAACAGACTCAAAAGAAGGCAAAAAGACAAACACAAAACAAAATAGTGATGGCCGTGGTAACATCCCCGGAATCACCTGACCTTAACAAAACAGGACTGACTCGATACAACAAGACAGACCATTAATCAAAAAAAGACTGACTCAAAACAAAGAGACAGACTTAAAGCAAAACCACAAAACTGACTCAACACCCAAGTCAGAAGCTACAAAAACTAGCATTTGCAAGTGCTCAAAACAGTGCGTGCCACACGCCACATCTGGAGTAAACTGAGTGCCGCCCATAGGTGGTTCATCCCCTGATCACATATTCGTACTATCCCCCGAGTTCACTGATCCAGTGGTGATAGACTTTACTGAGCTGGTGCGGCAATGACCTTGTTGTCAAACAAATCCTGTACATCATGGCGCAGACGAAAGCAGCTATCGGTCTCATGACCGGTTTGTTGGTGGTACGCACAGTACTTAGTCTGGTCATGCTTTGCAGGGATAGGATCGGGTAGGGGCCGTTGTTCCAACGGTTTCAGATGTCCTTTTCGAAGTAAGACCTCCAGAGCCTTTGACAAAGGCATATGGAGTGGGGTGAAAATCCTCTTGACTCGAGGTGGATATTTGGTTTTTTGTGAGCTACTTCCGGACGCACCGGTGAATGGGGTGGCTGTTTTTGATGCGGTGGTGGTGACCATGCCCACTTCAGAAGACCTTGCAGCTGCGTCACTGCTGGTGGTCGCATTCGAATTGCTGGAAAATGCCCTCCTGGGCTGCTCCTTATCCTGGTCAAACAGACCTTGCCTCATTGCATCTTCGATTTGTACCCCCATATCGTGTAAATCTGAGAAAATGGGAAAGGGGATTACAATCATTCTCTGCATTAGCTTAGGCTGGAGATTGCGCACAATCATCCGTATTTGATCCTTATCTGTTGGCCTAATGGTCATCATTGAGGCCTTGGCCCTCCAGAGGGCCACGAATTCTGAGAAGCTCTCCTTAGGCTCCTGCCTCGTCGTCTCAAGATCACGGGTCGTAATCTCGATTTGGGTATTGTATGAATATTGTGTGACGAAGGCCTCGTCCATCTCCTCCCAGCTTTGTTTTACTGAATCCTCCAATTTGGCATACCAGGTGACTGCAATACCCGACAGGGTCCTGCCAAAAAAAGAGAGCTTCTGTAATCTTGTCAAGCCCATCGGGCGCAAAACATCTGAAAACAAGCTCAAGTGGACCATGGGATCTCCTGACCCATCAAAACGGTCGATGTGAGGCATCTTGAACCTATCCGGCAGAGTCATAGCTGCGTCGGTGTACCCGTCCTCAATGCCTGGGATGGACTTTACGCCTTGAGATTTCTTAAACAGCTTTTCAAGCTTGCTCATTTTTAATGCCATGGGGTCCACCTCGGACTCGAAGGGAGAATCCGATTGATTGATAGGAGTGGGTGCTTTGGATAGTTGAGGCGGGATCGGGGGCGGAGCTGGCCCCGTTGGAAGGTCGGTATCCTCCTGGACGTGGGTTGCCTCCCCGAGTATGGGAACTCTTGGTGGGGGAGGAGTCTGGTGCAAAGTAGATACTCCAGTTTGCTGCTCCAATCTAGCAATTGTCTCTGCCTGTTGGGTTATGGCCACAGCCTGTTGTTTGGCGAATTCCGCTTGACGGACAGCGTCTTGCTGCATGGCTTTCATACTATCCTGGAGTTGGTGCACCATCTCTTCCAGACTCGACATATTGTTCTAATCTAATTGAACAACCGATATATCTGTGTCGGCAATAGGCTCGGAAATCTCAGCCTGACTGCTCAAAGATCACTGATCTGGTAGCTGCTGTACTGGTGGTCTGTGCCTGACTAGCCTTCTCTAGCCCTGATTACCCTTGAACTGAGTCTCTGACCTGACAAAGTCTATCAGCACAAGTCTGATGAACCTCGGGGGATATTGGAGCCTTCTGAAGCTATGGTTCCAGGACTACCTTGCAAAAGGGAAAACAGAGAGCATCTCAGCCTAATTTCACTGGAACAGATTTGAGCATACTAGGATGAATGTACCCAATACTGATCACTGTTTCCCAAATATCTACCTGTAAACTGATACCCTCGGGTAAAACTGATTCCCCAAATACTGATGCTGGTGCCCTCGGGCCTGATACTCAAATGTGCAAACTGGTATATGCATTCCTGTAGAGATACACTCTAAAAGCACATAGCAAGTAAGAGAGAGCCAAAACACCCCTATGTTGGGGTAGGGTTTCCCTGTCCTATTTTGTCAGGAGCTAGGGTTTCACTACGCACGCAGCGGTTTCAAACAACCTAACATCGGGTGAGCAACCTGTCCTAGTTTGGAATGGTCACTACGGATTCCAAATATGCACTAGGTCGAATGGTCAAAAGGGTGCCCCGGTAAACCGGGGTTTGTGTTCCCATGCTGTCAGAGCCCATAGCCGGTCAGCCTTATGGACATGCCTTGACAAGACAAGCCTCCGGCGAACCGTTCAGGAATGGCAGATGGCAAACACTGTGTTCCTAGGCGCACCAATGCACATGCAATGCAAAGAAACACATAAATGAGATCAAAACAGGATATCACGAGTTCGAGTCAAGCTCTCTAATTTCCCCAGCGGAGTCGCCAGAAACTGTAGACGGCGCCCGCGGGCCTCACGCTACAGTTCGGACTCAATTTGTGTCACGGTTCTAAATCTGAACCAAAGAGTCCAAATCTGGCAAATCGTTTTGAGAAACAGATTTTTGAAAAAGTAGCGCCAAACATGGACTGCTTTACCAGATACAGAGTCGCCACCTAAATATTTTTTATGGGAGAATTTAGGAAACCCTGACTCGGTGCCGAAGGCCACCTGTCCGTCATCACCGGAGTTGTCTCGGCTCGGGAGCTTGGGTACGATCGGGGAAGGTCGGCTATGAGCACCCCCTTTCGCCCGGTCCGAAGACCGGCCTCTACTAACCGTGATATCCGTTTTTGAAAAACTTTATGTGTTCTCAAACCAATTGTTAGCCTAGAATTACTATGTTATGCGCGCAGCAAACAAGTATAGACCAAATCACCCAAATTGGAACAAAACATTTCATGTTCGTTTTGAAAATGGTTTGCTACTCGTAAGTAGGCTAAAATGCAGGTTTTGCCACCTTCAAGTGGGCTTTTGGAAAAGATGGTTTTGCCACTATCTAGTGGGCTTAAAACTCGCAGTTTTAATGCATTATTCCAATTTAGGTAATTCAACCTCCATCCACAGGCATTCAAGCAGTTATATCACATAAGCAGCTAGCCTCATGGTAATCATACTGTCATGTTAACATTCACACACATGTGAGATGCTAAAGCATAAAAACTTACATCGTACTCCGTGCCAAAACAGTAAACTAGTTAGCAAAACGTGCGTGTCCTAGTTCATGTTAAATTGCCTAATGCAACACATACAAGATGCAATTTAGATAGGCTCGGTTAACCTAAGCATGGCATATGTAATGCGATCAACTATCACATAGTCAATTTTTGAATTGAAGTACGAATGCAATTAGCGTGATGTACCGAGCCTAATGCATACAGTACAAATGTATGGATGCACGCATGCATAGCATAAGGTATGCTAAAATAAATGTGCCCTAATCTACCATCATAAGCAGGTAAATAAAAGGGAGAAAGAAGTGGGGGTTGGAAGACATACACCACACGCACGCACACTTATTACAAATATGCCCTCACTCGGAGGGACCAAAATAATAATACAAATTAATTAACTACGCAAGCTAATTAAATATTACAAATTGCTTAATTAATTAACAAATTAACTAAACTAAATAAAAACAATAAACCGCCTCGGGGCGAGGGCCAGATGCAACGCATGCTCGGGATTGGCTCGGAATCGCACTGCCATGCATAGTTTGCCTCTGTTTTCCCTGCTCTGCTCCTCTGAAAACTGCCAAAGTCTCAGGGATGCCTCTCAGGACACTGGGGGATATCATCGGCCGAGCAAAATTTCCACCGGCAATAGAATTTAGTCACCGGCACAAAATAGATCCACCGGCCATCGATTGACTGCCGGTCGGCACTAAATACTGCCGGCCGGCAATAAATTCCTGCAGAACCTGCAACTCACAGCAGCAGAGGGCAAAATCTTGCATGGCAATGCAATTCAAACAATTTATGCACCAATCACATTCCTTATCATGTTAGTGACTCAAAGGAGGATGTGCCCCGATTCTCGGACCACCAATCACGCATTTCCATGCATGATGGCCCAAAGAATCAAGTGTGCAACTTCAATTTCAAAATGCATGCAAGCCAAATAAACACACAAGGAGGCCTAACCTCTATCATACTCATCTCAAGAGGCAAGGTGATGCATGCAAGATGCAATGCAACTTAGGCATACGAGCTAAGGATGCAACATGCCGATACAAGCAAACATGCAAGATAATGCATGCAAATAAGCCAAGGATGGTCTTAAACATGAATTAGGCAGCTCTAGTTAGGCCCAAAACAGTGGCCAATGGAAGAAAATGAAGTGCCTCGAAATGCGTGCGCACGGGCACGCAAACCGAGGCAATGGCATATGCAATGCAATGGCTAAAATGGCATATAGAATGCAACATGGACTTATACTAACATGAGAGAGCCTCAGCCACACTCACATAAGAGGCCGATGAATGAAAATGAAGTGCCTCGAAATGCGTGCACACGGGCACGCAAACCGAGGCAATGGCATATGCAATGCAATGGCATGGAAAATGACATGCAAATATGCTAATGGGATTTCAGCACTGAAATATGGGGGAAAACAGCCCCGGAACGAGGCGAAAACACACCCGATGCATGGAATAGTCCCGAAACATGGACTTTGGCACCCGAAATGGCCTATAGCTATATCAAACATGAACAACATGGATATGCAATGAATAGACAGTAGCAAGGCAGTCCCAAAATTAGCATTTTACTAGTACAACTCATGGCCAAAAAGCAAACAAAGATAGGGCAACAGTGGCATACAAAAACGGCCCTAAACATGAGATTATGAAGCAACTCACAGCTGCTGTCCCCAAACATGTTAGGGCCCTTCAACAACATTGAAGAGGGGCCCAAAATATGCACATTTACAGTTCATGTCAGCCCCGAAATCAGTATACAAACATATTAGAAATGCAATGCAAAAATGAAGCTCAAAAGTGGCTATAACATGAGGTATACAAAACATTCACCAAACAAGAAAATGCCCTTAATAAAACATGTTCAGGAGGTCAAAATAAAGCCACTTTTAGTTCGGACCAAGGTCCAAAAACAGCAACATCAGGGGCTGCCAAGACATACAAAAATGGGACCAAAAAGAGGATATAAAGGGAAGTACAACATGGAAGTCCCAAACAGTGTTGAGCCCTTCTTCAATGTTGAAGAAGGGCTCAAAATAAGCCTATATACAGTTTACTACATGCCCAAAAACAGATTACACACAGGCCAAAAATAACATGCAAGATTAGGGCCTAAAGGAGAGATAAAGAAGGAAGTGCTAGCTACTATCCTCAAACAGCAAGAGGTCCTCAATCAAACATGAAGAGGACCTCAAAATATGATGATTCGAAGTTTGGGTCGGAGCCCAAAGATGTAACCACAAGGGGCTAAGATATGAAGCAAGAAAAGGCTAGAAAAGGGAAGATGAAGACTCACCCTTGAAGACCAGCAAACCAACACCTCTTGGACCAAGTTTGGGAGCTTTTAACCTCTGGAGGACAGCCTCAAGCTGCTGGAATAGGCGTTGGATGCCTTGTGCTATGAGTTGATGAAGAAATGGCCCAAGAACAAGGGTGTTTGATGGTTGAATGGGAGAGATAGAGGGAGGTATATGGATATATGTATGTATATATCAGATATATCTATATATCTCTGGTTTTTTGTTCCAAAAATCCAACCTAAACAAAGGAGGATGAGAGGTGCTTATATAAGCAATGCTAAGCTTCTAAGACAAGCTTCAAAGGGGCCAAGGGGTTCAAGGGGGGTGCAAGGCTTCTAGAGGAAGCTAAAACAGCTGGCCAAGCTTCTTGGAGAAGCTTGGCCAAAAGGTTCAAGCTTCTAGAAGGTTAAGGGGTTCTAAGGCTCACAAGGTGCAAAACAAACACACATGCACGTGGGGGATCGATTCTGTGCATTCCAGCTGGCACAGCTGGAATCCACTCAATCTGCAGAATGCTCCGGAAGGTCGTCGGCTAGCAAAAAAGGCCGGTCGGCCACTTGAATCTGCCGGTCGGCACAATAAATGGCCGGTCGGCACAAACAGACTGCCGATGGGTGGCCGGTAAGGTCAAAAAAACTGCCGATTGGTGTCCAAATTGAAGCCCCGGAAGTTAGCTTTCCAATGGCGCAAACCTTGCATCAAAATTCCTTCTGTGCAAAAAGTTATGCCCTTTTCCGTGAAGCCGCGCAGATTCGATCCAACCGGGATGATGCCCGACTTCAACTGATCATATCTCCCCCACCCGGACTTGGCTCTAGGAGATTCTTGAGTGCAAAATGAAGCCCCGGAAGTAAGCTTTCCGACGGTGGTGGCCCCATAGCTAAACTCCAAGTGTACAGACAGATAAGCCCGATTCAGCGAGGGCTGCTCGACTCGCTTCTATCCGGATTCATGCCGAACTTCTCCCAAACTAGTTTTCTCCTCTCCTTTCCTCTTTTCTTCAACTCCAAAATCCTAAACAAAGTGTTTTGAAAGATTTGCCTCTCTTCTAGCCGAAGAAACTGATTCTTTGCCCTGCACAATCTCTCAACACCGAGCAAACCATCAGTACTGCCCAAGTCTTAAGGGCGGTCAAAAATGGGGTGTCTACAACAGCTGTACAGCTGTAAAGTGGATATTGAGAGGAACATGGCCGGCCCCTTTTTGGAGCTCCAGGTGGCCGGCCGGCCACCCCCCCTAGCCGGCCGGCTAGGGGTCAAAAAGGCCAAGTTCAATTAGTTGCCGGCCACCACAAAAAGGTGGCCTCCCAGGTCCCCTCATCACAACCCTGTGGTTCGAATTTGAAAACTCTAAAACAGGAGAGAGAACAAGCCATTTTCAAGAGGGGTTCAAAAGGGTCAAATGGAATTAGTGGCCGGCCATAAACTTTTAGGGTTCTCCCATGTGTGTACAACACAAATATGTGGTTCAAAGTTCAAGAAAAAGGGCCCAGGTTGTTCAACATTGGCTCGGAAGGAGGGGTTCAAAAGGGTCAAGCAACATTAGTGGCCGGCCATGAACTTTTAGGGTCCTCCCATGTGTGTACAACACAAATATGTGGTTTGGGGTTGAAGAAAGTGGCCCCAAGGTGTTCAACATTGGCTCGGAAGTGCGAAAAACGGGTGTCGGAGGGCGAAAATGGAATATAACTGGTTGCCAAGATAATTGCTGGCCTCCCACCCTCCAGTGACCTTCCTGGTGATGAAACAGAGGCACCTGCCAAACATGAACAAAAACCGATGCAAAACGAATGTTCAGGGGCCAAAACGCGCAGTTCGAGATCCCGAAAATGGGCTGTTAAGCACCGAAAGTGGCATTCGGCCACGAAGTGGGTTTCTCAGACCCCAGTGTCCCTCAAAAGGGAGTAAAAAGGAAGTATGCCTAAAATCAGAAGAAACGGAGATGGTTAGGCGGTCCCGAACCAAGGCACACGGCCAACGGTCCCGAAAACCGGGAACCGGACTCCGAAATGGGAAAAATGGCCTACGGCCACAAAATGTAGCCCACGGCCACTAAGAGATGGTCTACGGGACCTCTCCCTCCCCTCAGGAAAAGAAACGGAGAAAACCGAGTCTGGTTCGCAAACCGAGACAAGGCACAGAAGAGGGTTCGGAAGTCCGGAGGCAGGGCTTGCAGCCAAGACTCTGAAACTTCTAAACGAGCACATTATGTAATATCACCAAGCGCTCAACTGGTGACGTCTGAGTCTCAAGGTCGGTCAAAAAAATAGGGTGTCTACAGTTGCCCCTCTTTGACAGAACTCGGAAGTCACAAGTGACGGGAGTGAATGTCAAAGCCCAGAGACGACCCATTTTTGACAAGGCCGAAGACTTAGACAAAGCAGACAAGATAGACAAAGATGTGCCCGCAGGCATGCCCGCAGGCTGGGGCAAAATGCAAAATGGTATGCAAGAAGATTTTGAAGATTGGACTTATACGCTACGCGAAGCCGGTTTTGAAAGTTGGACTTATACGCTACGCGAAGCCGGTTTTGAAAGTTGGACTTATGCGCTACGCGAAGCCGGTTATCACTCATGATCATGCAAAGAGAGCTGTAATGAAGCAATTATGCGAAATAAATGCAACATTTTAAGCGAATGCTAGGCAAGCAAGTAAACTCGAGCCAAACTACACTTCGTGCAGAAAGGATGTAAGAAAATTATGGAATTCTCACTGCAAATACAGTGTGCATGTGTGATAGATACACAGAGCGAACATGTGATTGATACACAAAAAGGTGAACACAAAGTGTGATAGATGCACTAAGTGAACAAGTATGATAGATACACAAAGCGAGAGTGTGTGATTGATACACAAAAAGGTGAGCACAAAGTGTGATAGATGCACTAAGTGAGCAAAGCGAGTGTGTGTGATTGATACACAAAAAGGTGAGCACAAAGTGTGATAGATGCACTAAGTGAGCAAAGCGAGTGTGTGTGATTGATACACTAAAAGGTGAGCACAAAGTGTAATTGATATATAAAGGGCGAAGTGAGCAAAGTGTAATGGATACACTAAAGGTGAACACAAAGTGTGACAGATGCACTATGTGAACAAGTATGATGGATATACTAAAAGGGAACACAAAGTGTGATAGATGCACTTAGTGAGCAGAGTATGATTGGTATACTGAAAATGAACACAAAGTGTGATAGATGCACTTAGTAAACAAGTATGATAGATACACAAAGCGAGAGTGTGTGATTGATACACTAAAAGCGAACACAAAGTGTGGTAGATGCACAATGTGAGCAAAGTATGATTGATATACTGAAAGTGAACACAAAGTGTGATAGATGCACAATGTGAGCAGAGTATGATTGATATACTGAAAATGAACACAAAGTGTGATAGATGCACAATGTGAGCAAAGTATGATTGATATACTGAAAATTAACACAAAGTGTGATAGATGCACTTAGTGAACAGAGTATGATTGATATACTGAAAATTAACACAAAGTGTGATAGATGCACAATGTGAGCAGAGTATGATTGATATACTGAATGCGAATGTATGTGATGGATACACAAAATAAAAGAAGTGTGATTGATACACTAAAGAAATGATCTTAAACCAAACTTCTTTGAACGAACCGTACATACAATATCGTGTATGAATGAGAAAGAAACTTGATAGGTACAATGCAATACAATGCATGATGTTTAATGAACGCAATAAACAAGCGTAGCGGCGCTTTAGAAAGCACCTCATGAGGTGAGTGGCGGTGAACCGCTCTTCTCCGATGGGGATCTCCCCTTGTGCTCTTCGAACACTTACCTTCAATCTTACAGTATAAAGGCTTTGAAATATTGACAAGGATTCTTCACGTAGAACACTTTGGATGTTGCCTTTCTTCCTGATCATATTCACAACTTTCCCTATTCTCCAACGGGGTGACAGACTAGGTTGGTTCAGTATCCAGAATTGAGGTGCATACACGCTATCTCAACCTATGGGGCTTCCATACAGATTTCAAGCCGAGGACACGCCTCTGGGTATTTAAACCAGACTTTAGTCTCGGAAATCCCGAACCTTTGTGTTCTAGGCATCAGCCATTCGAACTCTAGTTTCCACCGTCGCAGTTGGTCTCCTAGGAACTCATTGCGAACACAGCCAAGATGCCTCTAGCAGGGAATGGTACTCAGGGAGAGCACTTTTGATTGCCATTCTAGCTTGAGGCAGACTTGATCTTGAGCTTAAGGTAGAGACGCACTCATACTTCGGAGCTTTGGCAAGACTTGAAGAGGTACACACGGAATGTAGTCTCGGAACTTACTGGAGTTGAAACAAACTCAGATGCTCGACATTTCCTCTTTTGCTTTTGCTTTGTAGTCTGGAACCCGTATAGCTTCAAATAGGTTCTGATTTTACTGTTCTGACGTGACCTGGGTTGAACCCTGCGGTTTTATGAAAGAACGAATCTTATTTTGCACAGATGTGGAGAACGGTACGGCATTCGGAGCACAAAACGATTTTATTTTTGAATTGATAAATGAGCTTTCGACCGGGTATCGAGCCTACGACTGAACACAGCAAGACAACTCAACAAAGAAATAAAAGGCGCACAACCTAGACACATTGAGTAATACTCGAAACGACTTAAAACAAGAATCGAGATAAAACAAAAAGACACGACACTCAGACGTGCACAGGGAGCCTGTTTCACCGGGTAGTGTTTCCCACCCTTTCTCATCTGTGGTTCTCACATCACTCGGCCCTCAAGCTCTGTTTTTTCTGAAAAAGCCCTCTTCTCACTTTTCCTCTCATCGCACATCTCTCTATTCTTCAATCTCTCATTTTTCATCCCTTCCCTGGGTGGTTGATGGATAAACAGCAAATTGTGGGCTCGTGCCCCTTAGCATTCTGCTAGATTCTTTTTCTTCCACTCACAGCTAGTGAATTCCTCCCACGGAAGGGTTGCGCTACAACTGGGTGTGTAGCAAATCTGCAGCTAACATCAGTTGATGATGCTTTGCTGGGGAGTTCGGACATGATAAGATCTGTCCAGATGATGGAGTGGAATATCTTGCCCCATTCTAGTTCGTGCTTCGCACCTGGCTTGATACCTCATTGCTTGGAGGATGCGAGAGCTTTCTGCCCTTTGTTGTGCCCTTCTCTGGCGAATACAGTGTCCTTCTTGGCGAGTATGTTGACAATGGGAAAGATAGGAAGCCTGACTCAACTGTGCCCCTAGTTCATCATTTTGACCATTTTTTGTTTTAGTTTTCTCCAAAAAAAAAAATTTGACCAAAATGAGAGTTAGATAAACATGCTTGTTCGATTTTTTGATTTAAAATCATGCAAGTTGGGCTATGAGCACTGAAAATTTTCCTCTTTTGGGTCCAAGAAATGGTCCAGTTTTGAAAACGGGATACTTTTCGAGAAGATTTAGTCAACCCTAGTAAAAATTCTCAAAAACTATTTTTTTGCAAACGACCACTGCTCAATGAGCACGGAACCTACTCTCGAGATGCACAACCTCGGATTCGAAGGAAAATTGCCCCTTGCTTGAGGGGAACTGTATGGCAACGGAAAGTTGCCCCTTGTTTGAACGGCATCGCGGTGCGTTGAATGGCAACGGAAAGTTGCCCCTTGTTTGAACGGCGCCACGGCGCATTGAATGGCAACGAAAAGTTGCCCTTGTCTGAATGGCCCCGCAGTGCATCGAATGGCAACGGAAAGTTGCCTCTTGTTTGGATGGCACTGCAGCGCATTGTAGGCAGTCCTCAGAGCGACAAACACAACCCAATCCTCAGATAGAGAAGACAAAGATAACTAGAACCATCGCATAGACACAATCGAATTGTTTTACGGCTGGACTTCAGAATGAAGTTGCCTACGTATCCCAAAGATGGGAATCAAGCCTCACGTAGTTCGGGGTTAAGGTACGCTCGGGTATTAACCTCTCCTTTTTAGCCTCTAACTTTTGCCAAGGCGCCCGTTACGGGTTTTCGACCTTGCGAGCTTTGTTCTTCTTTCTTTTTCAATTCTTTTCATTTCTTTTCTTTTGATTTTCTTCTCTTTTTTTGTTCTTTTCTTTGCATTTTTCTTCATTTTTCTTCATTTTTTGTTCTTTTTCTTGCTCTAACTTTTGCCTGGGTCGCCCTTCCGGGTTTTCGGCCCAGCGAGCCTCTCGAGGGTAAAAGTGTAGCTTGGTCCATGCCAAATGGTTATAGGGTTTCGAAGCCATCCGTATCCAGGAGAATGGCTGCTGTTTTGCTTTGTAAGCTTCTTCTGATGAGATCTGATCTTCTTGACCTGACTTTGGTGCCTCTTGCTCGAGGGCTGCTTCAAATCCGGCCACACAGGCCTCACATTGTAGTTGATCGTTGAACCTTCTGAATTCAAGTTCAAGGTTTGGAAGCGAAGGGGTTGAGTCTCGAGGCTGAGAGCGATCCTAGGCTCCACAATCTCAAGAGTGATTCCACACAGGTCTTCGCAGGACCGCGCAAAACATTTTGTTTTTGAAAGTTTTTAAGAAAGCGACAAATCACTCGCGCTGAAGATAGTGTAGAACCAATCTGGATCAAGCCAGGATCCTTCTCAGTACTCACGCTAACAAGCATGATTCCAATCATTAAGGGCTTAGCATGCCTCTCTTTCTCTCAATTGATCAAGTTTTACAAATCCCGAGGAATTCCTTCCTCTTCATTTTCATCGCAGTGTTCAAAAAGTTTTGAAAAACTTAGGTCAATGTAATGATTTTGGGGCACAAGAGAGCAGGTGGAATGCACTGCCATTTCATTCAGATTCCGTCACAACTAGCACACGGCAGAAGCGAACACAGAAGTGCAAAAATTACTGCTGTTTCATTCAAATCTTTTGGTGTTACTGGCTCCCTGGCAGAAATAGACTCAAAACAAAACGAAAAAGACAGACACAGAACAAAATGGTGATGCCCGAGGTAACACCCCCCGGAATCACCCGACTTCTGTACAATAGGACTGACTCGATACAACAAGACAGACCCTTAATCGAAAAGACTGACTCAAAACAAAGAGACACACTCAAAACAAAACCACAAAACTGACTCAACACCCAAGTCAGAGAGCACAAAAACTGGTATTTACACATTGCTCAGAACAGTGCGTGCCATTCCCACGTCTGAAGTTAATCGAGCGCCGCCCGCAGGTGGTTCAATCTCTGATCAGATCACATTATCCCCCCACAAATTCACTAATCAAGTGCCGACAGACTTTGCGGGACCTGGTGCAGGGATGACCCCGTTGTCAAACAGATCTTGTACATCATGGCGCAGACGAAAGCAACTGTCGGTGTCATGACCGATCTGTTGATGGTAAGCGCAGTATTTAGTCTGATCATGCTTTGCAGGGATAGGATCAGGTAAAGGCCGTTGTTCCAACGGTTTCAGATGCCCTTTCCGGATTAAGGCCTCTAGAGCTTTTGACAAAGGCATATAAAGCGGGGTGAAAACCCTCTTGACTCGGGGTGGATATTTGGTTCCTTGTGAGCTACTTCCGGACACACCGGTGAATGGGGTAGCTGTTTTTGATACGGTGGTAGCCACCATGCCCACATCAGAAGATCTTGCAGCTGCATCACCACTGGTGGTCGCATTCGAACTGCGGGAAAATGCCCTCCTGGGCTGCTCCTTCTCCTGGTCAAAAAGGCCCTGCTTCATAGCGTCCTCGATCTGTACCCCCATCTCATGCAAATCTGAAAAGGTAGGGAAGGGGATCACGATCATTTTCTGCATTAGCTTGGGCTGGAGATTGCGCACAATCATCCAAATTTGATCCTTGTCAGTGGGCCTAAGGGTCATCATTGAAGCTTTGGCCCTCCAGCGGGCTACAAATTCTGAGAAGCTCTCCTTCGGCTCCTGCCTCATCGTCTCAAGATCACGGGTCGTAATCTCGATTTGGGTATTATATGAATATTGTGCGACGAAGGGCTCGGCCATCTCCTCCTAGCTTCGTTTTACTGAATCTTCCAATTTGGCATACCAGGTGACTGCAATACCTGACAGGGTCCTGCCAAAAAGGGAGAGCTTCTGTAATCTTGTCAAGCCCATCGGGCGCAAAACATCTGAAAACAAGCTCAAGTGGACCATGGGATCTCCTGACCCATCAAAACGGTCGATGTGAGGCATCTTGAACCTGTCCGGCAGAGTTACAGCTGCGTCGGTGTACCCATCCTCAATGCCCGGGATGGACTTTACCCCCTGGGATTTCTTGAACAGCTTTTCAAGCTTGCTCAACTTCAACGCTGTGGGGTCGACCTCGAACTCGGAGGGAGAGTCCGGTAGATTGGTAGGTGTTTTGGATAGTTGAGGTAACATTGGGGGCGGAGCCGGCCCGCCTGGAATGTCCGTATCGTCCTGGACGTTTGGCGTCTCCCCAGGTGTGGGAGCTCCTGTTGGGGGAGGAACTTGTTGTGAAGCGGACGCGTCGCTTTCCTGTTGCAGCTTGATGATGAGCTCGGCCTGCTGAGCCATGATCGCAGCCTGCTGTTTGGAAAATTCCTCCTGACGGGCAGCATCCTGCTGCATGAGTTTCATACTCTCTTGCATCTGGCGCATCATTGCCTCCATCTCTGATGTGTTCTGCTGATCCATCTGACTGATTGGTATCTATCCCGGCAGTAGAAACTGAGACCTCAGCCTGACTGTTCACTGGTGGGGTGGATAAGGGCCACTGATCTGGTAACTGCTGAACCGATGATTTGTGCCCGACTAGCCCTTTTTACCTTGCCTCTGGCGAAGGAACACTGATTACCCTTGAATTGAATCTCTGACCTGACAAAGTCTATCAGCACAAGTTCGATGAACCTTGGGGGATATCGGAGCCTTCTGAAGCTATAGTTCCAAGACTACCTAGCAAAAGAGAAAACAGACAGCACCTCAGCCTGATTCCATCTGAACAGATACGAGCATAGTTGAATGAGTGTGCCCTCTACTGAATTCTATCCCAAAATCCGAGTCTGATACCCACAGGTAAAGCTGACTCCAAATACTGAACTGGTGCCCGCAGGCCTGATGCCCCAGACTTGCAAACTGATACATGCATTCCTGTAGGGACACACCCTAAAAGCACATAACAAGCAAGTGAGAGCTAAAACACCCCTATAGTGGGGTAGGGTTTCCCTGTCCTATTTTGTCAGGAACTAGGGTTTCACTACGCACACAGCGGTTTCAAACAACCTATAAACGGGTAAGCAACCTGTCCTAGATTGGAATGGTCACTATGGATCCGAATATGCACTAGGTCGAATGGTCAAAAGGGTGCCCCGGTAAAACCGGGGTTTGTGTTCCCATACTGGCAGAGCCCACAACCGGTCAGCCTTATGGTCATGCCTTGACAAGACAAGCCTCTGGCAAACCGTTCAGGAATAGCAGATGGCAAACACGGTGTCTTAGGCGTACCAATGCAAATGCAATGCAAAGAAACACACAAGTGTAGTAAAAAACAGATATCACGAGTTCGAGTCAAGTTCTCTAAGTCCCCAGCAGAGTCGCCAGAAACTGTAACAAGTCCGCGGGGGGACCTCGCTACAGTTCGGACTCGATTCGTAGTCACGGTTCTTAATCTGAACCAAAGAGTCCAAATCTGGCAAATCGTTTTGAGAAACAGATTTTTGAAAAAGTAGTACCAAACATGGACTGCTTTGCCAGATACAGAGTCGCCACCTAAATATTTTATTTTGGGAAATTTAGGAAACCCTGACTCGGTGCCAAAGGCCACGTGTCCGTCATCACCAAAGTTGCCTCGGCTCGGGAACTTGGGTACGATTGGGGAAGGTCACTTCGTGAGCACCCCCGCTCGCCCGATCAAAGATCGGTCTCTACTAACCATGATATCTATTTTTGAAAAACATTGTATGTTCTTATTCCGGTTTATTAGCCTAGGTTACTATGTGATGCGCACAGCATATAAGTATAGACTGGATCGCCCGAATTGGAACAAAACATTTCATGTTCGCTTTTTGAAAAATGTTTGCTACCCGCAGGTAGGCTTGAAACATTTGATGATTTATTCCAATTTAAGTAACCCAACCTTCACCCACAGGCACTTAGGCAATTATATCATATAAGCACATAACCTCATGGTAAGCATGCTATTCATGGCAGTCACTCGCACGCATCCAAAGATGCTAAAGCATAAAACTTACCGAGTACTCCAAGCCAAAATAGAAACTATATTAGAAATCATGCATGATCCTAAGTATACAGAATTGCCTAATGCAACACATGTAAGAATGCAAACTATAGCAGGCTCGGCTATTCTAAACATGGCATGTGGAATGCTACAACTAACATGTATTCAATTTGGAATTGAAAATACAATGCAGTTAGTATGGTGCGCCGAGCCTGGTGCATGCAAAACTGATGAATGATGCAAACATGCTGTCATACTGTATGCTAATTGAAATATGCCCTAATCTAACCATCATAAGCATGTAAATAAAAGGGAAGAAAGACGTGGGGTTGGAAGACATACATCACACACACGCACACTTATTACAGTTATGCCCTCGCTCAGAGGGTCCGAATAAATATACAGTCCCGAATAAAAGAATATTACAGTCCAAATATTACAGTCTGAATAATATACAAATTCCTAATTAATTAACAAATTAACTAAGAAAGCTGTAAAACTGGCATGCAAGCCAGGGACTGCCTCGCTTCTGACGGATGATGCATGTCCGGGTTGTCTTGCGCGGAAATCCACCGGGATGCCCCAATTAGCCACTGTTTAGCAGTTATTCTTGGAAAGCGTGCCAAATCCCGAAAAGTTACTGATTCTTCATTTTGCTGCAACAAAGAGCAGGAAAGAGGCATAGCAATGTATTGTCACAGATATATGCATGCCTCGATCCTCGTGCCACCAATCACGCATCTCGATGCATGATGGCCGAGGAGTCGATTTGCACAATTCAATATGGAATGAATGCACATGAAAACACAACAAGACCTAACTCCATCATGGAGATCCGGAGTGTCGGTGACTGGGGAATTGAGATACATGCCGTCACTCGGAGTACGAAATGCACCTCGTTTCCCGTGCCCGGGCTAATTCCTATCCCGAACACGATGCAATATGCATGACATGCATGAATGCAACTAAGATACAACCTAGCATGCACAATGCTATGAAAATGAGATGTCTCGAAATGCGTGCACAAGGGCACACAAATCGAGGAAATGCATAAATGCGATCTAAGATACAACCTAGTGTGCACTATGCTGTGAAAATGAGATGTCTCGAAATGCGTGCACACGGGCACGCAAACTGAGAAAATGACATACGCAATGTAAATGACATGGAAATGTGATATGGGCTTACACTAACATGAGACAGCCTCAGCCGCACTCACATAGGATGTCGATGGACGAAAATGAAGTGCCTCGAAATGCGTGCGCACGGGCACGCAAACCGAGGCAATGACATATGCAATGCAATGGCATGGAAATGGCATATAGAATGCAACATGGACTTACACTAACATGAGAGAGCCTCAGCCACACTCACATAAGAGGCCGATGAATGAAAATGAAGTGCCTCGAAACGCGTGCGCACGGGCACGCAAATCGAGGCAATGGCATACGCAATGCAATATGGCTAAAATGGCATATAGAATGCAACATGGACTTATACTAACATGAGAGAGCCTGAGCCACACTCACATAAGAGGCCGGTGAATGAAAATGAAGTGCCTCGAAACGCGTGCGCACGGGCACGCAAATCGAGGCAATGGCATACGCAATGCAATATGGCTAAAATGGCATATAGAATGCAACATGGACTTATACTAACATGAGAGAGCCTCAGCCACACTCACATAAGAGGCCGGTGAATGAAAATGAAATGCCTCGAAATGCGTGCACACGGGCACGCAAACCGAGGCAATGGCATACGCAATGCAAATGACATGAAAATAATATGCAAACATGCTAATGGAATTTCAGCACTGAAATGTGGGGGAAAACAGCCCCGAAATGAGGCGAAAACACACCCGATGCATGGAATCTCTCCCAAAATGCAAATTAGGCGCCTAGAAATGAACTACAGCTATACAAAGCATGCATAATTGGTACATGGGATGAAAAGACAGAAGCAAGGCAGCTTCAAAATTAGCATTTTACTAGTACAAATCATGGCCAAACAGCAAGCAAAGATAGGGCAACAACGGCATGCAAAACTGGCCCTAAACATGAGATTATGAAGCAACTCACAGCTGCTAACTCCAAATAGGTTAGGGCCCTTCAACAACATTGAAGAGGGGCCAAAATTAAGCCACTTTACAGAACTGTAAAAACCCTAAAAACAAACATAGATATGGCTAAGCTTTTATGCAAGAAAAAGGGCCAAAAGGTGGCCAAAGAGGCAAGTCGTATATGGAATGCCCAAACTGAAAAATTCCCTTCTACAACATTGAAGAGGGACCAAAAGTAAGCATATTTACAGAACTGTAAAAACCCCAAAACAGTATACAAACATGCTAGAAATGCAATGCAAAATGAGGCTCAAAAGGTGGCTATAACACAAAGTATGCAAAGCATTCACCAAACAGCCAAAGACCCTTAATGAAACATGTTAAGAAGGTCAAAATAAGACTATTTATAGGCCTGTAAAAAGACCAAAAACAGAAGCATGATAGGCTGCCAAAGCATACAAGAAAATGGCATTCAAGGAGGATATTGAAGCAAGTGCAATATGGAGGGCTCAAACAGGGTTGAGTCCTTAATGAAACAAGAAAATGAGCTCAAAAAAATGGCCTTTTCAGTTTTGGTCGGGGCTCAAATCAATAAGCATGTATGGCTTATAAATGGTGCAAGAAATGGACGAAAATGGGGGGAATGCTACTCACCCTTGAAGACCAATGCTTTTGTTGCTTCTTGGACCAACTTTGATGATTCTAAGCTGCTGGAATTCCTCCCCTTGCTGCTGGAACGGAGTGGTGATGGTAGAGCTTGAAGATGATGAAGAAATGGAGCCCAAAACTTGAAGGAAATGGGGTGATATCTATCTATCTCCTCCAAGCAACTCTTGTAACCCCTTTTCTAGAGTTGGGAGGCCAGCAATATAGGTAAGAGAGGGAGAGAAGACTCTAGGCCAAAGTGGAGGGAAATCAAGCTCTTGTTCCCCCACAAAATATCCCCCGGATATAGATATTTTATGGGGGATACAGCTGTACAGCTGTAAAGTGGATATTGAGAGGAACATGGCCGGCCCCTTTTTGGAGCTCCAGGTGGCCGGCCGGCTAGGGGTCAAAAAGGCCAAGTTCAATTAGTGGCCGGCCACCACAAAAAGGTGGCCTCCCAGGTCCCCTCATCACAACCCTGTGGTTCGAATTTGAAAACTCTAAAACAGGAGAGAGAACAAGCCATTTTCAAGAGGGGTTCAAAAGGGTCAAATGGAATTAGTGGTCGGCCATAAACTCTTAGGGTCCTCCCATGTGTGTACAACACAAATATGTGGTTCAAAGTTCAAGAAAAAGGGCCCAGGTTGTTCAACATTGGCTCGGAAGGAGGGGTTCAAAAGGGTCAAGCAACATTAGTGGCCGGCCATGAACTTTTAGGGTCCTCCCATGTGTGTACAACACAAATATGTGGTTTGGGGTTGAAGAAAGTGGCCCCAAGGTGTTCAACATTGGCTCGGAAGTGCGAAAAATGGGTGTCGGAGGGCGAAAATGGAATATAACTGGTTGCCAAGATAATTGCTGGCCTCCCACCCTCCAGTGACCTTCCTGGTGATGAAACAGAGGCACCTACCAAACATGAACAAAATCCGATGCAAAACGAATGTTCAGGGGCCAAAACGCGCAGTTCGAGATCCCGAAAATGGACTGTTAAGCACCGAAAGTGGCAGTCGGCCACGAAGTGGGTTTCTCAGACCCCAGTGTCCCTCAAAAGGGAGTAAAAAGGAAGTATGCCAAAAATCAGAAGAAACGGAGATGGTTAGGCGGTCCCGAACCAAGGCACACGGCCAACGATCCCGAAAACCGGGAACCGGACTCTGAAATGGGAAAAATGGCCTACGGCCACAAAATGTAGCCCACGGCCACTAAGAGATGGTCTACGGGACCTCTCCCTCCCCTCAGGAAAAGAAACGGAGAAAACCGAGTCTGGTTCGCAAACCGAGACAAGGCACAGAAGAGGGTTCGGAAGTCCGGAGGCAGGGCTTGCAGCCAAGACTCTGAAACTTCTAAATGAGCACATTATGTGGGGTGTCTACACTCACACACACATTTCAATTCTGAACACGCAGCTCATACATTTTCATTTGCACGCAGCTCATTCTTAATTCTGAACACGCAGCTCATAAATTTTCATTTCTGAACACACAGCTCATTCACTTCATTTTGAACACGCAGCTCACACATTTCAATTCTGAACACGCAGCTCATACATTTTCATTTTCATGCAGCTCATTCTTAATTTCGAACACGCAGCTCATAAATTTTCATTTTTGAACACACAGCTCATTCACTTCATTTTGAACACGCAGCTCACACATTTCAATTCTGAACACGCAGCTCATACATTTTCATTTGCACGCAGCTCATTCTTAATTCTGAATACGCAGCTCATAAATTTTCATTTCTGAACACACAGCTTATTCACTTCATTTTGAACATGCAGCTCACACATTTCAATTCTGAACACGCAGCTCATACATTTTCATTTGCAAGTAGCTCATTCTTAATTCTGAACACGCAGCTCATAAATTTTCATTTCTGAACACAGCTCACACACTTCATTTGGAACACGCAGCTCACACATTTCAATTCTGAACACGTTGCTCACACATTTCAATTCTGAACACGCAGCTCATACATTTTCATTTGCACGCAGCTCATTCTTAATTCTGAACACGCAGCTCATAAATTTTCATTTCTAAACACACAACTCATACATTTCAATTTTGAACACGCAGCTCATAACACAACACTGCTCGATCTGAACACACGGCTCATAACACAGTATTCTTTTAATTTTAAACACACAGCTCATTTTGAACATACAGGATGCGATGACGGAACTTGCAGAAGTTGAAACAAACTCAGATGCTTGACATTTTCCTTTTTTCCTTTTACTTCGAAGTCTAGAACCTATATAGCTTCAACTAGGTCCTGGTTTTACTGTTCCCACATAACCCGGGTTGAACCCTGAGGTTTTTAAAAGAACAAAATCTTGTTTTCCACAAATATGGAGAACGGCACGGCACTCTGAGCATGAAACGATTTTTTGAAATTGAGAGTGAGAATAATTTCTCAACTGGGTATTGAGCCTACGACTGAACACAGCATACCACGACTCAACAACAAAGAGAAAGACAAGGTAAGACAACCTAAACACAACTCAACAACGGAAAAAAACAAGGTAAAACAACCCAAACACATCTATTGACACTACGACTCAAAACAAGAATCGAGACAAACAAAAATACACAAACACAACACTCAGCTGTGTTACAAAGGTAAGAGACCTCTCGGTGCACGAGGAGCCAGTTTCTCCGGGTATTGTTTCCCACCCTTTCTCATTTGTGATTCTCACATCACTCGGCCTTTAGGCTCTGTTTTTCTGGCAAAGCCATTTTTTCTCACTTTTTCTCTCAGCGCACATTTCTCTATTCTTCAATTTCTCATTTTTTTATCCCTCCCCAGGGTGGTTGATGGATAAACAGGAAGTTGCGGGCTCTTGCCCCTAGCATTCTGCTAGATTCTCTTCTTCTGCTCACAACAGTGAACTTTCTCGCAGAGGGGTTGCGCTACAACTGGGTGTGTAGCAAATCTGCAGCTGACATCGGTTGACGATATTTTGCTGAGGAGTTTGGACATGATCAAATGTGTCCAGACGAGGGAGTGGAATATCTTGATCCATTCCAGTTCATGTTTCGCACTTGGCTTGATACCTCGTTGCTTGGAGGATATTGAGAGCTTTCAGCCCTTTGTCGTTAGCTTCAGTTATGCCCTTTTTTGGCAGGTAGAGTGCCCTTTTCTGGCAAGTATGTTGACAACGGGGAAAAGACAGAACACCTGACTCAATTGTGCCCCTAGTTCATTATTTTGACCATTTTTTTGCTTTGGTTTCTACTAAAACAATTTTGACCAATATGAGAGTTAGATTAACATACTTGTTTAACTTTTTGATTTGAAATCATGCAAGTCAGGCTATTAGCACTGAAAATTTTCCTTTTTGGGTCCAAGAAATGGTCCAGTTTTGGAAAAATAGAATAATTTTCAAGAGAATTTAGTCAACCTTAGTAAAAATTCTCAAAAACTGTTTTTGCAAATGGCCACTGCTCGACCAATACGGAACTTACTCTTGAGATGCACAACCTCAGATCCGAAGGAAAATTGCCCCTCGTCTAAATGGCACCGCATGGCAACGGAAAGTTGCCCCTTGTTTGAATGACACCACAGCGCACCGTATGGAAACGGAAAGTTGCCCCTTGTTTGAATAGTACCACAGTGCACTGTAACCAGTTCTCATAGTGACGATCACAACCAAACTGTCGGATACAGAGAAGACAAAGATGACCAGAGCCATTACACGGACATAGTCGATTTGGAAGTGTTTATGGCTGGACTTCAGAATGAAGTTGCCTACGTATCCCAAACATGGGAATCAAGCCTTACGTAGTTCGGGGTAAGGTACACTTGTGTATTAACCCTCACCTTTTACGGTCTATCTTTTGCCAAGGCCGCCCTTCTAGGTTTTCAACCTTGCGAGCTATGTTTTTCTTTTTTTTTTTCAATTCTTTTAATTTCTTTTCATGTTTTTTCATCTTTTCTTTTTCATTCTTTGTATTTTTTTCTTTTCTCTTTTCTTTTTTTCTTGCTCTAACTTTTGCCTGGGTCACCCTTCCGGATTTTCAGCCCAGCGAGCCTCTCAAGGGTAAAAGTGTAGCTTTGTCCATGTCAAATGGTTTTGAGATCCTGAAGTCATCTGAATCCAGGAGCATGGCTAATGCTCACTAATGATGTAAGAGTCCATCCAATGGGGGCTGAATTTGCCCCTAGTGTTGCGGATAGGAACTCAGTTGTCCTTCAGCAATACTTTCTTCTTTCCTCTCTCCTGGGATTTGGCATTCTTGCTGATCTTTGTTAGCTTGAGAAACATCCCAATTTTTTTGACTCTTCGAGCACCTTTGACATTTTTGTCCCTAGTTCGAGGGGTGCTTCTGATCTAGCTTTGCAAGCTTCTTTTGATGACATCTGATCTTCTTGATCTGACTTCCCTGCCCCTAGTTTGAGAGCTGCTTCGAATCTAGCCACACAGGCCTCACATTGTGGTTGACCGTTGAACATTCTGAACCCAAGTTCAAGGTTTTGAGAGCAAAGGGGTTGAATCTCGAGACTGAGAGCGATCCTAAGCTGCACAATCTCAAGAGCGATTCCACACAGGTCTTCGTAGAACCACGCAAAACATTTTTTGAAATCTTTTAAGAAAGCGACTAATCGCTCGCGGCGAAGACAATGCAGAACCAATCTGGATCATGCCAGGATCGTTCTTAGTACTCACATTAACAAACATGATCTCAATCATTAAGGGCTTAGCATGCCTCTCTTTCTCTTAATTGATCAAATTTTTTTGCAAATCTCGAGGAATTCATTCCTCTTTGTTTTCATCACAATGTTCAAAAAGTTTTAAAAAACTCAGGTCAATGTAATGATTTCAAAACACAGAAAAGACATAGTTTTTTAGTCAAATACTGCCATCTCATTCAGAACTTCTGGCACAACTAGCACAAGGCAGAAGCAAACACAAGAGTGTGAAAATCACTGCTGTTCATTCAAATCCGTTGGCATTACTAGCTCCAAGGCAGAAACAGACTCAAAAGAAAATGAAAAGACAAACACAAAACAAGCAAGTGATGTCCGAGGTAACACCCCCAAAATCACCCAACTCCAACAAAACAGGACTGACTCAGTACAACAAGATAGACCCAACTGACTCAATACGAAAAGATTAACTCAATACAACAAGACTGACCCAATACCCAAGTCAGAAAGTAAAAAAACCAGCATTCACAAATGCTCAAAACAGTGCGTGCCATACGCCACATCTGGAGTAAACTGAGTGCCGCCCGCAGGTGGTTCATCCCCTGATCACATATTCATACTATCTCCCAAGTTCACTGATCCAGTGGTGATAGACTTTGCTGAGCTGGTGCGGCGATGACCTTGTTGTCAAACAGATCTTGTACATCATGGCGAAGACGAAAGTAACTGTCAGTGTCATGACCGGTTTGTTGATGGTAGGCACAATATTTAGTATGGTCATGCTTTGGAGGGATAGGATCGGGTAGAGGCTGCTGTTCCAACGGTTTCAGCTAACCTTTCCGGAGTAAGGCCTCTAGAGCCTTTGACAAAGGCATATAGAGTGGGGTAAAAACCCTCTTGACTTGAGGTGGATATTTGGTTTTTTGTGAGCTACTTCCGGATGCACCGGTAAATGGGGTAGCTGTTTTTGATGCGGTGGTGGTGACCATGCCTACCTCAGAAGATCTTGCAGCTGCATCACCACTGGTGGTCGCATTCGAACTGTAGGAAAACACCCTCCTGGGCTGCTCCTTCTCCTGGTCAATGAGGCCCTGCTTCATAGCATCCTCGATTTGTACCCCCATCTCATGTAAATCTGAAAAGGTGGGAAAAGGGAGAACAATCATTTTCTGCATAAGCTTGGACTGGAGATTGCGCACAATCCTCCGAATCTGATCTTTGTCAGTGGGCCTAGTGGTCATCATTGAGGCCTTGGCCCTCCACCGGGTTACGAAGTCAGAAAAACTCTCCTTAGGTTCCTGCCTAGTCGTCTCGAGATCACGGGTTGTGATCTCGATCTGTGTATTACAGGAGTACTAAGCGACAAAAGCCTCGGCCATCTCATCCCAATTCCTCTTAACATCGCCTTCCAATTTTGTGTACCAGATAGCCGCCACACCCGACAAGGTCCTGCCGAATAAAGAAAGCTTTTGTAGTCTAGTGAGGCCCATCGGCCTTAATATGTCTGAAAACAGTCGTAAGTGCACCATGGGATGCCCAGACCCGTCAAAGCGGTCAATATGTGGCATATTAAATCTATCCAATAGCGTCACGGCTGCGTCGGTATACCCATCCTCGATGTCCGGGATGGACTTCACACCTTGAGATTTCTAGAACAGCTTTTCAAGCTTGCTCACTTTTAATGTCGTGGGGTCCACCTCGAATTCGAAGGGAGAATCCGGTTGATTGATAGGAGTGGGTGCCTTGGATAGTTGAGGTAGAATCTGGGGCAGAGCCGACCCTGTTGGGATGTTTGTATCCTCCTGGACATTCTGGACATTCGCCGTCTCCCCGGGTATTGGAACTCTTGGTGGGAGAGGAGCTTGGTGTGAAGCTGATGCTCCGGCTTGCTGCTGTAGCCGAGTAATTAGCTCTACCTGTTGGGCCATGACGACGGCTGCTGTTTGGCAAATTCTGCTTGACGAGCAGCGTCCTCCTGCATTGTTCTCATGCTCTCCTGGAGCTGACGCATCATCTCCTCCATTCTAACTGAAAACTGCTGATCTAACTAAACAAGTATGTATCCCCTTTCTGAGGTGGAAACAGATATCTCAGCCCAACTGCGTATAGGTGAGGTGGATAATGACCGCTGAACTAGGGACCGTTGAACGGGTGATCTGTGCCTGATTGGCCTTTTCTTGCCTTACCACTGGCGAAGGAAACACTGGTTGCTCTTAACTGAATCTCTGACCTGACAAAGCCTATCAACACAAGTTCAATGTACCCGGGGGATGTCGGAGCCTTCTGAAGCTATAGTTCCAGGACTACCCTACCAAAAGAAAAAAACATGCAGCATCTCAGCTTGATTTACCAGAACAGATTTGAGCAAAGCTGAATGACTGTGTTCGACCACTGATCACTGTTTCCCAAATTACCGTCCCAAAACTGAATCTGATACCCGCAGATATAACTGATTCTCAAACATCGATGCCGCAGGCCTGATACCCAGACTTGTAAACTGATACATGCGTTCCGATAGAGACGCACTCTAAAAGCACATAGTAAACAAGTAAGAGCCAAAACACCCCTATGTTGGGGGAGGGTGTCCCTGTCCTATTTTGTCAGGAGCTAGGGTTTCACTACGCACGCAGCAGTTTCACACAACCTACAATCGGGTAAGCAACCTGTCCTATCTTGGAATGGTCACTATGGATTCCGAATATGCACTAGGTCGAATGGTCAACAAGGGTGCCCCGGTAAAATCGGGGATTGTGTTCCCATCGTGGCAGAGCCCATAACCGGTCAGCCTTATGGCATGCAGCCTTTGGCAAACCGTTCAGGAATAGCAGATGGCAAACACGGTGTCCTAGACGCACCAATGCAAATGCAATGCAAAGAAACACATAAGTATAGTCAAAACAAGATATCATGAGTTCGAGTCAAGTTCTCTAAATCCCCAGCGGAGTCACCAAAAACTGTAGACATCCCCGAACGTCCCAGGAAAATCCCATTTTGTTCATTGGGCTCACTACAGTTCGGACTCGTTGTCACGATTCTGAATCTAATCTCGCAAAGTGCAATGCAAGATCGATAAATCACCAAAGAGTCCAAATCCGGCAAATTGTTTTGGAAAACTGATTTTTTAGAAAGAAGTGCCAAACATGGACTACTTTGCCAGATACAGAGTCGCCACCTAAATATTTTATTTTGGGAGAATTTAGGAAACCCTAACTCGTGCCTAAGACCACGTGTCCGTCATCACCAAAGTTGTCTCGGCTCGGGAACTTGGGTACGATTGGGGAAGGTCATTTCATGAGCACCCCAGCTCACCCGATCAAAGATCGGCCACTACTAAACATGATATCTTGTTTTTGAAAACACATGTGCTCTTATTCCGGTTATTAACCTAGAATTACTATGTGATGCGCACAGCATACAAGTATAGACTGGATCGCCTAAGTTGGAACAAGACATCTCGTGTTTGTTTTTGAAAGTGGTTTGCTACTCGCAAGTAGGCTAAAATGCGAATTTTGCCACCCTCCAGTGGACTTAGAAAAATATGATTTTGTCACTCAAGTGGGCTTAAAACTCGCGATTAATGAATTGTTCCAATTCAAGTAATCCAACCTTCACCCACAGGCATTCAAGCAGTTATATCACATAAGCAGTTAGCCTCATGGCAAGCATGCTATCATGACAGTCACTCACACGCATACAAGGATGTTAAAGCATAAACACTTACCGAGTACTCCGAGCCGAAGAAAGAAACTAATTAGACAACATGCATGAATCCTAACTATGCTGAGATGCCTAATGCAACACATGCAAGAATGCAACTAAGATAGGCTCAGCTATTCTAAGATGGCATATGAGATGCTACAGGAAACATGTATTCAACTTGAAATTGAAATACGATACAGTTAGTATGATGCGCCGAGCCCGGTGCATGCAAAACAGATGAATGAATGTAAGCATGCGAACATATAGATGCTAATTGAAACATGCCCTAAAACTAACCATCATAAGCTGGTAAATAAAAGGGAGAAAGACATGGGGTTGGAAGACATGCATCACACACACGCACACTTATTACAAAGTTTGCCCTCTCGCGGAGGGTCCGAAATAAATAATACGGAATCGAATTAACTAATTATTACACAACACTAGCTAATTAACAAATTAACTAAACTAGCATGCAAAATATGTAAAATGGGCTGCCTCAGCTCTGTTTTGAATGATAAAGGATGCATGCATGATCGAGTCGCCTTGTCAGGAAATCCATCGCAATGCCCCGGCTCGCCTTTGTTTGCAATTGATTTCAGAAACTTGCACAAAGCTCCAGAAGGCTGAAACTACACCCTGGGAATCCATGGAAAGGCTACCGACCAGCTAATGGCCTTGGAGACCACCTACCGACCACCTTTTGTGGGAGAAACCCAAAAGGGTAGTCGGCCTGCCAGAAAAGCTGGTCGGCCGACCAGTTTTTGCCCTTGGTTTCTGGTTTTTCTGCAACAAAAGCAAGAGAGAGAGAAGGCAAGGTATTTTCAACATATGTGTGCATGACCACTCTTCCCATCATTGTACAAGCTCAAGGAAGTGTAGGTCTCGATCCTCGGGCCACCAATCACGCATCCCGATGCATGATGGCCGAGGAGTCGGATTGAACGACTCAATGTGAAATGAATGCACATGCAAGCACTTAAAGCCAACAACTCCATCACGGGTGGTCAAGAGTGTCAGCGACTGGGAATCGAGGCGTGTTTCATCACTTCGAGTATTTTGTTGTCAACATGTAAGTCTGTAGGCCATTTACTTTTGTTGTCAACATGTAATACATTTTGTAATGAACACTCTAATGATATGTAATTATGCTTTATTCTATTATATCTAAGCATGTCAAGAATGTATAATTTACGGATTTATTTTGAAGGCGTTACAACACGCTCCTCGTTTCCCGTGTTTGGGCTAACTCCTATCACAAACACAATGCAACAAATAACGCGGCATGGCACAAATGCAACTCTAGCATGCAATCCTAATGCAATGCAACTAAGCGTGCAAAATATGCAAGGGACATGATAGCATACACAATGCCAGTACGAAATGCAACATGGACAACCTAACAAGACTAATGGCGTACACAATGCACAATGCTAATGCACACATACTCAAAGCAAGACAACATATGCAACAATATAACAAAATGCGACTAGCATACACAATGTGAATATCAAATAGTATACTCAATGCGACGAACTACATGGCATGCGCAATGCAAAATGGACTTAAACCAAAATGAATGGGCCTCAGCCACACCCAAATCAATGGCCAATATGATGAAAATGAGGCAACAAGGTACATGCAAACATGCATAAATGCAAGGGACCAAACCTAAGGAACAAAGTGCAACTCTACCAAAGCATGACGAGGATGAAATATGGCATACAATGACACATGTTCCAGCTCTAAAATGACATACAAGATGGTCCCGAATCATGCAAACAACTCACCCGATGCATGTTGGATGGCATAATTACCGAAACTAGTGAAGTGCATTACATTAGAGGTATGCAAAGCGATGCTCAAATGACCAAACCAACCCCAAACAGTCCCTATGCAAGCCCAAAACAGTGGCAAAATGGACTAAGATGATGGCTTGAACTGCACAAAAATGAAGCTCATGCAATGGTCCAAAAATGAGGCATACAAGCACAACTCTCAAATGCACTTAAAGAGTGGTAAACATGGGGATATGGAGAATGAATAAACCCTGAAATATCATATACAATGATACTAAAACATGCAAACACCTCAATATAAGCATGCAATAGGCTTCAAAACTCAAAGCTAAGCATGACTATTACACTACAAGCATACATGGCAAGCATCATTCGTCCATGGGCCCTCAAAACAGAGCTAAGGCAGCCCAAAATATGCACAAAATCAGTTTAGATGATGGCCAAAATATGCTAGCATCAAGGGTCAAAACAACATGCAATATAAGCTAGTAAGCATGGTTTATACTACAAGCATACGAAGCATTCAAGAGACCACTAAACCAGCCAAAGACCAAGGTATGACATGCCAAATAATGACCAAAAAGCCACTGAAACATGATCAATGCATGCAAGAATGACATGCTCCTTTGATAAGCTATGAATGGGATTATTCTACACATGCAAGAGGCACACCCAATATGACAAAACCAACTCTAGAAAGAGCCTAGGCAGGCCCTAAAAGTCACTGAAAAGGGCCTGAAACAAGGCTTGGAGGTGTGTAAACAAAGGCTCCTTTGTAAGGCCAAAAATGCTAGTGAACAAGACAAGGAGGGAGAGGGTCACCCCTCTCTGATTTTGGCTCCCAAAAACACATGTTAACCATTGAAAATCTGCTGGATTTTAGTGGTTAAAAGGCCAAGCAAAGGTCAACACAAAGGCCTTAGGGCATGGCTCAAAACAAGGCAAAATGAAGCATGCAAGGGGGTAGATGACCCCCAACAACAAAATGACCTTAAACAAACATCAAAAGGATCTCAAAAAAATACTTTTTTTCAGTTGACAACAAAGCTCAAATATGCATGCAAATAAGGCTAAGAGATGGATCAAAATAAAGCTTAAAAGAGGGAAAAAGTGTGTTACCCTTGAAGCTCAGCAAGATAGCAACTTCTCCAGCCCAAAACCAACTCTTTCAGACCTCTCAAGACCCTCCAAGAACCTTAGAACAAAGGTGGAGGTGTGTGGCTATGAGGTGTGGTGTAATAGGCCAAGAACAAGACCCTTTTGAACCCAAAATATAGAGATATAGAGAGGGGCATATATTTTGTCTTAAACCAATCTTGGAACCTGGTATAAAGAGAGGGAGGCCCTCTCTTATAGAGGGGCAAAGGTTCAAGCTTCTTGAGGAAGCTAGAGCAAAGGTTTAAGCTTCCTCAAGAAGCTAGAGCAAAGGGTTCAAGCTTCCTTAAGAAGCTAAAGAAAGGGTTCAAGCTTCCTCAAGAAACTTGAGCAAAGGTTCAAGCTTCCTTAAGAAGCTAAAGCAAGGGTGCAAATCCTTCATACACGTGTATGGAGGATACAGTCTGTGCCTTCTAGCGGGCACAGCTGGCAACAACTCACAGAGACAAAATTGGGAGAGGTAGGCCGACCAGTTCAGGTGGTCGACCAACCACTTCCCCTGGTCGGCTGACCAGTTCAAAGGGTTCAAGTCAATGGAAGGTGGTCGGCAGCCCTATTTGATGGTCTCCACATCGAATGCAAGCTAGTTGTATGGTGAGAGACCAGTAAATGTGGTTCAAAGACCAAGGAGACCAACTTCCTGACAAGAAAATCGGCTGGTGGGAGAAAAGTGGTCTCCAAGGAGAAAAGGTGGTCTCCCACCCTTGTACCACCTCCCAAACAATGAAAACAAGGTCCATGCCAAAAATCAATCAAGATGGATGCAAAACGAGGGTTCGGGGGGCAAAACGCGCAGCCGGGTGCCCCGAAAACAGGCTATTAAGCATCTAAAGTGGTGTGCGACCACAAAGGTGGTTTCCCGGGCCACAGCGTCCCTCCAGAGAGAGGAAGCTAGGTGTGTGCCAAAAACCGTGCCAAATAGAGAAAGTTAAGCGGTCCCGAACCGAGGCGCACGGCCGACGGCTCCGAAAATTGGAAACTAGTCTCCAAATGGGAACAGTGGCCTACGACCACGAAAAGTAGTCTACGACCGTTGAGAGATGGTCTACAAGACCTCTCTCTCCCTCTGGGAAGAGAAAACAAGACTTAGTCTGCAGACCGAGTCAAAGTACAAAGAGTCCCGAGGTCCGGAGGTGAGGCTCTCAGCCAAGAACTCCGAAACCTCGAAACAAGCACAACATGCGCAATCATCGAGCGCTCAATCGATGACGTCTGAGTGTTAAGGTCGGTCAAAAATGGGGTGTCTACACCGACGTTGAGAACTGAATAGGAGGAATGGTATGACAGAGTTGTGCCTGTAAGAGAAAATGACCTGCAAGAGCTCTGCATTCTTGATGCCCTCCGTTTTTCCAGGTTTATCATTCCTGAAGACCCTTTCTTGATTCCTGCTGCTCTTTGCTTTTGGAACATGGCTTTCAATTTTTTTCAATTTCGGTGTGGCGTGATAGCCCCCACTGTTTTTTATATTTGCCATCTTTTAGGGCTTTCACCCCTTGGCTCTCCTTTCACTCTCAGCTATCCAGACCTCTCTGTTAAGTTTTCCCTTCCACCCTTAAACTCCTCGTACAATGATATTGTAAAGGCTGAAAATAAAAGGGAAGGCCCCGTGAGAGATAGAGAACTTCTTTCCTTCATTTTATACTGGTTGTGCAAATTTCTCTTTTGTACATCATCTCAGAGGATTATGCCTGAGTTCGCTCCACTTGTGAAGGCACTTGTTTTGAAAAAACACATAGCCTTTGCTCCTTATCTCTTAGGCCATGTTTATAGAGTCTGTTCCCAATTTTGTGAGAAACCTCTTGATGTTAACCAAGGGGGTCCCCTTTGGGTGCTCCAACTCTAGCTCTTTGCTTACTTCACTAATTTGCATCCCAAATGCTTAAAATTCCTTGTTTAGGACCCTAGCACTTATAGGGAAAAATATGCCAGAATTGTTCTTTATCATGCTTCCTTTGCCTACTACCTTATCTTTTTTCACCAACTTCCCATTTCTCCATCTGCCACCTTCTTCTGCCCCTTTGATGCCAACAAAGGACCTACTTGGCTACGAACAATCTTAGCTGATAAAGAGTGCTCCACCCCACCTCACGAAGACATGTGGGCTTCTATTTTGCTGCCGAGGGAGTTATTCATTGGCACTTTAAACCCTCGAGCTTATAAGTGTATAGCTGAGGTATACTGTCCTTCTCAATTTGCCAGGCAATTTGGGTTAACTCAAGGGATTCCCATTCCACTCTGCAGCCTCTCGAATGTCCATCGTACAGCCAGAGACCTGAGAATACCCAAATCAAAACTGGAAGAGGCAACATTCAAACTGTTGAAAGAATTGAGCAAGTTCGAATTTGTCCCCTTCCTTCCTTCTGGCCTGGCTCTGAAAAGATTTCAAAACTAGTGGATAGCCAATATGGAAGTGCATCTATCCGTACATCCTCACGATTTACTGATAGGGTTAGGAGTGCCTTCGAAGGCTAAATCAACAACAGTTGAGAACATTCCCTCTCTTTCCACAGCTGCCAAAACTGCTCCAGTAGCGTCATCCTCTCCTGCTAGAGTTACCAGAGCTGCGTCAAAAAGGGGTAAGTACTTTCAGGTTTTTTTTTTTTTTTTAGACTCTTTTGTTTGTTTCCTTTACATTCATACCTCTTGGTGCAGGATCTCCACAAGAAGAATCTCCTAAGAGGGCTGAAATTCTGGCTACTCACAAGGACAAACAAAGGCAGAAAAAGAAAAGGAAGCTGATACTCACTCCTGAGGAATCCGAATCCCAGATTGAAGAGGGAGAGATTGAGAAAGAGCAGGAAGTACCATTATAGAGAAAAAAGAGGAAACAGATGACTGTCTCTCCTTCTGATTCATTCAAAGATCCTACTCATGTGACAGCTGCCAGAGTAGTAGAAAAGGAACTTACTTCTGAGGAATCTGAATCCCAGATCAAAGAGAAAGGAATTGAGAAGGAACAGGCAAGACCAATACAGAGAAAAAAGAGAAGGAAGATGACTGTCTCTCCTTCTGATTTGGTCGAAGACCCTATTCATGAAGCAGCTGCTAAGGCAGTAGAACAGGAACATTCTAAGGCCATAATTATTTTTGAGAGAGTTGAGAAGAGACGGCAGCAGCAATTCTTAACAGATGAAGCTGCTGCTGCTGATGCAATCCAAAGGAAAACTTCAAGAAGGCAACATATTGCTGAGCACTATTCCCTTCGTAGCTCTCCTATTGTTGTTATCACTTCTGAAACAAGTAACTTCTTTCAAGCCTCTACTGTTTTTCCCTTGTCAAATTTTTTGGTATTGAGACTTGACATTACTTTGTACTTGTTCTTTTGCAGCAACAACTACTGAGCCTATTCTTCCAATAAGGACTCCCTCAGTTTCAGTTGAAGTTGATCAATTGCAAAATGTGAGATCCATTCAGATAATACTCCCACTTCCTAGGCCTACATCCTCTGTACCCTCCTTGAGGCCAAGTATTCCTGCATTTCTTTCTTTTGGCTTAAATTCATAAATCCCTTACTTGTCCTTTGATCTATCTCAATTTAATTCTCTTTCGAGCCTTGCTCTTCCTTCTCCTCCTAAGGTAATTCCAGTTATGACCTTCTCTTCGATGGTAGCTGATTCTTCTATAGAGGGTGCTGGCAGCTCTCTAACTCATGGTCTATTGCCTTTGCCTGGTTCCAACCCTTCTTCCCTTGATTTATTGGTGGCTAGAATCATAGAGACTGCTGAAGATGGTCCACCCATTTCTCCTATCCCTACGCAGTCCTTTGTGCCTTCCACCAAAGCCCTTTCTGTACCGTTCATGTCCATGGATGAGGTAGACATATTCGAAGCAAGGCTAGCTAGTCTCTTCGATATGCCTTCTACCTCTCCAATGGCTAGTGATGAGACTGAGCCATTAGTTTTGGCTGATTCTCTCCTAGAAATTTTTTAGGGCTCTTCCTCCAGTAGTAAACCTTTTTCACCTCTGATAGACTTGGACAGCTGCCTAGAGCTATTGACATCTTTTTCGAGGATCCCTTTTGAGGCTTTACAGAGGCCTATAATAAGAAATGGCTTCCTTCAGTGCTGCAAAATCGTTGATCAATCCGGCATGATTGTCTCTAGTCATTTATCTCAGGCAGCAGCCACTATTAACTTTTACATCAACATTTGCCATGCTGTCAAGGCTGCAGAGGAGAAATTGGTTCGAGACCAGAGCTTTGTTTCCACAGTACATACTGAAGTATCAGAGCTGAAGGAACAACATTTCTCTGTCTCTCACTTTCGAACCCAACTACTGGAGAAGAAAGCTCAACTTGAGCAGGAGCTATCTATAGTTAACCAAGCCTTAATCCGAACTGACACCAAGTTGCAAATTACCAATCAAGGATTGGCCGACCGAAAGCAGGAAATGACCACAACCATCCAATTGTTTTCATCTTTTAAGAATATAGCATCCATTGTAAAAGAATAACTGAGGCATTGTAATGACTTTTGGGCCAATTTATGGCAGAATGTATTCAACTCTTTATGAAAAACAAGTTTTTATTTATCATTTGAGTATTCTCATGTTCTTGTACTTAGTATTTATTTTATTCCTTGTGTTTCCTAAATGGTTGGAAAATAAGGCTTCAAATATCTTCCATTAATCTTTTTGGGATGTATGTATCCATTCAAATTTCTCAAATGGTATGCTCCAAAAGGTAGGACTCTATGAATTTGATATGGTCCTTCCCAATTAGGTGACCATTTGCCAAATTTATGGCTTTTAATCCTTATTGGGAGTATTGTCTTCCATACCAAATCACCTTCATCAAAGCCAATGTATTTGACTTTTTTATTATAGTTTTTGGCTGCTTTCTTCTTTTGAAAGAGAATGCTATTTAATGGCAGAATTCTAGCTTCATCTATGCTTTCTAATTCCAAGCATATACTCTGATGATATTGCTCAGGATCTAACTGGTCTTGGCATCTTACCCTCAAGGACTTAACATTAATTTCCACAGGTAACACTGCATCATGCCCATATACTAAGGCATAAGAAGTGACTCCTGTGCTTGACCTTGGGGAAGTTCTATAAGCCCACAACACATCCAACAATAAGTTATGCCAATCCCTAGGATTGTCTTCTACAACCTTTTGTATTTCTTTTTTCAAGGACTTATTGGATGATTCAGCTTGACCATTGGCTTGTGCATAATAGGGGGTGGAATTACCAAGGCTAATTCCAAACTCTGCCACAAAAGACTTTACCATTTTCCCATCAAATACAGGCCTATTATCAACAGTTATAGTCTGTGGGATACCAAATCTATGGATTAAATCTTTAATGAATCCAATGACCTCAGTCTGGTCAACATCCTTGTATGGTTTGGCTTCGACCTACTTAGTGAAGTAATCAGTGGCCACTAAAATGAAACAATGATGCTTCGAAGAAGGTGGGTGTATTTTCCCCATCATATCTATGGCCCATCCTCTAAATGGTCAAGGCTTCACTACTGCATGCAGGTCAGTTATGGGCACATGCCTTATTATGCCATACTTTTGACATGCCTGGCAACCTTTTGCATATTCTATGCAGTCTTTAAGGATAGTTGGCCAATAGTAGGAATGCATTCGCAGCAACCATCTCATTTTCACCCCAGGCTGATGAGCACCACAAATGCCTTCATGAACCTCAACCATAGCTGTTAATGCTTCTTTTGGGCCTAAACATTCCAGCAATAAACCATCGCTCCCTCTTTTGTAGAGAGCATAACCATACATCATGTATTACATAGATTGCAATTTAATTTTTTTGATGGCCTTCGAAGATGGGCCAGCCAAGTACTACATTATTGGATGCCTCCAATCTTGTTCTTGTAAGTCATTATGGTTGACTTCCAGGACCACATTCCTTTAGTTCAAGGGTGGTATTAATTTTTGATATGTTGTTTGGCTTATGTCCCTTTGAGCATTATCCCTTCTCTTGAAATTCGAAGCTTTCTGAGCCACATCATTAGCTCTATTATTCAAGAATCTCGGGAAATGAGTTACATTTGTTATTTGAAATTGAGAAAGCAGATGTAATGCAACAACATAGTATGGCAACATGCTTATACTTTGACATTTGAAAATCCCTTTCACTTGGTTAACCACCAATTGAGAATCTCCAAATATGTCAACTGCATGAACTTGTAATCCAATAAGAATTTCCAGTCCCACTATTAAGGCTTCATATTCAGCTTGATTATTAGAACAAGTAATTTCATCCACTCTAAAACTATGTGTGGTTTCTACTCCTCGTGGTGACTTAATCACTATACCAATTCTAGTTAAGCCATTGGCTTTTGATCCATCGAATCACATTTGCCATGGCTCAACACTAGCCATACCAAGTTCCATTATCTCTTGGCTTTCTGTTTGAGATGGATGGTCTGCCAAAAAATTAGCTAAAACTTGTCCTTTTACTACCTTTTGGGAAACATATTCTAAATGAAATTCTAATAAGGCTAATACCCATTTGCCAATTCTTCCCCTCAACATAGGTCTAGATAACATATACTTAACCAAATCTGTGGTTGCAATTACCAAGACAGTTGTGGGCAAAAGATAGTATCTTAATTTCATTGCAGCAAAATATAATGCAAGGCACAGCTTTTCTATAGCTGAGTATTTACATTCACAAGAATTTAAAAACCTACTAAGGTAATAAACAATTTGCTCATTGCCTTCTTCATTGTCTTGGGCTAAGACATCTCCCAATGAATCTCCTGCTGCAGCTATGTACAACTTCAAGGGCTTATCACCCTTTAGTGGCATCAGCACCGAAGGGTTGGCCAAGTAGGCTTTGATACCTTTGAAAGCAATTTGATGCTCTGCTATCCACACAAATTCCTCTTTATCCTTTAGCCTTAATAAGGAAGAAAATACTCTAGTTTTTCCTGCAGTATTAGAAATGAATCTTTGAAGAAAATTAACTTGTCCAAGGAACTTTTATAATTCTTTCTTACTTGATGGAGGTCTGGCTTCAATGATGGTTTTAGCTTTATTCTGGTCAATCTGTATCCCTTTCTTGTGTACTACATAACCCAAGAAGTTTCTAGATGATATGCCAAAAGCACACTTAAGAGGATTGAGTTTCAACTTAAAATTTCTCATTCTTTCAAAGGCTGCTTCTATGTGAAACAGATGCTCCTCCATGGATTGGGATTTCACTACAATGTCATCAATATAACACTCTAAATACCCTCCAATGAGGTCATGAAAGATAGTATTCATAGACCTCTGATATGTAGCCCCAGCATTCTTCAGGCCAAATAGCATTTTAACTCATTCGAAGGTGCCAATATTCCCAGGACATCTGAATGCTTTCTTATGGACATCCTCCTCTGCAATGCAGATTTGGTTATAACCAGAGTGTCCATCCATCATGGATAAAATTTGATGCCCTGCGGAACTGTCTACCAACAAATCTACCATAGGCATAGGATACTTATCTTTTGGAGTAGCTAGATTTAAGTTTCTGAAATCAATGCATACCATCATTTTGCTATTCTTCTTAACTACAGGCACAATATTGGATAGCTATTCAACGTACCTGGCTGTCCTAATAAAGCCTGCCTTGAGTAGTCTAAGAATTTCCTCCTTAACTTTCTGAATCACTTCTGGACTCATTCTTCTTGGTTTTTGCTTGTATGGTTTGAAATTAAGCCTCATAGGGAGCCTATGTTCCACTAATGACCTATCCAATCCTAGTAGTTCATTATAAGACCATGCAAAACAATCTTTATATTTCTTCAGAACAACCAACAACTGGTCCCTGTCCAGAGCATTCAAACAAGCACTTACATAGGTGGGCTGTTGTATAGATAAATTTACTTCTTCTAAGGGGTCTTGTATCTGAGAACTTACTGAAGCTTCTTCTTTGATTCCTTCTGCCTTCGAAGCAATCTTCTTGCTTTGTTCTGCTCTCAGGTTCTTCAATTCAACATCTTTGCCCTCCTCCTCATAGACAAAGTCTGTCCATAAGGCTTCTTCTTCCTGTATCTCCTGGACTTTTATTTCAATGTCCAATGCACAGTATTTATCAAGGGCCAAAACCCTGGCCTGTTGCTACCCCTGCTTGCAGCCAATTATCATGGCTTCTCTCTCTTGCTCTTGCACTTTCTGGACTATTGATTTTACATCCAATATTGAGAACTTAATTAGAGCCAAAGATTTGGCTTCTTGGGCTTCATTTCTTTGCCTACAACCAGGCATCATTGTCATCCTTAACGACAACCTCTTCATCAGCACTCTCCTGGACTAAGTGCTTCAGGTGTGTCACTTCCTCATCAGCCGTCACTTCGGCTGAGCAATCAGGTTTCCTCAGTATACTGAGTGGTGTCACTCCCTCAATATACAATTTGGCCTCTGCGAAGTCTGTACAGGCTATGAAGGGTTGAGATCTGCATCAATTTCCTCTGTCTCTCCATTGCCCAAGGCCATCATTATTTTCTGATGCAAAGAGGATGGCACACACTTGTTAGTGTGAATCCAATCTCTACCAAGTAAAGCATTGTACTTAGCATTGCTGTCAATAACGAAGAATGCCGCCATGCAATCCCTAGTTCCCACACTCAGGTTGATGGGCAGAATTCCCTGAGCCATCTGCTTGTCTCCAGCGAAACCTACAATGGTTGTGTTGGTTGGGATTAACCTGGGATTCCTTTTCCCTAATTTTTTCAAGGAAGATTTTGGTAGTAAGTTCACCGCTGCCCCATTATCCACCAAGACTCGGTTCAATTGTATCCCATCGAAGAAGGCCTTGATATACAAAGGCTTGACATGCTGTGTCATAGAGTTCGAGGGATATTCAAAAGGATATGAGAGGTTAATGCTCACCTCTTCTTCACTCTTATATTCAGTTTCCATTGGGGTAGCCATTCCGGATTCATCTTGCACCATACTCACTTGTGAGTCTTCACTAGAGACTGGAATTTGGTCAATTTCTTGCCCCTCTTGGTTCTCATCTCCAGCTTGGAATTCATGCAGTAGTATATGTACCATATTCACTGACACTAAGCCAAATTGGATGGTTGGATGTGCCTGTTTCTCTTCTTGGCCACCTCATTCAGTTACTTCAAAAGCATCCTCCATGCTGCATTCTGGCACTTCATTACTAATAAACTCTTTCGAATGATTTTTTCCGACTGACTTTTCAACTAAAAATGTTTGTTCAGCCATGAAGGCTTCGAACATTTCTTCCTCAACCATTTCTTTCTTTTGGCCTAGGCCAACTTTTTTCTCTGTCTCGCTATCACTCTCCATCAACGCCTTCTCCAATCTTGCTAAACTGGACTTCTCTCTGGCTTTTAGTTTAGAGTGAACTTTGGCCTACTGTTCTCTGCTATAACCCATTTTTCCTTGTAGAGTTGGTTTTGGAGTATGGTCTGACTTTAGATTCTTCTTTCCTTCTATCTGGACCAATGAAGAACTCTCTCCATTTTCTTTCAGGTCTTTCTGGTACTGAGTGTACCTACGCTGAATCTTCCTCCTTTGTGATCTAGAAATTACGGGGACCATATCAGGTTCCTTTGTTTTTGGGTGTTTAAGCAATACCCAATTGTTTGGAGCCACCAAAGGAGGTTTGACCATCCTACCTTGGTTTCCAACAACATCTCTTTGGGTAGACACTTCCCTAGGTTTGTTTTGCATCACAAACCAATCTGGAACTCCAAGTACCCGCGAACGTACTGACCCAGCTGTTGAACTGCTTCTTTCTTCCTTCGAAGCCATCTTTGAAGCTGGCTGTGAAGGCCACTGCCTGGCCTTGACTTTATGCTTTGGGCCTAACTCAGGCCTTTGATGAAGGTGTCCACTTTCTGTCCGGCGTGAGGCCGGTCTAGGGGACCAATCTCTGGCATTGATCCCATAAACTGAACCTCTCTCCAGTCTCCTCTCAGAATGACTGCTCTCCATTCTGTAATAATTAGGTGGCCTGGACTCATATAAAGGCCTCTTGCCTTTGGAATGCATTCTATCGGCTGCTGGTTCAACCATCAATGGCTGCTGCCTAACACCAGATGGATATGGCCTTTTATTGTAAGCATTGGTTGGTTTAGGACGCCTCTGCACATCCTTGTAATATTGCTTCCCATCAATTGGAAGCCCTTTCAACCATTTGTAACTCAGTCTGCACCTGGGACACATCCTTTGCATTATAGCTGCTTCTAAAGAATCATCATCCAGTGCTTCTTCATCAGAGTCTTCCCTCTGGTGTGAGAAACCTTGTCCAATAGCTGGTAAATTTCCAGTGTCCTTCTTGATAGTTGTCTGGTTGGCAACATGCATCTGCACATTGACTTTTCCTAATTCTTTCAAGAACAAGCTCCGAAAGTCTGGCATTATGACATTGGCTGCCACCTCTCCAATTTTTGGAAATGGATTACTGTTGATCCCCATGGCCTTTTCTTCTTTGGCTGGGAATTTCAAACTTCCTTTCCGAATTTGTTCTTGGATCCTGTCTCGGAAAATAATACAGTTCTTAGTCGAGTGAGACCAAGAATTATGCCACTTGCAATATACTTTTCCTTTAAGTTCATCTGGAGATGGAATTTTGACTCCTTTTGGTAACTTAAGGAAGTTGGCCGCAAGCAAATGATCAAAAATGTCATATGCCTTAGTTAAATCGAAAGAGTATTTCCTATGAAGATATTTCTTTTAAACTGCTGGTCAATTGTTGTATCCTTATGAATTAATGCTTCACAGATCACAAGTTCTTTTCCCACAATCTCCGCTGCATCGATCTCATAATTAGAATCTCTATAATATGTCTTGTACGATGCATTATTTCGATCTTGTTCCTTCTCTAATAATGCTTCATACCTAGACACCTTATAAGTCAGTTCCACTATGTCTCTGAACTCAGTTAAGTCAAACTTCTTTCGAAGCCTAAACTCCAAGCCATTTTGAGCCAATCTCACGAATTATGGCTCTGGTAGGATGACTCTACATTTATTTCGAGCCTTTTTAAATCTGGCAATAAACTGAGTAGCCTTCTCATTAGGCCTTTGACTTAATCTTGCCAAGTCTACCATGGAGACCTCTGGCTCCGATTGGAAGAATTGGGCATGAAATGCCTCTTCCATTTGTTGCCAAGTTTGGATAGAGCCAGGTGTAAGGTTAATGTACCATACAAATGCTCCCCCAGTTAGAGAATTTGGGAATAACCTTAACTTCATATTGTCATTATTAGTAAATTCACCGCATTAAGCAGCAAACCTAGCAATATGCTCCACTGTTGATTAGTTTTCATTCCCATAAAAAAGGGCAAAATCTAATATCCTGAAACCTCTTGGGTATTCATGTACCCTATCTACCCATTCTAGGTATGGTTTCCTATACACAGGAGTCTGGACCCCCTGAGCCATCGGTCCACACATCTCTCTAACAATATCAGTAATTTGGTCCATAGGGACCATATTTTGTGCCTGCTGAACCACTACTGGAGGGACAAACACAGGATTTGGTGGACAAACTTATGCTTGTGGTCCTCTTGGTCCATAAAGTGGTATATTTGGGACCGGTTGTCCCTGTGGTGCAGGTTGCTGTTGGGGGTGCAGGTAACCCCTTTGAGCCTGTCCTGCGAAAGTACCTGGGAAAGGTGCTGGAACAAGTGTTGTGTCTCTTCCATTTGTAGGAAAACCTTCTAATCCCCTGGGTATAAATTCGAATAAGGGATTAGTGAACCCCCTCGTGCCAGGTATGGCTTCGAACATGGGATTTGGAACCATTCTTATGCCATTTTCTTATACTGGGCCAGATCCACCAATTTGCATGGCTTCACTGTTAAGTACTGCGGCATTTTGACCTGCTATAGGCCTCAAAATAGGTTCTACCAAGATTGAGGTGATGGTCTTTCATAGTTTTGATTACTAGTTTGACCATTAGAATGCCCATTAATCTGCATAGGCAGTTTATCTCTAGCCAATCTTTGCTGAGGGACATTTGAAACTTCCTCCATGTGTCTTGCGTTTGTTGGTTGGTGGTTATTCATTCGATCCAAAAAGGATGTTGCCCACCTTTCCATCGTGTTCATTAACTGCTGTCCTATGGTGTAGACACCCCATTTTTGACCGACCTTAAGACTCAGACGTCACCAACTGAGCGCTCGGTGATGTTGCATATTGTGCTCGTTCTGAGATTGCGGAGTCTCGGCTGCGAGCCTTGCCTCCGGACTTCGAGGCTCTTTTATGCGTTGCCTCGGTTTGTGAACCACGTTCTATTTTCTCTTCTCGAAGGGAGGGAGTGGTCTCGTAGACCATCTCTCAGTGGCCGTAGGCTACATTTCGTGGTTGTAGGCCACTTTTCCGGTTTGGAGACCAGTTTCTGGTTTTTGGAGCCGTCGGTCGTGCGCCTCGGTTCGGGACCGCTTAACTACCTCCGTTTGCTCTGGTTTTTGGCACACACCTTGTTTCCTCCCTTTAGAGGGACACTGTGGCCCGGGAGACCACCTTCATAGTCATACGCCACGTCCGGTGCCTAACAACCTGTTTTCGGGGCCCTAGACTGCGCGTTTTGGCCCCCGAACCTTCGTTTTGCATTCGTCTTCGTCCATTTTTGGTAGGGACCCTATTTTCATTTATAGGGAGGTGGTAGTATGGTGGGAGGCCACCTTGTCTCCTTGGAAACCCGTTTTCTCTTTTTCTCTCTCCTAAAGCCGATTTTTCTGATAGAAAGCTGATTTTTCTCACTTTTGAGCCACAATTTCTGGCTTTTCATACCACTATTGTGTTGTGCTCATCTGGAAGGCCACCAATATGGGTAGGCCGACCAGTAATTCTTCTTGACCCTTTTGAACCTTGCTAAAAAGCTGATTTTTCTCTCTCTTGGGTCACATTTTCTGGTTTTCCACCATATAGTTGTGTTGCACTCATCTGGGAGGCCACCTTTCTGGGGTGGCCGATCAGCATTTCTCCTTGAACCTTTTGACCCCTAGTCGGCCGACCAGGGGGAGTGGCCGGCCGACCACTTGAACTGGTCGGCCTGCTTCTTGCTTTTTGCTCCCTCCGAATGCAATCCAGTTGTGCCAGCTGGGAGGCATTTGGACCATCCTCCATACACGTGTATGGAGGATATTTGAGGCTTCTTAGAGAAGCTTTAGAGCCTCTCCTCTATAAAGGAGAGGCTTGTCTTCATTTGCAAGGGTTTAACAAGTTTGTTAGAGGCTTATACACTTTTCTCTCCATAGCTCACTATTCCAAGCTCCAAACCCTAATTTTCTTGCACCATTTGCACACCAACCCTTGGTACAACACCTCCATCATCCATCCAAGCATCTTGGAGCTGATTTGAAGAGGTTAAGGAGCTCCCATCTTGGTCCAGAAGTTGCTAAAAACCTGCTCTTCAAGGGTAAGTCTCCATTTTCCTTTTTCTTGCATTATTTTGCTCCATAGCTTAACCCTATTTGCAAGCATTTATGGGTTTTATTATAAACTATAAAGTGTCTTATTTTGAGCTCCTCTTGAAGTTTGATTAAGGATACTTTTCTATTTGAGGTCTCCTACATCCTTGCATGCTTTATCTCTCTTTTAGGGCTTATTTTGCATGATGTCTTAGCCTTACTTGAAAGCATTTTCGGGATTTTCCATAAACTATAAAAAGTCTTTTTTTGATCTTCTAAACATGTTTGTTTCAGAACTCTTTTCTGTTTGGGGTCATCTTCCCCCTTCCATGCTTCGTTTCCTCATGTTTTAAGCCTTGCATGTGAGCATTTGCATTGGCCTTGGTTTGGCCTTTTAGCCACTGAAATCCAGTGGCTTTGATGTATTTTTTAGCTTCAAAATCAGAGAGGGGTGACCCTCTCACCCCTCATTCTCTTTACTAGCTTTATTGGCCTTCCAAAGGACCCCCATTTTGCATGTTGTGAAGTCACATTTCAGGCCCTATTTTGTGAGTTTTAAGGTCTACCTTGGCTCTGTCCAGAGCCCCTTTGGCCATATTTTATGTCTATGATGCATGTGTAGAATAATCTCATTTAAGGCCTTTCAAAGGGGCCTTTCATTGCATGCTTCCTAGACCAATTTCAGGATCTTTTTGGTGGGTTTTAGGGCTGTCATAACTCATTTCTAGAGGTGGTTTTGCCCTTTTGTTTGTCTATCATGTATGTGTAGAGTAACTCTCTTATTGGCCTTTCAAAGGAGCCCATCATTTTTGCATGCATTGACTAAGTTTCAGTGGTTATTTGGGCATATTTTGGCATGAAATTCTTCTGTTTTTGGCTGGTTGGGTGAGCCCTCATATGCTTCATATAGTTGTAGAACAACTCATGGTTCACTAGCTTTCTTTGCATGCTTTATAAGGCATTGATTCTAGCGTATTTTGGCCATGCCTTAAACTGATAATATGCTTATTTTGGACTGCCCTAGCTCTGTTTTTGGGTCTTGTGGTTGAATGATTTTAGTTTTGCATGCTTGTAGTTCAAGGTCCATGCTTAGCTTTGAGTTTTGAGATCCATTCCATGCATATACTGAGGTGTGTTCATGTTTTGAGGCTATTATTCATCAAATTTCAGAGCTTGTTTGAATGCCATGTTGCCATGTTTTCATCTCTTTAAATGCGTTTGAGAGTCGGGCTTGTATGCCCCATTTACCGACCATTGAATGAGCTCCATTTTGTTGCATTCCGAGTCATCATTTTAGGCCAATTTCCCACTATTTCAGACCTGCCTAGGGTCTGTTTGGGGTTGGTTTCACCTTTGGTGCATTGCTTTGGGTGCCTCTAGTGTAACGCACTTCACTAGATTCGGTACCCGGGCCCCCTAGCTTGCGTTGTGTGCCATATTTGCATGTTTCGGGACCATATTTCATGTTGTTTCAGAGCTGTAATTTATGCTATTCCATGTCATGTTTCATCCTTTGCTATGCCTTGTTAGAGTTGCATGTCATGCCTTAGGTTCGGTCCTTGGTATTCGTGCATGTGTGCACGCATTTCGGCTGTCTCATTTTCATCTAATGGCCACTGATGTGAGTGTGGCTGAGGTCCACTCATGTTGGTGTAAGTCCATCGTGCATTGTGTATGCCATTTCAGTCCATAGCATTGCGTACGTTAGGTTGCATGTTAGAGCATTGTGTATGCCATGTTCATCGAGCATTGTGTATGTCATTTCATAGCATTGCGTATGCTAGGTTGTATGATTAGTCGTATTGTGTATGCCATCTCATTTGCATTGTGTTTGGGATAGGAGTTAGCCCAAGCACGGGAAACGAGGGACGTTTCGTACTCCGAGTGACGGAACGTGTCTCAATTCCTGGTCGCCGACACTCCGGATTACCCATGATGGAGTTTAGGTGTTGTTGTGTTTTCATGTGCATTCATTTCACATCGAGTCGTGCAATTCGACTCATCGGCCATCATGCATCGAGATGCATGATTGGTGGCACGAGGATCGAGGACTACACTCCCTGAAGAGTAGTCATGCATACATATGTGAAAATACTTTGTTGTGCCCCTTTCTTGCTCTCTGTTGCAGCAAATCAGAAATCAATAGCCTTCCGGAGCCTTGCACAACATTCCGAGATTAATTACAAACAGAGGCAAATCGGGGCATCGCAATGGATTTTCATGCCAAGCAACTCAAACATGCATCTTTCATCATTCAGAACAGAGCTCAAGCAGTCCATGGGCTTGCATGCTAGTTTATTCGCTTTCCTAGTTAATTTGTTAATTAATTAGGGTTTTGTACTTATTCAGACTGAAATTATTTATTCGGACTGTATTATTTATTCGGACCCTCCGAGCGAGGGCACAATTGTAATAAGTGTGTGTGCGTGTGATGTATGTCTTCCAACCCCATGTCTTTCTCCCTTTTATTTACCAGCTTATGATGGTTTTCAATTAGCATACTTATGCTTGCCTGTTTGCATTCATTCATCTGTCTTGCATGCACCGGGTTCGGCGCATCATACTAACTGCATTGTATTTCAATTCCAAGTTGAATACTTGTTAGTTGTAGCATTTCACATGCCATTTTTAGAATAGCTGAGCCTATTGTAGTTGCATTCCTGCATGTGTTGCATTAGGCATTTCAGTATAGTTAGGATCATGCATGGATTTCTAACATAGCTTTTGTTTTAGCTTGGATTACTCGGTAAGTTTTATGCTTTAGCATCCTTGCATGCGTGTGAGTGACTGCCATGATAGCATGCTTGCCATGAGGCTAACTGCTTATGTGATATAACTGCCTGAATACCTGTGGGTGAAGGTTGGGTTATCTGAATTGGAATAATGCACTGACTGTGAGTTTTAAGCCCACTAGATAGTGGCAAAACCATGTTTTCTAAGCCCACCCGAGGGTGGAAAAATTTGCATTTTAAGCCTACTTGCGAGTAGTAAACCGCTTTAAAAAACAAACATGAAATGTTTTGTTCTAACTCAGATGATTCAGTCTATACTTGTGTGTTGTGTGCATCACATAGTAAATCTAGGCTAATAACCGGAATAAGAACACATAATGTTTTCAAAATTCGATATCATGGTTAGTAGAGGCCGATCTTTGATCGGGCGAGCGGGGGTGCTCACGAAGTGACCTTCCCCAATTGTACCCAAGTTCCCGAGCTGAGGCAACTTTGGTAATGACGGACACGTGGCCTTAGGCAACGAGTCAGGGTTTCCTAAATTTTTCAAAATAAAATATTTAGGTGGCGACTCTGTATCTGGCAAAGCAGTCTATGTTTGGCACTTCTTTCAAAAAATCTATTTTCAAAAACAATTTGCCAAATTTGGACTCTTTGATCATTCATCGGTCTTGCATTGCACTCTGCGAGATTAGATACAGGACCGTGACATTTTGAGTCCTGAACTGTAGTGAGCCCAAATGAACAAAACGGGATTTCCCTCCCAGGACGTTCGGAGCCGTCTACATATGGCATCTACTAGGCCACCCCATGGATTTATTGGCTAAGTAGATGGAACAGTGGATGGTCCAATTTCTTGGTCTCGTCCAATATTATGAACATGTGGTACTTATTCTGAAGTGCTGGTCTGTTCGACCATAGGTTCTGATAAAATTGGAGTTTCCACAGGATGTGTTATCACATTATCCTCTGGATTAGGTATTTCTACCTCTCCTTCCACGCCTTCTTCCAAGCGTTTACTTTCTCCTTGTCTTCTACGTTTAGCCATTTCAATTAGTCCCACCGGGCGTGCCAAAAATATATGTTGGCTTTTTGGCTTTCGAAGGTTATTTTTGTAATTGCGTGCATGCCAGCAAGGATCAATCAGTCCTTACAGAAAATTAATTGCCAGCCAATTATCAAACGATTGTGTTTTAGTTCTTTCAGCCTCAATGAAGAGGACTTTTACTGGTGGCTTGATTTAGGAGAATTAAACAAGATAACAATTAAATGAAGAACAGTTGAAGCATTTCATTAAAATGAAAAACTTACAATAATCCAAACTCAGTCTTGTAGAGGTTTACAGCAACAATCTGCTACTTGAAACTACTCCTATGAATGGAGTGCAGTGCAGGAACTTAAAATACAGGAATGTAAAGAACAGGAAATGTAAGACTGGAAATGTAAAACTGGAAAAGAAATAAAGTAGAATAAGACTGATTTTTTGGATCTGAGTCTGCGAGTCTTTTTCTGGGCCTTCTCTGCTATTTATACTTCTCAAGGATGACCATCGAACTGTATTTCCAACCGTCGAACTGCTCCTCCATGATTGCTGATCATGTTGCCTTATAATTAGCTCCACTATGACATCACTTGCAGTTAGGCTTCCCTCCTAAATTTGAATTTAAATGTGAGTAACCGTTGAAGCCACATCATCTTGCATCTCTTTGTTGATCCACTACTACTCAGATCTCGTAATAACCAATACTAACTGCCACGTGTACGATCAGGATTGAAGACTTGAATAGTCTTCCTATATTACCCTTATTTTACCACGCGTCAAATTATAATTGATTTGTACAAAATATGTAGCCAACAGATTCATTACTTTCAAGTTAATTTTTATTAAATATTTTATCTAGTAATAACGTGGACTCATTCCTTCAACTGTCAAAATTGATTTTTATTAGGTAAATTGACTTTTATGAACTAATGTGAAAGTCATTTCATTTTTTTATTGCCCTCATTCACTATGGCCTTGTTTGGATATACATTTGGATTAAAATAGTTATATAAGATAAAATAAATTATTTTAATTAAATAAGACAAAATGTTATATTTAATGTATAATTATTTTATTTTTTCTCTCATAAAAATCAAAAAAATTAAAACTATCCCAAATAAAACATTTAACGCCAAATTAAAATAACCAAAAAATTAACCCACACCCCCAAAATAACTCAATCTAACAAACATTTTGGCTGGCAAAGTGGGAACAAGATTTGAGCTATATCAACAGGAGCTTAGTCATTTGTCAATTGCTTACTAGGAAGTTACGAGGGATTTGAAAGTCAGGGTAATGACAAAATTGTGATTGTTGAAAGAAAGATAATTACAAAGGGTTTACTTTTCACTTTGATTCTGGTCATTTTTTATTTTTTTATTATCAATTTGCTGCATTATGTTTTAAATTTTTTTTCAGTTTATTTTAAGCCTTCGTTTGGAATGTGAATTGATTTTTTAACTTTTTAGTTTTTTGACTATTTTAATATGGGTCTAAAAATGTTTCGGACATGTTTTTTTAGCTTTTTTTATTTTTGTGAGAAAGAAATAAAATGATTATGATTTGGATGTGACATTTTATCTTATTGGGTTAAAAAGTCTATTTTGCCTCTTTGTAACTAAAATAGTCCCAACCCAACCCAACCCAATCCAAACCTTCATGCCAAACATAGCCTAAAAATTAACGTAAGTCTGAAATTAGACAAAAAATTACACATTGACAGTTAAGTGGTATACAAATATTTTATTATATAAAACTCATATATTTGATACAAATCCAAATTCTAGGATAATAATATAATTTTTAGAGAAAATATTATTTTGCCCCCAACTTTTACGCGTTTTTCAATTTGACTCCCAAATTTCGATTAATATCAATTTTACACGTAAATTTTTGAAATTTTGATTAATTTGACTCCTTCAATCACATTTTGATTACAATTGGATGGAATGTACTGACGTGATACCAAAGTTCATTTGAAATTTCATTTTACCTCCCAAACTATATCTTAAAAATCAATTTACCCCCAAATATAAAAAATATTAAATTTAAATATTTAATAAATAATTTTTTTTTATCTCAATAATGAAAAATTAAATTTTAAATAATATATAGTTTGCAAAAAAATATAAAAATCATCATTTAGAATTATCTTAAGACTACGAAGCATGAGTACGTTGACAAACATGTTGTACCCGTATTTGGTACTTATTGAATTTTGAAATTTTTTTCCACTCAATTTTGAAATTACTATTGGTCAATCAATTCTATTGAAATTAATTTGGGTAATAGACTAACAATTGCTTGCACACACTGTAGAGATACCAATTTCGACCCTTCTTTCATGTTTTGCCACTTCGACTGGGCAGGTCAGAGATTGAGCTGTCCGGTCAGCTCACAGGGGTCCAAGGGGCAGCGCCCTGACGGGGTTGAGAGGCAGCGCCCCCGAAGCAAAAATGCAAAATGCATTAGAAGTTGCTTGTCTGCTCGAGCGGCCGTTTATGCGCTCGAGCAAAGAATGTTTGGTTCCAAAAGTTTGACATGTCTGTAAAAGTACTGGGAAAGTGTATTTGACGCTCGAGCGGGGCTTTTCACGTTCAAGCGGACCATGTTATATCAGTTCGTGAATCTGATATTTCAGATCATTTTTGTATATATCTCTCTCTCTAAAAAAAACCCTTTCCTCTCCCTTCTCTCTACATTTCCCTATGCCAAATTGGATCAAAACCTTGATTTCTCAAGATCCATTAGATCCATTAGAGTTCTACCATAAGTTTTTCATCAAAGTTGGTTAACTTCTCGAGGGCTTCATTGTGTGGGGTGAAGATCGAGTTTCCACACCGTTAATTTTGGGGATTTCATCTCATTTCTTCTTCAAAACTTGAGGTAAGGATTTTCTTAGAGTTATATATATATATATATATGCAAGATGTAGATGATTTTCAAAATCATCCTTCGATAGCTTTGAAAATTGATTGTTAATTCAAGAAGTTGAGCGATTTTGAAAATGGGTTTGTCTCTTATTCTTTTAAAATGATCTTATAGGTTTTGATCTTCGTTGATTGAAGAAAATATGATTTTAGAAAGTTTTGTTTTAAAAGATTTCAGTTGTATAGTTTTGGTGAGAAAACTTAGAATTTGGGGATTTTTTTTAAAGAGACTGAAAATCTATGAATGATATTTTTATATTTATTTTGTGTGTCAAAATAAATGGATGTTTGAAAATTTTCTTATTTATGTTTATATAAATGATGAATTTCAGGAAAAATGAGAATTGTTGTTCATTTTGGAAAATGAGAATTTCTTATTTATAGTCTTGGAAAATAAGAATTGTTGTTCATTTCACGGTTAGTGCCTCCACTCAGAGTAGAGTCACCTATTGGGGGTACAGTTGATTTAGACCGGGGTTGTCGTGATTGTGAAATAGAAGTTGCCGGGCGTCGACTTCCGTTTGTTTTTGTGTTGCTAGATATGTCGAGTTTTGATGTCATTTTAGGCATGGACTGGTTGTGTTATTATCAAACTATGATTGATTGTTACCGTCAGAGAGTTACAGTGTGCACTTCGGGTGGTGATCGTTTCTATTTTCTGGGGAACCGAGTTGATAGAGCCTTGTCGCCAGTTGTTGACCCTCGTAGTAGGAGCAAGCTTAGTGGCCTTCTTGCAACTCTCTTGAATAGTGAGAGTGACGAGGCTCGTGTTGAATTACCAAGGGTAGTTTGTGAATACCCAGATGTCTTTTCAGAAGATCTTACTAGTTTACCACCTCACCGGGAGATCGAGTTCTCCATTGAATTAGTGCCTGGCATGACACCGATTTCCATGTCACCGTATAGATTTGCACCCGCCGAATTGCATGAGTTGAAGATTCAACTCCAAGAACTTTTAGACAAGGGCTTCATTTGCCCTAGTACATCGCCTTGGGGAGCGCCGACTCTCTTTGCGAAGAAGAAGGATGGGTCATTGCGGTTGTGTATTAATTACCACAAATTGAATAGAGTTACAGTTAAGAACAAGTATCCTCTAACCAGAATAGATGATTTGTTTGACCAATTTAGAGGGTCTCGTTGCTTCTCAAAAACAGATTTGAGGTCGGGGTACCATCAGTTGAGAGCCCGAGAGGAGGACATTAAGAAAACGGCCTTTCGTACTCGTTATGGCCACTATGAATTCATTGTAATGCCTTTTGGGTTGACTAATGCACCAGCTTCCTTTATGGATTTGATGAATAGAATTTTTCGAGACTAATTGGACCGTTTTGTGGTCGTCTTTGTAGATGACATCTTAATTTATTCAACCTCTGAAAAGGAACACGAGACTCACTTGCGGGTAGTGTTGGGTTACTTAGTGAGCACCAATTGTATGCCAAATTTGAAAAATGCGAGTTTTGGTTAACAGATGTGAAGTTTTTGGGGCATGTAGTGTCTAGAGAAGGAGTGACTGTGGACTCCTCAAAGATAGATGTCGTACAGAATTAGGAACAACCCAAAAATGTTTTTGAAATCCAGAGTTTCTTTGGATTAGCAGGGTATTATCGACGTTTTGTAAGGGACTTCTCTAGACTAGCTGCACCTTTGACTAGGTTGACTAGAAAGGGTATCAAATTTGTGTGGGGTGAGGCTTGTGAAAAATCATTCCAAGAGCTTAAGACTAGATTGACTACCGCACCGGTTTTGATAATTCCGAAAAGGAGTTTGAATTACACTGTCTATTGTGATGCGTCCAGGGATGGACTTAGTTGTGTCTTGATGCAAGAGGAAAAAGTTGTGGCCTATGGTTTACGACAATTGAAAACTCATAAGAAAAATTACCCCACCCATGATCTAGAATTAGCAGCGGTGATTTTTGCTTTGAAAATTTGGAGGCATTACTTGTACAGTGAGAAGTTTGAAGTGTTCTCCGATCATAAGAGTCTAAAGCATTTGTTTTCTAAAAAAGACTTGAATTTACGACAATGGAGGTACATGGAATTTATGGAGGATTATGACTTTGAGTTACACTATCATCCAGGGAAGGCCAATGTGGTGGCCGATGCTTTGAGTTGAAAATCTGTGAGTAGTTTGGCAAGTGTGGCCATTCGGGAATGGGATATGCTAAATGTTATTGGCAAGTTTGATTTGCACTTGGGTGAGTGCAGAGAGATTGCTACCTTGTTTACTTTGAATGCTCAACCTACCTTGGTTAGTAAGGTCAAAGAGGCACAACGAGGAGATCGTGATGTGGAATTAATCCGTGTTAAGATTTCCAATAGCAAGGAAGAGAAAGGTTTGAACGTTCACTCGGATTTGAGTGTACGTTACCTAGACTGTTTGTTTGTACCAGAATCTTGTAGAGAGGAAGTACATCGGGAGTTCCATTACTCACGCCTTGTGGTACACCGGGGAGGCACTAAAATGTATCATGATCTTAGTCGTCAGTTTTGGTGGAGGGGTATGAAATAGGATGTCGCTTTATTTGTATCGAAGTGCCTTACTTATCAACAAGTGAAGGCCGAACACCAAAGACCAGCGGGTTTGTTACAACTCTTACCGATAGCCGAGTGGAAATGAGAGCGTGTAACCATAGATTTTGTAGTTGGGCTTCCTAAAACACAATGAGGCAATGACGCCGTTTGGGTGATTGTTGATAGGTTGACTAAGTATACATATTTCATTCCGATATGCACTAGCGACTCAGTTGAACGCTTGGCAGAGTTGTACATTAGAGAGATAGTTCGACTTCATGGAGTCCTTGTGACTATTGTGTCGGATAGGGATCCTCGATTTACTACCTAGTTATGGCAAAGCCTTCAAGAAGCGTTAGGAACTAAGTTAACTCTTAGCACCGCTTATCAGCCCCAAACTGATGGACAGTCGGAACATACTATTCAGATTTTGGAGGACATGCTTAGAGCTTGTGTCCTTGATTTTAAGGGGCCTTGGGAAAGGCACTTATCATTAATTGAGTTTGCTTACGACAATAGTTACCAAGCCAGTATTGGGATGGCACCATATGAGGCCTTGTATGGCTGACCTTGTAGATCACCGGTTTGTTGGGCTGAAGAGGGTGATGCACCGTTACTGGGTCCAGAAATTGTTAGAGAGACAACCGAGAAAGTTGTTCTCATTCGAAAGAGGTTAGCTATGGTTCAAAGCTGACAAAAGAGTTATGCCGATAAGAGGAGACAACCTTTATCCTTTAAAGTTGGTGACCATGTGTTTCTAAAAATCTCACCAAGGCGGGGTTTGATGAGATTTAGTAAGAGTGGTAAATTATCTCCAAGGTTCTTTAGGCCTTTTGAGATCTTAGAGTGAATTGGGGAAGTGGCATACCGGTTAGCTTTATCACCACAACTTTCAGGAGTTCACAACGTATTTCATGTAGCTATGCTTAGGAAGTATGAACAAGACCCTTCTCATGTACTTGATTGGGCTGACTTGGAGGTAAATGAGGATGCCTCTTACGAAGAACGGTCGGTTCAAATATTAGATACCCAGGAGGAAGTGCAACGGAGCAAAACTATACCATTGGTAAATGTGTTGTGGAGACACCACGGGGTTAAAGAAGCGACGTGGGAACGGAAGGCGGAAGTTCGCTCCAAATATCCGGATTTATTTGAAAATGCTTAAGTTGTTTTTCTTTGTAATATTTCTAGTGTTGAAGGAGACGTATTTAAAGTTGTTAACCACATGTTGATATGTGTATTGTTGTTTTAAGCATAAGGTTGTTTAGAGTTGCCATTACTTTTTGAGAAATTTCATGTTTATGTGTATTTGGGAAGTTGTTGTTAATGAGATAACCTTAGTGGAAATGGTGGAATTTGGTTGAGAGTTAGTATTGTGATTTGAAAATGAAATAGGGTGGTTTTGATCGCTAGAAACCCTTTGTTTAGGTAGTTTGATTTGAAATTTCGGGGACGAAATTCTTCAAGGATGGAAGGTTGTCGCGATCCTAGTTTTGCCACTTCGCTGAGTATGTTGGGGATCGAGTTGCCCGGTCAACTTGCGGGGGTACAGGGAGCAGCGCCCCTTGGCGGGTCCAAGGGCAGTGCCCTGGCAGGGATTGAGTTGCTCGGTCAGCTCGCGGGGGTCTAGGGGGTAGCGTCCCTTGGCAGGTCCTAGGGCAGCACCCTGGCAGGGTTGAGGGACAGCGCCCCCGAAGCAAAAATGCAAAATGCATTAGAAGTTGCTTGTCTACTCGAGCAGTTGTTTATGCGCTCGAGCGGAGAATGTTTGGTTTCAGAAGTTTGACCTGTTTGCAAAAGTACTGGGAAAGTGTATTTGACACTCGAGCGGGGCTTTCCATGCTCGAGCGGACCATGTTATATCAGTTCGTGAATCTGATATTTCAGATCACTTTTGTATATCTCTCTCTCTCTCTCTAAAAACCCTTTCATCTCCCTTCTCTCTACATTTCCCTACGCCAAATTGGATTAAAACCTTGATTTCTCAAGATCTATTAGAGTTTTGCCATAAGTTCTTCATCAAAGTTGGTTAACTTCTCAAGGGCTTCGTTGTGTGCGGTGAAAATCGAGTTTCGACACCGTTGATTTTGGGGGTTTCATCTCATTTCTTCTTCAAAACTTTAGGTAGGGATTTTCTTAGAGTTATATATATATATATATATATTTGCAAGATCTATATGATTTTCGAAATCATCTTTCGATAGCTTTGAAAATTGATTGTTGATTCAAGAAGTTGAGCGATTTTGAAAGTGAGTTTGTTTCTTGTTCTTTTAAAATGATCTTATGGGTTTTGATCTTTGTTGATTGAAGAAAAGATGATTTTGGAAAGTTTTCTTTCAAATGATTTGAGTTGTATAGTTTTGGTGAGAAAACCTAGAATTTGGGAATTTTTTAAAATAGATTGAAAATCCATGAATGATATTTTTATATTTATTTTGTGTGTCAAAATAAATGGATGTTTGGAAAATTTCTTATTTATATTTATATAAATGATGAATTTCAGGGAATATAAAAATTGTTGTTCATTTTGAAAATTATTGTTCAAAACGTTGAAATAGTCTTGAAATGACTAATTCTTGAGGATACTTGAGAAGGGGGAAATTGTGTTATTCCTTGGATGATGAATTGGAATAAAAATATTTATATTCATCATATGTTATTGGCATAACAATTCATTTGATTACATTAAACTTTGACAGTTGATTTGAAAATTTGCATTGAGAAAAGAATGTTGAGAAATAAGTTTTCATGAAATAGTTTTGGGGTAAATATGTTGGTAAGTCTTGACGTAGATGATATTGAATAAGTTGGCCTGAGAGTCCGGGGTAAAGACCGAAAACCCCCGCGGATAGGTGTCGAGCCTTCCGGTTAATACCGGTAAAAATGACAATTTGGTAGTACTTGTTTAGTCTACTTGCAGACACCGACCTAGGAATTACTAGAGTCGTATTTACCGCCCTTGAAATAAATTGTTAAGTTTTGAACAATTGAAATTGCATGACATCATTGAGCATGATGGTTTTCAAAAGTTGAAAATGTGATTTATCTTTAAAAAGAAGCATAGCATGGCATGTGCATTTCATCTCTTGAGACTTATATAAAATGTATATACTTTGTTAAGGATTTCCTATTGGGCTTTATGCTCACCCTACGGGATTTTGGTGCAGGAAAAGATGTAGTGATGCCGCCTAACTAAAGGCGAGGAAATGTATGTTGAGAGTACGAGACTCTCATTTTTTTGTGACTCTGTGTGTAAGCCAAGGGCTGTATGTGTGTGGGTTTGAATAACCGTTTTGTGTAACCAGGCTCAAGCTTTGAAAACTTTTAAACCCTTGGGGGTATTTATTTGTTTATTTACTTGTTGTTGGATTAATGTATTGTTGCATGAAGAACTATTGTATCATGTAATGTAAGTTTGGAGATTTATATTCGATTTTCCTTGAAAGAGCTATGATTGTTGTATTATCATTTGGGTTAGAAATTTGGGGCGTTACAAATTTATACGTTAATCTCAGTTGGGGATTTATGTTAAATTATTAAACTCCATTCATTTTGAACCCAATTGATTGAATCGCGACCCGTCAGTAACCATGTAATATTGTTATGGTTTTATTATTATTATTTGGTTACCTTAAAAGAGTTGTGAATATTTTTGGTGTGTATCATTAAGCGAAATATATTTTGTGGTGAGAAAATATTATATTTACTTTTATCATTAAAGATGTTAAAATGTATTTTTAATTGATAGATATATGGTTAAATATTTGTTTAGTTAAAAAAAAAAAAGAAATATCTATAAATAGTAACCAAATAGATATTTTGTTCAACTTTAGGAATTTTTGGAGTTCTTGCCATGAGGAAACAAGGAAAAGAGGTTCCAAGTTGGTTTTTCTTGGGTTTGATCTAATGTAAGTCATTTTTGACCCCCAGTGCTTTGGGTCAAAACATAGAAGGCGGAAAAGGCGTCGTTTGGCTCCAAAAAAATTTAATTTCTGTTGCCAAAAAATTTGGAAGCTTCTTGGCTTGAGGTAGGGATTTTTCCTACACTTCTTTATATACTTTTATTTGATTATATGGAACTTAGAGTTGTATATAATTTAATTAGAATTTTTGAAAATTTTGTGATTTATTTGCTTAAGAGGGAAATTTTGAGAAAAATAAAGCGTTGATGTCCAAATTGTGAAAGTGTAAACTTGGAATATGTTTGTAAGGTTATGAAAGAGTTATGCTTTAAATTTGAGCAAAAACAGACTTCAACTCGATCGATTTTGAAATTTTTACCGGTTTGTGACCAAAAGAGCATTTTTAAAGAAAATAAAGGAATTACGTTTAACTTTTGGGGCTTTTAATCAAAATAAGATGTCATAGTTGAATAATGTTTAGAGAATGAGTTTGGAAAGAAAATGATGTTTTCTTGGACATTAACGGTATTATTTTGCGTAATGTATCTGTTGGAATAAAACTGACACGGTTAGAAATAGACCTTGAGAGGTTACTGGACGTGATTGTGATATGAAAACTAGTGTAGTTGTTCATATTTGATGAGATGTGGAATATATTGTATTTATCAGAATTTTTAGAATTTAATTGTTTAAATATCTGTTTAGAAATATTTGTTTTGGGTTCTCGGTGGAGGATAGCCATGATTGTTGTAGAAAGGCATGAGACTTAGGTAAATCGAACCACATTTATTTGGACGTTGCATTGGACGTTGCATTGGACGTTGCATTATATTCATTTCATTGGAAATGTATCTGTTTTTGAGAAATATTTGTAAATGTATCTGTTTGCAAAAAGATGAATACTTGGTGAATCTGGGTAGGGGGTGTGGAACTGCGCGGTTAGGTGTCGAGCCTTCCAGTTTACTGGTAAAAATGACAGTGGTAGTGCATTAGGGCCTACTTGCAGACACTCACCTAGAGATTCACAGAGCCTATATTTATGTAACAGATATGGTTTAAAATGGAAATTGTTTTATATCTGTTGTTGCATCTCAGCATTGCATGCTTTATAAAAAGAGATATAAACTATTTTATCATGAGCATGGCATGAGCATACTCCTCTTTAGTTTTGTCGTGGTCCATATGTTGTGTAGTATATCTCTATTGGGCTGTGGCTCACCCTATAAGGGAAACCATTTCAGGTACAGGTGATATACCTCCATCAAGGCACTGACTTGGGAGGACTCAGAGCTGAGGCTTCATTTTTGTTTTATTTTTATTTGTTGAATGTAAGTTCAGGGCGGTATTTGCGTTGAGTTGAAACTCCATTTTGTGTAACCAAGAATGTTCTTGGATAAATTTGTGCCTGTATGGTACTTACTATCTGTTTGGCTTTCATTTCATACTTGTTAGAAAATGCATACTTGGGATTGGAACTAGGGCATTGAGATGTGAATAGCGCGTATTTGGCATTTGAAATTTAATGAAAATGGATGTATGGAATAGTTAGCTATATATATGTGTTTGTCTATCAGGTGGGTTTTGTTGCATCAATAGATATACCCTGCCCAATTTTTGGGGCGTTACAATTATCTACATTTTTTACCAATACACACTTTATCCCAAAATTTATATCAAAATATGACTGTATTAGACTAAAACAAAACGCAAATTATGAACAATTAATTAAGAATATGAACTAGAGTTTTGCATAAAGTGAAATTACAAAACTCTATTAGTCTTCTGTCTATTCATCTTTCTTTCTCTTTGATTTCTTTATCGCATATTTTATTTTATTTTTACAACTCTACTTTCTTGTCTTTTCATCACAATTTTTACCTCTCATGTGCTTATCACGTAGGACAAAATGTATTTGTGGGAAACATGGACGATTTTCCTCTCTTATTCTCATTTATTAATCACATTTTTGTCACATGACTGAATTTTATTAAAGATTTAAAAATAAAGCAACAGAAAAATGGGACATTGACACTTGTGTAGTGACCAAAGTGGGATTTGAGTAAAAATACAGGGGTTGACTGTCACAATTTCATGCGTAGAGACCAAAGTGGGATTTGACCAGAAGTGCAGGGCGTTGACTGTCATGATTTCAGGTGTAGGGGCCAAAGTGAGATTTGGTGCAAAGTGTAATTTAGCCAATGTAAAACTAATCTAGAAAAAGAAATCACCAATGGAAGGGAAGAAATAACATTTAGTGGCTTTTTGTAAAAACACGCAACTCTAGGTGTCCACATGACGTCATGCCACCGGAAAACTTCGCCGCCAATTGCTATAAGACGGCATTTTTGAAACACCGCAAAAAAGTCAAACACAATGTTTTTTAAATATCGTAAACATATAGTGATGGCCGCATCATTGGCATTTATAATAAAACGTCACTAAAAGTTTTAGTGACCTTTTTTACAAATTTAGTGACCTTTTTTAAACGCCACTAAAAGCTATATTTCCTACCATGGCAAAATGCAAAGGTGTTCTTTTAACGAATTGCAATTTGACACTACTTTCGTTTAGTTATTTTTCAAATTTTAGTGGCACAAAGTTTGATCATTGTCAAATTTGATAGGCCATAAACGAATCACGGTGACTATTCATTTGTGATAGCATCACAACTAATATTTAGTAATTTTCATAACTACGAGCTTGACTTGGTTTTAGAAAAACTTATTTAGAGCTCTAAGAGTAAACACATTTACTGTCTCAAATTGATTTTTATTGATTAAAATAATAAGAATTGTTACTTTCAAGTTAATTTTTATTAGACATTTTATCTAGTGATAATGCGGAACAACTTATTCTTTCAACAACTAAAACATCCTAACTGTACAGAGTGCTATCATCACATTAATTTCTGACCTAATGAGAAAGTCATTTCATTTCATCTCTTTCAACGATCATATTAAATGGATAAATTACATTTTCGCATATTAAATGACAACCATATTGTTCATTACTTACAGTGGGAACAGGATTTGAGTAATATTAAATATGGTTGTGGGAGCAGGATTACACTTTCAACAACCATATTAGGGTAAATTGCACTTTGTACCTCTACATTTTGTACAAAATCTCACTTTGGCTCTTACACATGAAATTATGACAGTCAACCCTCTACATTTCTAGTCAAATCCCACTTTTAGTCAAATCTCACTTTGATCCTTGTATATAAAATTGTGATAGTCAACCTCTTTACTTTTAGTTAAATCTCAGTTTCCGTCCGTAGATTACATATTCACCACAGCTAATCGGTTGACACTTCATCAAAGTACTTTTTAAATACAATAACACTATAAATTCATAATTTATTTAGAAAAAAATACTTAATTGTTTAAATTTATTTTACTTATGAATCCCATAAATATATTTGCAATAAATTATGGATAGATAAGGTTCAAAGCATTTTTGTTTAAATTTATTGTCGAAATTCTAGCTCAATCTCTTAGGTTTACCTAGCCTACAAGTACTAAAGCCAGCGCAAAGACAACTTTTATTGTTGGAAGCAAAGAAAGAATTTAATTGGGTCGCAAGTGATTAAGGTCAAGTTTGACATGTTCAAGAAAAGTCAAAAAGTCAAAAAGTTATTCAAAAAGTTAAAAAGTTAACACTATTTACCAAAAGTCAACAATTACGGCTGCACAACTTCAAATCTTAATTTTCTCCTACAAATCAATTTTTACAATTTTTTATTACATATTTTTTCGTAAAAAGTCAAAAAGTTAACCTAAACATCTATATTTTCTTCCTCAATTTTTTAATCTAAAAGATAAAAAGTACACTTATTTAGGACACTCCAAACAACCCCTAAGTCATCGAATTGTACGACTTCAAATGTTTTGGTTGTTGAAAAAGAGTTTGCCATTTTCATATTTTAAGGTTGTTTAGAATAATTTAAATAGATGTAATTTTTAATTTTTTATAAAAAAAAATATGTAAAAAAAATTAATGATAATATAACTCAAAAAAAAAAAAAAAACATACTATTTTAATTCATCCCAAACAAACCCTCTTTATAAAATCACATTATAAATCCTACACAACTTTTGCTGTGTAAATAAATTTTATTACACGCGGAATCATGCAATCATTCTAGGATTCTGGCTTTACCAAATTTGTCATCAGTCAACTACATGTAAGTTGACTTTTTAATGTTAAGTATGTACTCATCATATCACATGCCATTTTTTTTTTTTTTTTTACACGGGAAATATAAAAATAAAAATATCAATTTTAAGGTAATGACGAAATCATAATTGTTAGATGAAATTAATTTTTTTCATTTAGGCTTTTTTGGAAATAAGAAAAAAAAGAAGTTAACTTATTAATTTATTTGAGTTAGGTTACCGGTCTATATTTTGTATTTTTTTTATAATAAATCAAAAATTTATTTTATAAGTTATTTTCCAAAATAACTCTTAAAATAAATGAAAAGAAAAACGTACATGAAGCTAGTGGTGGTTTTTCGCCTTTCTCACCTTTAATTTTTGATTAATTACATTGTTATCTTTGCAATTTTAGAAAAAAAAATTACTTAGGGTCATAAAATTTTAATTTTATCATTGTTAACATCATTTTCATTTTTGTTTCAATATAGTTATCTGTCATTATCGGTTATTATTTTAGATTAAAAAAAATGACACATTTAATTCACATTTTCATTTAACTTCACTTAAAAAGAAAATTGAGGATAGTGTCTATAATTTCACTCAGAAAGTTTTTGGGATGATTTAAATAAGTATAGTTTTAAATTTTTTTATAAAAATATATGCAAAATATAGAAAATTAATATGACTCAAATAAATAAATAAGTGCACTTATTTAATTTATAACAATTAGTGCCATTCCACTTGGAGCCAAATATTCATCACTCTATCAAAATATTCATTCTCATGTTTAGTTGACTAAAAAAATAATGAAAAATACATTACAAATGGAATGATCATTCACCATTTTAAGAGAATAATTATTCTATTTTATTCCAATTCGTTCCACTAAACCCAATAGAACATTAGTATTTCAATTTGATTTTATTAATTTAAATAATAAGATTCATTACTTTTAAATTATTTTTATTAGATATTTTATCTAGCGATCATGTCGCACGACTCATTCCTTCGACTATCAAAATTGATTGTTATTAGGGCTCAATTTGGAAAGAAGGTTATAAGTGACGTTAAAAAGTAACTTTTTTTGGCCATAAGTTGATTTAGAATGTTGGTTATAAGCCAAAACAAAATTACGAAATTACCCTCCATAGATGGAAAATGAAAGGGTAAAAATGTGTAATTTTTCAATTGGTTAGGGATACTTTAGTCATTTTATTATGATTTGACATTATAAACAAATATTAATGAAAAAAGTCAAAAGTCACTTTTTATCAACTTCCCAAATCATTTGTCTAAAAAAATCAAAAATTTAATTAAAAGTCAAAAAATTTTTATTTACCATCTTCTCAAAATAAGCCTAAATAAATTGACTTTTACGAAGTAACGTGAACCATTTCATTTTGTTTCTTTCAACAACCATATTAAGGCCAAGTTTGGGAAGACTAAATAAGTGCACTTTTTGTCTTTTTGGACTAAAAAATTGAGGTTGAAAATATGGATGTTTGGGTTAACTTTTTGACTTTTTATTGGAAAATGTGTAATAAAAAATTGTAAAAATTGATTTGTAGGGAAAAATTTGAATTGGGAGTTGTGCAGCCGTAATTGTTGACTTTTGGTGAATAGTGTTAACTTTTTAACTTTTTGAGTAACTTTTTAGCTTTTTGACTTTTTTAGAACATCCCAAACTTGACATAAATATTTTTTTATTGCTCTCATTTAGTGTCCGACAAACATTTTGTTTCTTTCCACAACAATATTAAATATTTTTTTATTGCCCTCATTTATTCTCTGACAAACATTTATTTCTTTCAACAACAATATTAAATATTTTTTAATTATCCTCATTTACTATCTGACAAACATTTTGCTTCTTTCAACAACTATATTAAATATTTTTTTATTGTCCTCATTTATTATCTGGCAAACATTTTGTTTCTTCCGACAACATATTAAGGGTTGGTTTGGGATGTCCTAAAAAAGTGCACTTTTTGACTTATTAGTGGGTTTGGGTTGGGTTTGGGTTGGGTTTGATGTGATGTATTAGAGAGGTGATGTGATTTAAATAAGATGATGTGACTTAAATAAGATAGTGACTTTTTGACTTTTTGACTTATTTAGTACATGCCAAACTAGCCCTAAATATATTTTTACTACCCTCATTTAGGCCAAGTTTGGCGTGTGTAGAAAAAGTCAAAAAGTTAAAAAATTATTCAAAAAGTTAAAAAGTTAACACTATTCACCAAAAGTCAACAATTACGGCTGCACAATTCTCAATTCTAATTTTCTCCTACAAATCAATTTTTACAATTTTTTATTACACATTTTTCCATAAAAAATTAAAAAGTTAACCCAAACATCTATATTGTCTTCCTCAATTTTTTAGTCTAAAAAGACAAAAAGTACACTTATTTAGGACACCCCAAATAACCCCTTATTATTTGACAAATATTTTGTTTCTTTCAACAACCATATTAAATATTTTTTTATTGCTCTCACTTACTATTTGACAAACATTGACAAATATTTTATTTCTTTTAACAATCATATTAAATATTTTTTTATTGCCCTCACTTAGGCCTAGTTTGGGAAAACTAAATAAGTATACTTTTTGACTTTTTATGAAATATGGGTTGGGTTTGAAGTGATATATTAAAGAGGTAATGTGACTTAAATAAGATGATATGACTTAAATAGGATAGTGACTTTTTAACTTTTTATTTTTTTTCAATCACGCCAAACTTGGCCTTACTATCTGACAAATATCTGACAAACATTTTGGGCTCGTTTGGTTTGATTTTCTGAAAAAAATTTGGGAAATTTTCTCTACAAATAAGTTTTCAAAAATAACCAAACCAAACAAATTTTCCCAAAAAAATTTCCCAAAACTTGTAAACCAAACAAGTTTTCCAAACAAATCTCTCTCACACACACATCAAATCAATCACTTTTTCCAAAACTCTATCTCAAAATAATTTTCCAAAACATCTTTTAAAAAAAACCAAACCAAACATGTTTTCGTACTTTTTATCTCTAAAACACATCTCTCAAACACAAACCAAACATACCCTTTATTTCTTTTAACAACCATATTAAATATTTTTTTATTGCCCTCACTTACTATCTGACAAACATCTGACAAACATTTTATTTCTTTTAACAATCATATTAAATATTTTTCTATGGCCCTCACTTACTATCTGACAAACATACTATCGGACAAACAATTTTGTTTCTTTCGACGACTATATTAAGGGTTGATTTGAAATGTTCTTAAAAAATACACTTTTTAATTTATTGACTTATATTGATTGAGTTTAGATTAGATTTGATGTGATGTGTTAGAGAGGTGATGTGATTTAAATAAGATGATATGACTTAAATAGGATAATAACTTTTTGACTTTTTGTATTAATTAGTAAATGTCAAACTTGACTTAAATATTTTTTCTCACAAACATTTTGTCTGGCAAAGTAGGAACAAGACTTGAACAATATCAACGGGAGCTTAGGTTTACCTAGTAAACACATGAACATGCAGCTATCTCACTTGGTCATTAGTAAAGCTGCAAACGAATCGAGTCGAGCTGAGTTTTGTTGAATTTGAGTTCGACTCGTTTACTTATCGAGCTCGTTCATTGAGCTCGAGTTCGGCTCGGCTTGGTTCGGCTCGACTCATTAATTTTAATAAAACTCGAGCTCGACTTGGCTCGATAAATTTTTTTTAATATTATTTATATTATTTAAATGTAAATATTTAACTAAAAAATATTATTTATATTATAAAAAATGTATTTATATTATTATATATATTTATATATTATTTAATATATAAATAATATATTTATTATATAATTTAAATAAAGATAAACGAGCCGAACTTATACGAGTTCGAGTTCAACTCGTTTATTAAACGAGCCTAATATTCGAGCTCGAGCTAAACGAGACGAGCCCTTAACGAGCCGAGCCGAGCTGAGCTTGTTCATGAACAGCTCGGTTCATTTGCAACCCTAGTCATTAGTCAATCACTTAGGCTACTAGGTAGGTGCTAGGGATTTAGAGAGTCGGGGTAATGCTAAAATTGTGATTGTTGAAAGAAAGATAATTACAAAGGGTTAATTTTTAGTGTTGCTATTAACACTTTGTTACTCAAAAAAGTAGTTTAAGAGGGAGGTGAATTAGGTTTTTATAAATTAAAATTAATAATACCACAATAAAAATTATAGCTAGTATAACAGATATGTATAACTGATGAAATGAAGATAACTTGATCAAGCACAAAGAAAAAAGAAAGTGAAGTAGCTAAACAAAAGTGCAGTGAATGTTTTTGACTTAATTGATTCTGATATAGATAAATAAACAACTAACACTCAATGAAAGATGATAACAAATAGCTATATGAGGTAAGTAAAGTGATTTGGTGTTTTGCACAATATTAGCAAATAGTATGTCAGATATAGCTATAACAGTGAAACAAAATGAAGAGATAAGAAAAAAGAATGCAAACAAGATATATAGTGGTTCGGTTTCAACCAAGTTTACATCAATTTTTCAAGCTTCACTTGAGATTTTTTACTACCTCTTAGCTTCACAAGGGTGCTAGCAACCTCATAATGGAGCAATCCTTCACATATTTTCTAACTTTACAGGGGTGATGGTAACCTCATACACATGGAGTAATCCTCCACAGATTTTCTCTAACCTTACAGGCTTACTAGTGACCTTTCACAATAATGGAGATGAGTGTTTTTACTTTCAAAGAAAGTTACAAAAAATAACCTCTCGTAGGTAAATACAAAATCTAACTCTCAGATTTTTCTGTAAAATATCTCAAAGGCAAATTAGCATAAGGCTTAGGCTCAGTATTTGTTTTCTAAAGAAAGTGAATTATATAACAATGGCGAATACTTCAGATAACTCTAAGGATGAGTTTGAGACTGATGATTGAATCAAAGAATATTCTTAGCTTAAGTCTCTCTGATTTTTCTGATAACCTCTCACAGGTAGATAAGCTTAAGGCTAGGAGCACAGTGTCTGATATACTGAAGAAAGATGATGAACTGAGATGGAGAACACTCCAGATACTCAGTGTATAGAGAGTATTTGATTGATGAAGGATGTAAAAATATTTAACACATTGTCTCTCTATCTTCTCTTCTATCTCACAGAGCTTTGTATGTACAATAAAATGGTTCTTTAATGACAAAATCACTACGTCTCCAATAGTGAAATTTTCGTCACCAAATTGATCTGGGACGAAATAATTTCATCGAGACATTCATCATCAATTCGTTGTTGCTAAAAGTACCTGATGACGAAAATTTATTTTGTTGCGTATTATTGGTATTTGGTGATGAAACATTTCGTCGCTTACCCATTTCATCACTAGAATTAAATAAAATTTTATTTTATTTGTTTTGGGTGACGAAATATTTCATCATTAAAATAGTGATATAATTTTTAGTGACGAAAATATTCTTCACCAAAAGATGCACACACAAAAAAAAAAAAAAAGACCGTTCAGTGACGAAATTTTTTGTCAACAAATATTTCAATTTAGTAACGAAATTATTTGTTGGGATTAGAAAATTTTAGCAACAACTTTTTTTGTCACCAATAATAAATAAATTTAGAAAAATTGTGTAGGAGGGATATTTGCAATAAACAATCCTTTTTCATTCTAATAATGTATTCAATAAAATATCTAGTACAAATCAATATAAAATTATAATGTTCATTTTCATAAAACAACACAAGCAAAATACATGTCTCATAGTAGCAAGAAATTAATATATAACATCTAAACTATAACATCTATTCTAGTAAAATCAAAAACTATAACAACACAATCAAAATAACTGGTGCATTTTCATAACCTGTTCAATATAATATCCATTACAGATCATTACAGACTCATTATTCTTCTGTTCATGCTTAGCATCACTTGGCCCATCATTAGCTTCGTTTTCCTCATCTATGACCATTTTGTGTTCTTTGGTTGCTTCAGTGTTGGTCGTGGCATCATTATCACCGATTTTAAGATCTGCAGGAAGCTGGCCTGACTTTAGTGCCTGCTCATCACAATTCTAGCCAACATAAAAACCATCAGACTATCAACAATTTCAAAAGCCACCTCATGGGCTAGGGGAGAAAGCAATGAAAAATGGAAATCTTCGGCATGTGGGGTTCACCTTTTCAAGCCTTGCTACCTCTTCAAGAGTTTGGGAACTGACAATAGCAGCCTGCAATTCCATTGTTAACATATATTAAACAGTAAATTGCTACTGGTATAAACACGGCAAAATGAAGGCTCTATGAAGCAAGAAGAGGATCAAAATAAATATTGCTTCAGAACCAAGTCTTGTGAAAGATAAAGCCAAGTCTTAGCAAAGATGGGCCAAAGTTGTAGTAGATAGGACAGCAAAACTCAATTCATTAATCACAGAAAATTTGAGGGAAATTTGCATATTAGAATTGTCAACTACTTAAATGTGGCAAATGAAAATCTTCTACCATTCCAGTTTAGGGTTCTGCCTTAATTCAATAAAAATATGGAATCGATGGACGAGAAGAAATAAAGAAAAAAGATACAATGTTGATGATACCTTGATAGCTATAATTTGCTCTAGCGTCAGGGCAACTGGTTTAGGTGCTTGCTCTTTCCTTTGGAACCTCTGGGGTACTTGGAGCCTCACCAGGTACAAATGTCTTTACAGATTCCATTTTAGCTTGTTCTTCAGCTTCTGCTGATGAAAATAGATTTTTTGCCTCAATTCGCTCCTACATAGGAAAAAATAAACATAATTTCAAGTTTAGGCCCAACGTGAACTCAGCTTGTATCCACACCCCACCTGTAGTATTATGATGGAAGAAAAGGTGTTGTTATACTAATGTCGAAGGTTGGCAATGTTGATCTCATAAAGGAAGGTGGTTGTGGGGGTTGGCTATTATTAGAATATCACAAATTAGATTTAAGTGTATACAGATATTAGTAGGGACATTGTGATAGGGAAAGTGACCATAGCACCTTGATTCAAGCCTAGATTAAAGGGATGTCACCATTGTATTCAAGTTTGGACTTCTCCCTTAGCCCTCCAGAACGTGGTTAAGTTGTGAAAGGGTTTAGTTTAATATATAGGCCTAGACCTAATTGGAGACAAGTTCAATCTATAAATCAAAAAACTTAGGCTCCGTTTGGTAAGTCTCTTAAATTATAGTTTTATCCATTGATTTGAGTGTGTTATTTGTTTTGAGCTTTTAAATCATAATTCTACATCCATTTTCCAAAACTCAATTCAAAACATAATCATTACTTTTCAAAACTCATAACCAAACACATAATTCAAAACTTTTTTCAAAACTCAATTCAAATCAATATTTTAATTTTTTAAATATTTTAAATATTTAAATATTTTAAAAATATTTTAATTTTGTTAAGATTTTAAATATTTTAATATTTAAATATGTTACGATCTTTTTAATTTTTTATTTTTATTGAATATTTTTAAATATTTTAATTTTAAAGAATTATGATTTTTATTTTTTAAATTTTAAAATATTTTATAAAAATAAATTCAAACTCTATTTTATAAAAATATTTTTAAATATTTTAATTTTTTTGTTATGTATTTGGTTACGATTTGAGTGTAAAATTGTGAAAATAATATATAGTTTCGAGTTATGTATTTGGTTATGAGTTTTAAAAATAATTTCTTAATTGAGTCTTGTTTTACGTGTTTAGTTACGATTTGAGTGTAGAACTGTTTTTAAATTTAAAATATTAACATTTTAAATTATTTAAATTTTTTGAATATTTAAATTATTTAAAATTTTACGATTTAAATTTTTTGAATATTTATTTTAATTTTTTACTTATTAAATTTTTTAAATTATTTAAATATTTATGATTTAAATTTTTTGAATATTTATTTTTAAAAAAAATTATTTCCTTTGTAATATTTTCAATTAAAAAATTAATTAATGTTATTTTCTGTTAAGAATAAATTTTTTAATTGAATTTTAAAAAAAAATTGATTATGAATATTGATTAAAATTTTCAATAATGTGAAAGTATTGTGTTTTGTTATGAGTTATAACAATTTAAATTAAGTTTTGAAAACTGTTTCCAAAACTCATAACCAAACAAATTTTCAAACTTCAGATGTCAAATCAAACTTTCAAAACTCAATTCAACACTCTATTCAAAAACCATAACCAAACAAGTTTTCTACACTCAAATCATAATTCCACAACTCACAAACTCGAAATACAACTCATCCTCTTAAATCATATTTACAAAACTCTACTAAACGCAACCTTAGTATTTTCCTTTTAAGAAATTTTTATTATATAAAAATATAGAAAGTGAAAGGTCAAAAGTTCTGAGCACTTTGTTCTTAACTCAAAACACATATCTCACTGTGCTCATAAATTAGAATCCTTCGGGTAGAAATGTTTCAAAAAAAAAAAAAAAAAGAAGACTAGAATTATTTCAGCAAAAGAATGCTAACACATTATACTGAAGATCAGTACTGCCACCCTCTAAATTATGAGGCATATTAGTCAGAAACCATTTATCCCTAAAATCTGCAGTAAGGGTGTTAATTAAACTACATGGCATATTTCCAACCCTTAAATCCCACATTTCATTGTTAATTAGGATGACAATTTTGCATCGGCTTGTCATTATCTACTGATACAAGGAGCCAAGAATGTTAACACTACTTTTGGATTTATGAAAGGATTAAAGCACTTGTTGACAACGTGACGCAAGACTAGAACTGCATCTGCAAAAGACACTATTTTTGGATTACCCTCACAGAACTTTTCTTGTTTTTAATTAAATTGTCGATTTTGTCTTATGTGAAAAAGTATTGTGCATATTTTAATGAATACCCCCAACTTCAAAATATATTAGTAATTGTTCTTGAACAGTCCAGTCAAATATTTTAATCGCAACATGACCAAGCAATCTCCAAACACTAGTGTTATAGTCTTTCCCACATTCACAAACTAACTTCCTAAACCTTACAAAAGTCTTCAGTCTAAGCCCCACCTCAAAAACAATAAATAAATAAACAAAATCTGAAATATACATGTAGACAACAAGGAAAATTAAGATGCCAAGGGAGTTGACTTCTAAAATAAAGAAATAGCTATGCATACATGGCCTTGATCAAAATTCTTTCCCAAAACAAAAAATCAAGCAAAGGCCTCAAAGGACTAGGGAGATTAAACAAAGGAAAATTGTAACCTTTTCGAATGCGACCCATGGTGTTCTCATGAGCCAAAAATATAGCATCAGGATTGCTATTCTGAACAACTGATAGACCTATACCAAACCATCAAACAGAAGATCATAGTCAATTTAGCATCAGTTAGGTAAAACAGAATGTAAATCCAAATCTTTTAGAAGAAAAATTCCAATAAATATTAGAAAATATAAAGTAATTAGTTTGTAGGTAATAACATTTCTATGAGGGAGAAAAAAGAAAAATTTTAGACTTAAATTCATATACAACAAATTAGACATTAGTATATTCCTATCGATGTGCATTTTTAATAGAAGCCACTGAAGTCAAAGAGCATTTAACCAAAAAATAACATGATATGCAAAACTTCTGCACCTGCTTTCACTTTTTCTCTCATTTTTTTTTTTTTTTTTTCCTTCTTCTTCCTAAGGTTAGGCTCCAAACCTTCAACCCAATGCTTTTTGAAAAGGCAGAAGGATAACAATTTCTCATTTACAAAATTCAAGAATAGGAACATTGTTACAGTTGAAAGTCAATCATGTCACATAACAAACAGAGGCTTGGTTTCAAAAAATTAAGCCCTAACATGCCTAAGAAAGTCAGTCAAAACTAACAAGTGAATGACAACAACATACTGACCTTGTGTTTCACTTTCTTGAAGTCCAGCAAGCGCAATGATTTCAGCTTGTGGATGACATATAAGCAGCAATTTGGCTTCTTTGTGATATTATTATCAAGAAGACTAAGGAACTGCAGCTTAGGGATGCAAGAGGATCAATCTCAACCAAGTTAGTTAGTTGATTGTTAGTGAGAACCATAGTATGCAACTTGGGCAAGAACTCTGCAAATCCACAAAACATAACATATCAAGAAGCTTATGCTCGCTGAATAAGCTTTATATTTTGTGATTTATTCACATTTTTATTCCACCAAACTTTTCATGTCCTTGGTGATTTCTCATATATAACAGGATAAGTTTCAAATATAGCCATTTTCTTTATATATATATATACATATATATATACAAGATTCATAGGATTGCACCCGCCCATTGATAGTGAATATCCTGTGGAGGCTATATGGCCCATCTCACTAGCATAGAAAATGAAGGTAGAAACATTATCAGTTATGTACAACTATTCAGATTTTTTAATAATGTTTTCATGTTTCCATTTCAAAATTATGAGTCATTCAGATAATGTCATCTAATTTAATAGCTATGCATTTTGATTTTTGCTATTTATGAAATAAAGAAGTCCATGTCACTCAAGGAGAAACAAAATAGAGTTGAAGCCAGCAATGCATGAACAATTGATGCTATCTCATCTTAAGTCTAAATGGCCCATTAATTCCACTCCCACAGATCAACTAACCCCTACACCACAAACACAAAGCACTAAAAAAAGGTACAATTCATAGCTCTAAACCCCACCAATTCATAGCCCTCGTATAACTACTATTTTTTCCTTTTGCGGAGAGAAATTGACACTTGAGGCAAGGAGAGAAAGGAATTCATAGAAATTAAGTGAGGTGTTCACTTTTAATAATAGTTTAGAGATATAGATAGATATATATTAAAAAAACACCCACAAGAAAACAATATAAAAGTATAGGAAGAGCCAGTCATTTTAGTGGCATTTTATCAAGCACCTAGGAGGCATAAATAACATGTATATAGTTTTCTTCTCTGCTAGACGGTAGAAATAAAATAGGGATACATAGAGATACCTAAGAAAACATAGATTCACAAACATACCCAGCCAAAAACAACAAAGAGAAATAGATATAAGTAATAATCGTACACATAACACAAATCATCTTGATATGGAGAGTCACGATTTTGGGTATACGTTAATATTTAGATACATACAAACATATGCAAACATCACACAAAGACAAGGAAGAGAATCACCTTATACGAATTTTCTTTCCAGTAAAAACCTAGCACAAATCTTGAACAAAGAAAGAATGGTGAAACTAAAATAGAAACCATTAGAAGTAAAAATCAAAATTACTTGAAAAATTGGCAATGACAACAAAACCTTAATTTTTCAATCAAAACCCCCCCAAATAAAAACCCAAAATTCTCAATTTAAAACTTAACTTCTCAAAACTTTTATTTTGTTTCTTTCAATTGAAGTCCCCAAAATCACTAAACATATACATGAAATAGAACAAATGGTGATAGAACAATCTGAACAGAGTTTGGCCAGAAACAGAAAAATCTACCTTCGTTCAATCAACACCTCTTGACTGTGGTGGTTTCGAAACCCTAGTTTCATAGAGAGAGAGAGAGGGAGAGAGGGAGTCAGAGTGTGAGTGAAAGAGAAGCAGTAACAGTTTACCATAAAAAGAAAGAGAATCTGCAGCAGAGAGTTGAAATCGAAATCAATGAGACGATCAAAATCAAAATCAAAATCAAACAAAGAATGAGTAATCACTTTAACAGAAATCAACAAAGCACTGTGTACCAGGTAACCCTTCTTCATGGGACGATTCAGAGAGTTGAGCTCCCTTCGAACCCTTCTCTCGTTTGATGAAACCTTCTAGGTTCATTTTGATTAGAAGCCGAAGACTTGGAGATTGTGCATTTTGATATATTGACAACATGCCTTGTGCCGGTGTGTTTTGAGAGAGAGAGAGAGAGAGAGAGAGAGGGGAGGAAAGCAGCAAGACAAAATATGGGAAAATTTTTTATTTTATTTTTCATTGCCGCTAAATTTTTCTTGTAAAATTGGTTATAAAATTATTTCCTTATTAAAGAGCAAATTATTGGTCATGAAAATAGTTTTTTTACTAAATGATATTAAAATATTAAAAAATATTGGTGATGAAAATATATTCGTCACTAATAATTTTATAATTGATGACTAATTTTTTTCTCACCAAAAGTCTCAAAATTTTAGTGCTACCCAAAAAAATTAACAGAAAAATCTTTGGTGACAAAAAATAAAAATAATGACAAAAAATAATTTCGTCATCTAATTCTTTATTATGTATGTAGATTGGTGACGAAATTTTATATTTCTCTCTAAAAATGATACATTTGGAGACGAAATATTATTTTCTTCATTAAAAGGTATGTCTTTTGTGACAAATTATTTTCATCATTAGCTTTCGTCTCCAAAGACTCTTTTTGTTGTAGTACATGGTAGAGGTCAGTGCTCTGTTCTGTTTGACACAGGCCATTTCTTTCTTCCCGTTGAAGAGATGGGATGATGGGTGAGATGATATACAAATTCATTGCTCAGATATTTCCTGACATCCATGTGTGTTTTGCTTGTTGAATGATGGGTGTCTGATACAAACCATGTTATAATCAGTTCACAGAATCTGACAACTCTGCACAAGGTGGTCATCCGACCACTGTGACCATTTTCTCTTGATGGTCGTCCTCTCGGATGTCCACCCGGTCATCTGACTGAGTCCCGATCGTAAAGGGTGACTACCGCGATCATTGAGCATACTGCTAGTCTGGCAGTCGGAGCAAAGCTAAATTGAGCTGGAGTGAAACGGTCTGATTTATGCCTAGTCGATCGTCCTCCGAACATCCATCTAGTGTATTTTCAGTCTCCTTTGCTTTGACTACTTCTGCTGCTACTATTTGGTGTTGTTATTGGATTTCTTTAACACTTGTTTAAGCTTCTTTTTGGCCTTCAAAAACATAGTTAAACACTAAGTGTAACGCCCGAAATTTCTAACCCAAATGATAATACAACAATCATGGCTCTTTCAAGAAAAATCGAATATAAATCTCTAAACTTACATTATATGATACAATAGTTCTTCATGCAACAATACATTAATCCAACAATAAGTAAATAAACAAATAAATACCCTCAAGGGGTTTATAAATTTCCAAGGCTTGAGCTTGGTTACACAAAACGGTTATTCAAATCCACACACATACAGCCCTTGGCTTACACACAGAGTCACAACAAAATGAGAGTTTCGTACTCTCAACACACATTTCATCGCCTTTAATAGGCGACATCACCACATCTTTTCTTGCACAAAAATCACGTATTATGAGCATAAAGCCCAGTAGAAAATCTTTAACAAACACTACAACAAATTTGGGATTTAAAGACGAAACAAATTTGTCCCAAAATGTATATATTTCGTCACCCAAACTAATTACGACGAACATTTTTCGTCACCCGTTTTGTCTCCAAAGGGTCGTTGCTAAAGGGTCTTAGAGACGAAAAAAAAAATCGTCATTGAAAATGATAAATTTGTGACGAATTTTTTTGTCTCCAATACACTTTGTTGGGAACATACTTGTAAGTAATTAGAGACAAAATATTTTGTCATTAAAGAAGAAATTAGAGACAAAAGTATTTCGTCATAAATATAAGAAATAGAGACGAAATAATCTTGTCACATTTAATATAAACGAAGACAAAAAAATTTTGTCAAAGAAGCTACCAATAGAGACAAAAACAAATTCATCATTAAAAATGATAAATTTGTGACGACTTTTTTTGTCTCCAATACACTCTGTTGAGAACATACTTGCAAGTAATTAGCGACAAAATATTTTGTCATTAAAGAAGAAATTAGAGACAAAAGTATTGTCATAAATATAAGAAATAGAGACGAAATAATTTTGTCACGTTTAATATAAACAAAGACAAAAAAAATTTGTCAAATAAGCTACCAATAGAGACAAAAACAAATTCATCATTAAAAATGATAAATTTGTGACGAATTTTTTTTGTCTCCAATACACTCTGTTGGGAACATACTTATAAGTAATTAGCGACAAAATATTTTGTCATTAAAGGAGAAATTAGAGACAAAAATATTTTGTCATAAATATAAGAAATTGAGACAAAATAATTTTGTCACGTCTAATATAAACGAAGACGAAAATTTTTTGTCAAAGAAGCTACCAATAGAGATAAAAACAAATTCATCATTAAAAATGATGAAATAATGTCAAAAAAAATTCGTCACACATTGAAGGTAATAGTGACAAAATGTGACAATATTTTTTGTCATAACAAATTCATTTAGCGACGAAATAAAGAATTTATGACAAAATTAATCATCCACCTAAGCCAAATAAGAGACAAAAAAACCTTCTTTAGGGATGGAAAATTTTGTCAATAATTTCATAATATTTTTTTTCACATTATATACCTATTTTATCAAAATCTAAATTTTAGTTCAACAAATATGACCCTGTTCATGTTGAAACCTGTTGAATATAACAATTCCATCACAACTTAACCTAACCTGTTATCAACACATTTACGAATTAACAAAATGAAAATATCCATTCATCATTACAAATAATGTCATCCTGATATAATATAATAGTGAAATATCCACAAAATATCCAAAAGTTATAACTTGTTCAATTCCGCCAAAAATCCAACAATAACTAGTGTAACTCCAAAAAGTATGTGTATCCTTATCAAACAAAAATGAACATTCAAACAAATTACATCATTGTTGCACGTCAAAAATGCCACCCCAATCCAATCTGCAAAAAAATAAATTAAAAGTTTTAGTAATTAATCAATTATACAAAAGATTAAAAACATTAGTAACTCATCAATTTACAATTAGATCAATTATACAATTTATCCCTGTAACAGACTTTTTTTTAGATTATGAGAACAAAAAATTAATTTTAAAGCTAATTCACAAATGGTGCATCCCATTAATGTGCTGTAAGTTCATACAACTTATATTGGTCCCTCCTAGAGTGTTTCTATTGGTTCTTGTACAAATCTATAATTGTGTGATAATTTAGCATTTCGACAGCCTTTTTTCAAGCTTTAAGTATAGAGAAAAAAAAATATTTTTTAGACTAATTCACAATTTATACATCATGTGCACCTGTACAAATTGGATGTCATATGCATGTTTCCATTACTTCCTAATTCTTCAAACATGTATTCTTTTATAAAATTTGTTATATTAAAGTTAATATACTTTACCAAGAAGTATGTCCACTTGTGGATGAGTCCCCTCCACTTCCAAAGTGTCCAGTGAATCCTTTGGTCCTCAAAAAATTGACAACATCAGCCATTATCTCCCCTTACTTCTTCTTACCCTCTTCAAGATTTTCTATTTTATTGTTCTGCATTTGTATTTGTTCCTTTTGTGTCTCTATTTGCATCTCAAGGCGCTTCACATAATCATTTGTTTCAGCATATATGGTGGTGGCTCTCCTAATAGAGGATGAATGTCTCATGCCAAGTCCCTTCACATAGCCAGACCTTGGCTTCAGGACTTTGATTGATAGCTCTTCTGCAGTCAAAGGGGTTGATCCTGGCTGTGAGAGGTGATCAGCCTGTGTCTGTATCATATTTTCCTATCAAATATAAAAAAAATTAAATAATTATTAGAAAATTAAATAAGATTATAACAAATAGTATTCTAAAATTTTGTTACTAAAAATTGCAATATATACGCACATAATTACACTAAGCTTGAGATGAGATCCACTCATGTGTTTTCTCATTATAGTGAGTTTCCTTGTACAATTCTGCTAGATCAGGTAGCATCTTCTTTTCTCGTGCCTAATTCGATAGACCAAATATTCAATAAATAAAGCAAAGAATCTAATATAATTCTGAAAGTGCAAGGATACGTACCAGTTTTTCTACTCTAACAGGGATTGACCTAGAACCACACCTATGTTTTGTATACATCCTTTCTCTGTTCGCAATGTTGGCCTTTGATTGTTCCTATAAGGAAGAATGACCAATATATCATTAGTAAGACAAATATGTTGGCTTTTGATTGTTCCTGTAAGGAATAATGAACCAATATAACAATGAAATGTATCACTAGTAAAACAAATTTAATGGTTGATAATAAAGAAATTGCATTGTTCCTCTCTATCATTTTCCTATATATCATTTCAACTTAAAAGATATTTCAAATTATTCACTAGTTTCATTCAATTCTGTGAAAAATAGATTAGAGGACTTGTTGAGATTTCATCATAAGACGGTTTTTCTGGGTGAAAAAAGAAAAACGAGTAATTTACACCGTTCACAAATAGGGGGCATATAAGCATGGGCAAGATAGATTGTGAAAAAATCCATTTACATTTCACAAGATATGGAACAATTACTGATACCAAACTCATAACCCTTTCTTTCTTCCACAACTCTATCAAATCTAAAGTTCTGTCTCAATACCCTATATTAGTTACTTAGCTAATTGCTTACCATTATCATGAAACTTCAGACCAAACCCAAGAACAAACAGAAAATTGATACAATCATAGAAACTGAAATCTTAGTTCTTTATTCTATGATGTGAAAGATGCACTTTAAGGAACCATAAATTAATCTCCTATTGTGCAAGCCTTCCAATCCATGTTTAATAGTTTCCCTTTCTCATTTTTTCACTTATTTGGTTTTTATTATGTTCCACTTACATGCCTAGAAGATAAAGGGAAAAGAATACATATGGAATTTCACAGCAAATTGATTGTGTTCTTTCTAGTTGTTTTAGAATCTCTCCCTATTCTAATCAAATTCTTTCTTCACTAATATAATAAAAAAGATGAAAATGTTACCAGAAATTCTTTAGTGTTCCACTTTTTATCAATAAGATCTATCCACTTGGTAGGATCGACATTCTTTGGTGGGTGGTTTCTTGCATACTCCTCCCCTTTAGCCTCCTTCAGCTCCATGAATTGTTTGTGCAGCCTATAGGTATGGTTACTCAATCTCCGACCAAATTTTATGTTCATTGCCTTCTCTATATCAACAGGGTCTCCTTGTAAATCAAATTGATCCTGCAAAAAATAGATAAGTCATAGATAATTCTTATAAAAAATAAAATAATTACAATAAATAATTAAGATTTCTAACCTATTATAAAAATGAGTAAAATCTCCTATAGGTAGACAACGAACTTACATTCAAGCATTGAAACATCGCCTCCTTAACGGAGGCATCAACATACTTCCACCTACGAACACTTGGATTTGGTAAACGAGTTCGCACTTCTACACCAATCTTTGAGGCTAGTTTTGAGGCATAGTCCCCTACCGGTGCACGAAATTCTGGAGGGATAGGCACGCTAAGCTTTCCGTCTTTATCAACAAGGCCTTGAACCTCTTTGCCTCGAGTCGGGCCACGAGCACGCTTAGCAACGGATATTGTGATGCCATAATATTGAAATAGTATGTGAACAAATTTAATTAAGATCTCAAATCAATGTAAATAAAGAGTGTGTCTTACCAATAGTATTACCAGCAGTCACCTCAAGTTGAGGCTCCACATTGAGAGGTGGTGGCGGATTGCTAGTCACCTCAGGACGTGAAGAGGTATCCCCCTCTTCTAATGCGTGGGTCAATGCCTCATAATGAGATTGTGAACGGGCTCTCGATGATGTCTCTAACAGCTGAATAACATAATAAAATATGAATATATGTACAAAGATATACATGTCTATGTGTGTATGAATTGAAAGTAACAAGAAAGAATATATTTCACAATGCATAAATGTATAGTACCTCATGCTCAAACGAATCATAGGTTTCAGTGTCACTACCATCTTCAGCCTCTGACGGTCAATAATCATCATCATTTTCCTCAATTGGTATTTGTTTTTCCTTCCTCAATTTCTTATGTTGAACCGTAGCCTTCAAACAAGTTGTTATATTCTTCACTCCTAGAGCATTCATTCTCTCACGGTTTTTATTAATATTCTTCATTCTTTGTTTCTCATAGTTCGTTACCTTCTTAGTTGCGGTACTTGGTTTGGTCAATTGCTTTTTTGTAGCGTCCATTTTGCCCAACTATAAAGCATAATTGAACATTTTTTTGGTGGATACACATAATTGAACATTAGATGTAAAGAAAAGATAATTATATATTTCTATACATAAAGCATAAAGCAACAACAATCTCAACAAGTGGATATGTCATATAGGCTCTAAATCATTGAAATATGGCTAGAGTGATATGGATGATTTTTGTTTTTACCATTTACTTATCATAGAACAAATTAATTACAAACCAAGCCATGGAATTATTTATCTTCACTTTGACTTGTACACTAACAACCACATGTTCTCTACCTTTTGTCGTCTTCCATGGTAATTTTCTAATTTTTCTCTATATTTTTTCATCATTTTTTATTTTGTAGTCATTAGCTAGCCACTTTGTCCTTTGTTAGTGCTCTACTCTCACTATGCTCAATTTGGTTCAATTAATTTACTGTTTGATGTTTAAGTGCTTTTACCAAGTTGGTTTGTGGAATGTAACAGTTTGGTTGTTTTGGATTGTGGCTTTATGAAATTTTCTATACCCTTATTTGCTGTGCTAAAAGCTTAAATTTTTAGGACTATTAGCATTAATACGAACACAGAAATTGCTTTCAAGTCACTACTTAATTCATGACCTGTTTGGTAATGTTGTGTGTTTAAGGTTGGTCAGTTGTTGTCAAATTTTGTCTTCCTTAAGTTGAGAAAGATAATAAGCTGAGAAAGAATGGATTGAGATGGTTTGGTCATATACAATGAAGACCAGTGGAGGCAGTAGTGAAGAGATGCAATAAAGTGACGGTAGATGGAAGTGTTAGGGGAAGGGGCAGACTTAGATTGATGTGGGCTAGTGTAGTAAATAGAAATATGAATCTCTTTATTTTTACTAATCAAATGACCTTTGATAGAATTGAGTGGAGAAGATGATTCATGTAGCTGACCCATTTGATGGGATCTAAGGCTTGGCTTGGCTTGGCTTGGTTTGGTTTGGTTTGGAAAGAGAAGAAAATAACAGAGTCACTACAAGCTCTTCTTCTATTTACTCTTGAATGATTTGTTTACACCAATAACGCCCATATATATAGGGTGAATCGCTATCATTTTCCACAATTTTTATAATTCTAGACTAGCGATTGGAGATAAAATCAAGCCACAAATTATGCAACCATAAATCATGAGATTCTATCTTCAATGTGTTTTTATCTTCGACACTCACACACACAAACCCCCCACCCCCCACCCCAAGTTGGATCATGAAATTGTTGAAGTGTCAAACTTGAACTCGGAAATTAAATTATTGCCGGAAAATGGTTGTTTAAGTTTGCACAAAATGACACATTATGCAAATTCACCAAGTATGCAGCCATACTAAATTATTGGTAGTGCGACTTTGCTGAAAAATGCACGAAATGACACATCATGTAAAAATGGATCATGATAATGACACCCTCTCAGTGCAATTTTGGGAGAAGACGAATCAAACATCTTGCAAACATGTAAGTGTGCAGAGAATGAGCAATATGCAAACACATCAGGCACGAAATGAACATTGTGCAAATGGTGGTAAGTCAATCTTCCTCTAAATGACAAATAGGGCAAGATATGTGCACAAAATTAGTATCATGCAATCATAAGAAAATGATGCAAGAAATAAGACATCTTGCTAATGGAATGCATCTATGGATTGAAAGAAAATGTGACACCATGGGCCAATGAGAAATGGCATTAAGGGCCAATAGGGAATGGCACTTTGGTCCTATGGGAATGCCATTATGTGCCAGGGGACTTTGGCTTTGAAATATTTTTTTGGTAGCATTTTGTTGCAAATGAACTGAACAGTGGCCAAAACAATGCATGGTTTGTTGTGGATGGGAGAGACCATGACATAAGAGACCATATGAAAGAAACGATACTAAAAACATTGTATTACTACTTAAAAGGAGGCAGAACCAATAGATAGTTAAAAGTGGATGCAAATGAGTCATAAGTATTTGGGAATGGTCTGATGTGAGAGGAAGACAAGTGCCACCAACCCAAGTAGGAGTTTCTCGCTACTAAGGTTCCATCAATCTTGGCTTATGTCCACACATAAAGCCACAGTGGGCTACATGATTGTATTACTACTTGAAAGGAGGGTAAAACCAATAGACAGTTAAAAGTGGATGCAAATGAGTTATAAGTTGGGAATGTTCTCATGTGAAAGGAAGACAAATGTCACCCAAGTAGGAGTTTCTTGCTACTAAGGCTCGATCAATCTTGGCTCATGTCCATACATAAAGCCACAGTGGGCTACATCTTATATTCACTCTTGAATGATCTGTTTACATCAATAACACGTATATATAGGGGTGAATTACAATCGCATCCGGTAATTTTAGTATTTTATGGCCCAAAGAACTTACTGTTTAAAGCTTAAAGATGGAATTGAAATCTTATTAGAAAGAGAGAGGAGTTTTTGCAGTAGGAAGTCTGATCTCTTGATATACAAGTGCTAGTGTTCTTAATGTTGTTAATAGGGTAATTTTTTGTTTAACATTTTTATTGGTGTTTCATATTTTAAGCTAATTTTAAAACTTGACCTTCATTATCTACATGATTGTTGCTTTTCTGCACTTGGTTTTGCAGCAAGCTTTGACTCTGGTTTTTGTGGAGACGAAGAAAGGAGCTGATTCACTGGAACATTGGTTGTGTATGAATGGGTTTCCTGCTACTACCATTCATGGTGACAGAACACAGCAGGTAAAGTTGTTTTAAGCATTATCTTTTGCTGGGGTATTTATTATGATATTGGTGGTGTATATTTTGGACAAATCACAAAAGTAACTCATTCAGTTATAATTAAAAAAAGAAGAGAAAAGCTTGTGGATAGCACTGTAAGCAGATTGTGGAAGAGCAGAGGAAGTTTGATGGTGTTGAAGATTTGTACCGTGTGAGTCCCTTCCAGTCAGATTGTGGCAGAATGCAGCCGATCCCTCAGCCGTGGATTGCAACTGTAAGCACACCAGAGGAAGAGCAGAGGAAGTTTGATGGTGTTGAAGATACAGCCTTTCAACTTCTCAACTTTCAATTTTATTTGATTTCATTTTTTGAACCGACTGCATTTTCTTCTCAGCCTTTCAACTTCCTGTACAGTTGCCTCGGTGTGCTTAAAGTTTACAACTCTATCTATATAAAGTTTAAACTTTATCAGCCTTTCAACTTAGAGGATATTAAAATATTAAAATAAAATCTTTACGTATGCAAAGATTTTAATAAAGTTTAAAGTTTACAACTCTATCTATATAAAGTTTAAACTTTTTGAAAGTCTACATCTATATCTTCGAAAAGTCAGATTAAAAAAATCTTAAACTTTATCCATTCGGGAAAATTTACTTTAGCATATCAACTTTTCAGCCTTTCAACTTCTCAGCTTCCAAAACTACCACTAACTTGATGTTAAAAAAATTTACTTTTTATAATGGTATACATAATTTAAATATAATTTTTTTAATTTTTTTTAATTTAAAATTACAATAAAATATTAAATAGAATAAAAACAAATTTCTTACAAAATAAAAGAATTTGAATAAAAAAAAAGGTAACAAGGAAATTTAATATGGTATTTTTATTTAATCCGAAAATAATTTTAGATGAATAATAAATTATCACCTATAACCCTTTTCTTTTTTTAAAAAATAAAAAAGTTTAACGAACTATCACTTTTAATAAAAAAAAAATAATTAAGGTTTCTTTCTAATTTATTTAACAAAAGTAACTTTTTAACAATTTGAGCCAAATATTTCTTTATTCTTTATTTTAATTTCTTTAATTGATAATTGAGATAAATAAAAAAAAATCTAATAAAATTCACCATGTTTAGTAAATACTAAAAAATTTATGTTTTGTTCTTTTTTTTTAAAAAAAAAATTATATTAAAAAATATTATTGTTCAAGTCCTTATAATTTAGAAGGATATAATTTTTTTTTATAAAATTTAAAACAAAAAAAATTAATAGCGATTAATAATTTGAACACATGTATTTAACACAAATTATATTTAGACCAATCATATTATGACACATGTAAATATTGAACTAATTCTAATCGTAGTAATATAATTTGAAGAAGAATTCACATTTGAAATTTTATTTTATAATTTAATAAAGGATTCAAAATTTAAGGAATGAATATTGATGTCATTCCAATTATAGTAACATAATTTAAGTAAGAATCCAAATTTGAAATTTTGTTTTCAGAATATAAAATTAATTTATAAACCAATCATATTGTAACACGTATTAACAAAAAATTAAACAAAATAAAAAAAAATGAAAAAAAGGAATTGCAACTTTCAACCTTAATGAAATGACAATATTTTGAAATTATAATAGTACATAGATAAATCATGGAATATATCATTATTTAAAACTTATGTATTATGGGATAAAAATAAAAAATCTAGAAAATTTAGATTGGAATATTGAAGCTCCCACAGACCTTGGGGGTTAAAAACCTCCTTTTGCTTAACACGGAATAATTATAAATATTTATATTTGTATTAGATTTTTTTTAATATATAAATTATGTTTTTTAAGATTTTTTATAAAAATAATTTAACAATCTTATCACTAAGCATAGTGTATGAGAGAAGTTAAAAAAGGTACTACAGTAACTATACACGGATTGTATCTATAATTATTTGTATGAGGGGATTTCAAATGCTGATCAAGAGATTGTATCAATAAATGCAGGCATGTGGAAAAACATGTGGATTGAAAAAAGATAATAAATGTTGATCAGGGGATTTTGACCAAATCAATAAATGTTGAGTTTTTCTTTTTTTAATAAAAAATATAAAAATTTAGATTCGGATATTGAAACTCCCACGGGCCTTGGGGGTTAAAAATCCCTTTTTGCTTAATATATAATATAGATATAGATAGATAGATAGATATAGATATAGATAATATAATATAGATAGATAGATGTGTTGAAATTTTCAAGGAATTTTCAAGGATATAATTTTTTTTTATAAAATTTAAAACCAAAAAAAAAATTAATAGCGATTAATAATTTGAACACATGTATTTAACACAAATTATATTTAGACCAATAATATTATGACACATGTAAATATTGAACTAATTCTAATCGTAGTAATATAATTTGAAGAAGAATTCACATTTGAAATTTTATTTTATAATTTAATAAAGGATTCAAAATTTAAGGAATGAATATTGATCTCATTCCAATTATAGTAACATAATTTAAGTAAGAATCCAAATTTGAAATTTTGTTTTCAGAATATAAAATTAATTTATAAACCAATCATATTGTAACACGTATTAACAAAAAATTAAACAAAATAAAAAAAATGAAAAAAAGGAATTGCAACTTTCAACCTTAATGAAATGACAATATTTTGAAATTATAATAGTATATAGATAAATCATGGAATATATCATTATTTAAAACTTATGTATTATGGGATAAAAATAAAAAATTTAGAAAATTTAGATTGGAATATTGAAGCTCCCACAGACCTTAGGGGTTAAAAACCTCCTTTTGCTTAACGCGGAATAATTATAAATATTTATTTTTGTATTAGATTTTTTTTAATATATAAATTATGTTTTTAAAGATTTTTTATAAAAATAATTTAACAATCTTATCACTAAACATAGTGTATGAGAGAAGTTAAAAAGGGTACTGCAGTAACTATACACGGATTGTATCTGTAATTATTTGTAGGAGGGGATTTCAAATGCTGATCAGGGGATTGTATCAATAAATGCAGGCATGTAGAAAAACATGTGGATTGAAAAAAGTTAATAAATGTTGATCAGGGGATTTTGACCAAATCAATAAATGTTGAGTCTTTCTTTCTTTAATAAAAAATATAAAAAATTTAGATTCGGATATTGAAACTCCCACGGGCCTTGGGGGTTAAAAATCCCTTCTGCTTAATATATAGTATAGATATAGATAGATAGATAGATATAGATATAGATAATATAATACAGATAGATAGATGTGTTGAAATTTTCAAGGAATTTTGTTTATACTAGTTTTTAATGCATTAAAGTTTAATTATGAGGGGGTTTTGACCAAATCTCCCAAAAGGTATGGGGATTGGGAGAAATTAATAAATGCTGAGTTTTTTTTTAAAATCAAAAAATTAGAAAATTAGGATTGGGATATTGGAGCTCCCACAAGCCTTAGGGGTTAAAACCCCCTTTTGCTGATTGGGAGAAATTAATAAATGCTGAGTTTTTTTTTTTTAAATCAAAAAATTAGAAAATTAGGATTGGGATATTGGAGCTCCCACAAGCCTTGAGGGTTAAAACCCCCTTTTGCTTAATATATAGTATAGATTAGCATATCACTCGTGCTATGCACGGATTGTGTTTACAATTATCTATATATGTGAATTGCGATTTTTAAATGTCTTCTTTTTTTTTCTTTTTTTTAAATGTCTTCTTTTTTTCCTTTTTTATATTATATTAAAGTTTAATATTTTGATAATAATCATATGTGTTAGACTTTTCAAGAAATTAAATGTCTTTTTTTTTATTATTATATTATATTAAAGTTTAATATTTTGATAATAATCATATGTGTTGGACTTTTCAAGAAATTTTTTTTATGTTTGTTCTTAATGCATTAAAGTGCTATTGTGAGAGATAATAATCATATGTGTTGAGACTTTTCAAGGAATTCATGTGTTAGATTTCAAAGAATTTTTTATGTTTGTTCTTAATGCATTAAAGAGTTATTATGAGGGTAAGACTTGGGGGTTGAGAGAAGTTAATAAATGCTAAGGTTTTTTTTTTTTTTTTTAAATAAAAAAATTAGGAAATTTAGATTGGGAGATTGGAGCTCCCACATGGCTTGGGGTTAAAAATCTCATTTTGCTTAATATATAGGATGGATGGATAGATAGATAGATAGATAGATAGATAGATAGATATAGATATGGCACATACCATTTATATGACACAAGGACCAAAGTACCGGGACAATTGCTGCAATTTGCCCTCATCTAAATTAAAGGGATTTAAAAAGTAAAAAAAAAAATTATAATATTAAAAAATGTTCACTAAAAAAATATAAATTAAAAATTAAAAATTAATTATTGAAAACTCAATACTAAACAAGGTAATGTTTTCTATTAATTTTGAAAATTAAAAAATGATTATTAATTTTTCCTCTATTTTTTTCTCACAATTTTTTTTATTTTTTTTTTATTTTTTATTTTTTTATTTTTTTTGTGGAGAGGGGTTTTGACCTGCGATTTTTTTAAAATGAGTCTTCTAGACGGAAAAGGTAGAATTGGTTCAGACAATGAGAAAAAGTGCTTATGCAAGGGGCGCCTTCACTATGAGAAAGAATAGTCGGTTTTGCATAGGGTGCCTTTTTGGATAATAGCTTCAATACTGGCATGCATGAAGGGCTTAAGTGTGAGACATATGAGAGGGGCTTTAGTGCGAAAATAAAAGAAATGGTTTACAGAGTGTCTTCTTGCTTCACGACTTCAATACTTGTGAGAGAGGAGTAGGCTCAAGTGTGAGAGAGAAATGAGGGTTTCTAAGAAGTGTCTTCTTGGGTTGCGACTTGAGTGTCCGTGCACATGAAAATGAGTGATAAGGGTCAGAGTGTGTCTCTTGGGGTGACGGTTTCAGTGCTTTGAAACACAAAACCATAGCATTTTAATAAAGAGAAATAATTAGTGATAAAATATTTTTGTCTCCTTAAATTCAAGAACAAAGAATTTATTATTTGTGACGAAATATTTTTGTCTTCCACAACATAACCTTATAAGATGAAAAATATATTCATCGCGCAATCAATCAGAATTTATTAGTGACGAAATATTTTCATCTCCCACAACTTATTCTTCCAAGACAAAAATATATTTGTCGCCCATTTAATAGAAAGATGAAACGGCATCGTTTGCATGATGGAGTGTTTATTGGTGATGAAAAATTTTCGTCTTCCATAACTTATCATTCCTAGACAAAAATATATTTGTCACCTAATAAATGGAAATATGCAACGACATTGTTTAATAGGTAGGGAATTTATTGGTGACGAATTACGTTCGTCGCAAAAAATATATATATTTTGTGACAAAAATGTTCGTCTCCAATGAGCTAAAATAATTTGCGCCAATGCAAATGAAATTGGCGTCTGAATTTTACAGACGAATTTTTTTTTCGTCTCCTATACGTTTGAGAAAAATTAAAACAAACGACAAAATTAATATTTTGTCATCTTTGGGTTAAATTTGAAGTCACCAAATTTTGTCACAATAGCCTAGATTTCTTGTATTTTGTTTCCTTGTTTAATTATTATTATTATTTTTTTATTTTTGTGGAGAGGGGTTTACTGTGAGAAAGAATAGTAGCTTTGCACAAAATGTTTTCTTGGATAACAATGTTTGCATGCACAAACGGCTTAAATGTGAGAGAGAATAGAGAAATTTCAGTGCAAAATAGAAGAGATGGTTTATAGAGATTGTTTTTTCGAGTCACAACTTCAATACTTATGAGAGAGGAGACTCAAGTGCGAGATAGAAATGAGGATTTGTAGAGGGTGTCTTTTCGGGTCACGACTTTAGTATTTGTCTGTGTGTGAAAGTAAGTGATTAAGGTAAGAGCGTCTCTTAGTTTCTGACGACATTTTAATAAAGAGAAATAATTAGTGAGAAAATATTTTCATCTCAAACTCATATGTTCGTTGCCTAATCAACAAAAATACAAAAACAATGTTGTGTGGGGATGGAGAATTTATTGGTGATGAAATATTTTCGTTTCCTTTAACTTAACCTTATGAGACGAAAATATATTCGTCGCACAATAAATCAAAATGCAACACGACACATGGAGAATTTATTAGTAACGAAATATTTTCGTCTCCCAAAACATATCCTTCCGAGACAAAAATATATTTGTCGCCTAATTAACAGAAAGATAAAACGAGCATGAAGGGTTTATTGGTGATGAAATTTTTTCGTCTTCCATAACTTATCATTCCCAGACAAAAAATATATTTGTCACCAAATAAATAAAAAAATGAAACGACATCGTCTAATAAGTTTGGAATTTATTGGTGACGAATTCCTTTTGTCGCAAAAAACTTTAAATTTTGTGACAAAAATGTTCGTCTCCAATGAGCTAAAATAATTGGCACCAACAAGAAAAAAAATTGGTGCCTCTTTTTTTTTTCTGACAAATTTATTTTTTCGTCTCCTATAGTTTTGAAAACAATTAAAAGAAACAACAAAAGTAATATTTGGTCATGTTTGGGTTACATTCTAAAACGAAAATAAATTTTATCACCAAGTTTTAAAAATTAATTATTGAAAACTCCATACTAAACAAGGTAATGTTTTCTATTAATTTTGAAAATTACAAATTTTTTATTATTTGTTTCTCTGTATTTTTTCTCACAAAAAAAAAGCTACATTAATTATCTTTTTTTTTTTTTTTTTTTTGTTGGAGAGAGGTTTTGACCTTCGATTTTTTTGAAATGGGTGTTCTAGACGGAAAGGGTAGAGTTGGTTCAGACAATGAGAAAAAGTGCTTGCGTGCAGGAGGGGCCTTCACTGTGAGAAAGAATAGTGGGTTTGCATAGGTGCCTTCTTGGATAATAGCTTCAATGTTGGCATGCACGAAGGGCTTAAGTGTGAGACAGAAGAGATAGGCTTTAGCGCAAAATAGAAGAAATAATTTACAGAGTGTCTTCTTAAGTCACGACTGCAATACTTGTGAGAGAGGAGTAGACTCAAGTGTGAGAGAGAAATGAGGGTTTGTAGAAAGTGTTTTCTTGGGTCACGACTTCAAGGTCCTTGTACATGAAAATGAGTGATAAGCATCAGAGTGCATCTCTTGGGATCACAATTCCAATGCTTTGAAACACAAAACCACGGCATTTTAATAAAGAAAAATGATTAGTGATAAAATATTTTTGTATCCTTCAATACCAGAACAAAGAATTTACTATTGGTGATGAAATATTTTTGTCTTCCACAACTTAACCTTATGAGACGAAAAATATATTCGTCACGCAATCAATTAGAATTTATTGGTGACGAAATATTTTCGTCTCCCACAACTTATTCTTCTGAAACAAAAATATATTTGTCACCTATTTAATAGAAAGATGAAATGACATTGTCTACATGATGGAGTGTTTATTGGTGACGAAATATTTTCGTCTTCCATAACTTATCCTTCGCAGACAAAAATATATTTGTCGCCTAATAAATGGAAATATGCAACGACATCGTTTAATAGGTATGGAATTTATTGGCGACGAATTACGTTCGTCACAAAAAAAATTATATTTTGTGACAAAAATGTTTGTCTCCAATGAGCTAAAATAATTCGCGCTAATGCAAATGAAATTGGCGCCTCATTTTTGCACATGAAATTTTGTTTTCGTCTCCTATACTTTTGAGAAAAATTAAAACAAACGACAAAATTAATATTTCGTCATCTTTGGGTTAAATTTTAAGACAAAAAAAAATACGTCACCAAATTTTGTCACAATAGCCTAGATTTCTTGTATTTTTTGTTGATTTTAAGCATTTGGTAACGAAATTTGATTTTCCTCTCTAAAAATAATACATTTAGAGACGAAATTATTTCCTCTCTAAAATTTTTTACAATGGTGACGACAAATTTCGTCTCCAAAATGGCGCCAAATCTTCCACCAAAATTTCCAAAGGCGGGAAATTGTTTTCTGACGAAAAATAAAATTTAGAGACGAATAAAATTTTCGTCACCTATTGTTTTATTTGATTTTAAGCATTTGGTGATGAAATTTGGTTTTCGTCTCTGAAAATAATATAATTGGAGGCGAAATCTTATTTTCATCACTAAAACATGCATATTTGGAGACTAAATATTTTTTCGTCACGCGTTTTCGTCACCATAGACCTTTTTTGTTGTAGTGAAAGTATATACATTTTGTACAAATCTCAAGAAATGAAATGCACATGCCATACTATGCCCATTTTTTAAGATAAATCACATTTTCATCTTTTGAAAACCATCATGCTCAATAATATCATGCAATTTCAATTGTTCAAAACTTAACAATTTATTTTAAGGGCGGTAAATACGACTCTGGTAATCTCTAGGTCGGTGTCTGCAAGTAGATTATACAAGTACTATCAAATTGTCATTTTTTCCGGTATTAACCGGAAGGCTCGACACTTATCCGTGCGGGTTTTCGGTCTTTCACCGGGGACTCTCAGACCAATTTATTCAATATCATCTACACCACCTATCAAGACTTACCAACGTATTTATCCCAAAATCATTTCATGAAAACTTGTTTCTCAACATTATTTTCTCAATGCAAGTTTTCAAATCAACTTTTAAAGTTTAATGTAATCAAATGAATTGTTATACCAATAACACAAGATGAATATAAATACTTTTATTCCAATTCATCATCCAAGGAATAACACAATTCCATCTTCTCAAGTATCCTCAACAATTAGTCATTTGAAGACTATTTCAACGTTTTGAACAATAATTTCCAAAATGAACAATAATTCTCATATTCCCTGAAATTCATCATTTATATAAATATAAATAAGAAATTTTCCAAACATCAATTTATTTTGACACACAAAATAAATACAACAATATCATTCATGGATTTTCAGTCTCTTTTAAAAAAAAATCCCTAAATTCTAGGTTTTCTCACCAAAACTATACAACTCAATCCTTTAAAAGAAAACTTTCCAAAACCATCTTTTCTTCAATCAACCAAGATCAAAACCCATAAGATCATTTTGAAAGAACAAGAGACAAACTCACTTTCAAAATCGCTCAACTTCTTGAATCAACAATCAATTTTCAAAGCTATCGAAAGATGATTTCAAAAATCATATAGATCTTACAAATATATATATATATATATAACTCTAAGAAAATCCCTACCTCAAGTTTTGAAGAAGAAATGAGATGAAACCCCCAAAATCAACGGTGTCGAAACTCGATCTTCACCGCATATAATGAAGCCCTTGAGATGATAACCAACTTTGGTGAAGAACTTAGGTCTAAATACCAATGGATTTGGAGAAATCAAAGAGAGAAGATAACTTCTAGAGAGAGAAGCTCCCGATCTGAAATTCTGGAGAGTTTCAGAGAGAGGGAGAGGACTGAAAAAGTGATCTGAAATATCAGATTCACGAACTGATATAAAATGGTCCGTTCGAGCGTGGAAAGCTCGCTCGAGCGTCAAATACACTAACCTAGTACTTTTGCAGACATGTCAAATTTCTGAAACCAAACATTCTCCGCTCGAGCGCATAAACGGCCGCTCGAGCGGACAAGCAACTTCGAATGCATTTTGCATTTTTGCCACAACCGAAGTGGATCCCCGACCGGCCCAGTTGAAGTTGCAAAACATGAAAGAAGGATCGAAACCGAGATTGCTACAACCTTCCCCCCTTAAACAATTTCGTCCCCGAAATTTCAAATCAAATTACCCAAACAAAGGGGTTTCTAGCGATCAAAGCCACACTATTTCATTTTCAAATCACAATATTAACTCTCAACCAAATTCCACCATTTCCACCATGGTTATCTCATTCACAACAACCTCTCAAATATGCATAAACATGAAATTTCCTAAAAAGTAATGGCAACTCTTAACAACCTTATGCTTAAAACAATAACACATATATCAACATGTGGTTAACAACTTTAAGTACGTTTCCCTCAACACTAGAGAATATTACAAAGAAAGCAACTTAAGCATTTTCAAACAAATCTGGATATTTGGAGCGGACTTCCGCCTCCCGTTCCGCGTCGCTTCTTCAACCCCATTGTGTCTTTATACACCTTTACCAACGATATAGTTTTGCCTCGTAGCACTTGCTCTCGGGTATCTAATATTTGAACCAGTTGTTCTTCGTAAGAGGCATCCTCATCTACCTCAAAGTCAACCCAATCAAGAACATGAGAAGGGTCGGGTTGATACTTCCTAAGCATAGATACATGAAATACGTTGTGAACTCCCGAAAGTTATGGCGGTAAAGCTAATCGGTATGCCACTTCCCCAATTCGCTCTAAGATCTCAAAAGGCCCAATGAACCTTGGAGATAATTTATCACTCTTACCAAATCTCATCAAACCCCGCCTTGGTAAGATTTTTAGAAACACATGGTCACCAACTTCAAAAGATAAAGGTCGTCTCCTCTTATTAGCATAACTCTTTTGTCAGCTTTGGGCTGTAGCTAACCTCTTCCGATCGAGAACAACTTTCCCGGTTGTCTCTCTAACAATTTTTGGACCCAGTAATGGTGCATCACCCACTTCGGCCCAACAAACCAGTGATCTACAAGGTCGGCCATACAAGGCCTCAAATGGTGCCATCCCAATATTAGCTTGGTAACTATTGTTATAAGCAAACTCAATCAATGGTAAGTGCCTTTCCCAAGGCCCCTTAAAATCAAGGACACAAGCTCTAAGCATGTCCTCCAAAATCTGAATGGTACGTTCTGACTGTCCATCAGTTTGAGGATGATAAACAGTGCTAAGAGTCAACTTAGTTCCCAACGCCTCTTGAAGGCTTTGCCATAACGGGGTAGCAAAACGAGGATCCCTATCCGACACAATAGTCACAGGGACTCTATGAAGTCGAACTATTTCTCTAATGTACAACTCTGCTAAGCGTTTAATTGAGTCGCTGGTGCACATCGGAATGAAACGTGTAGACTTAGTCAACCTATCAACAATCACCCAAACAGCATCATTGCCTCGTTGTGTGCTAGGAAGTCCAACTACAAAATCCATGGCAACACGCTCCCATTTTTGCTCGGCTATCGGTAAGGGTTGTAACAAGCCCGCTAGTCTTTGGTGTTCGACCTTCACTTGTTGACAAGTAAGGCACTTCGATACAAATAAAGCGACATCCCATTTCATACCCCTCCACCAAAACTGACGACTAAGATCATGATATATTTTAGTGCCTCCAGGGTGTACCGCAAGGCGTGAATGATGGAACTCCCGAAGTACTTCCTCTCTACAAGATTCTTGCACAAACAAATGGTCTAGGTAACATACACTCTGATCTGAGTGAACGTTCAAACCTTTCTCTTCCTTTCTATTGGAAATCTTAACACGGATTGATTCCACATCATGGTCTCCTCGTTGTGCCTCTATAACCTTACTAACCAAGGTAGGTTGAGCATTCAAAGTAAACAAGATAGCACTTTCTCCGGACTCACCCAAGTGAAAATCAAACTTGCCAATAACATCTAGCATATCCCATTCCCGAATGGCCACACTTGCCAAACTACTCACAGATTTTTGACTCAAAGCATCGGCCACCACATTGGCTTTCCCCGAATGATAGTGTAACTCAAAGTCATAATCCTCTATAAATTCCATCTACCTCTGTTGTCGTAAATTCAAGTCTTTTTGAGAAAATAAATACTTTAGACTCATATGATCGGAGAAAACCTCAAACTTCTCACCATACAAGTAATGCCTCCAAATTTTCAAGGCAAAAATCACCGCCGCTAATTCTAAATCATGGGTGGGGTAATTCTTCTCGTAAGTTTTCAATTGTCGTGATCCGTAGGCCACAACTTTTCCCTCTTGCATCAAGACACAACCAAGTTCATCACCAAACGCATCACAATAGACAATGTAGTTAAAACCCCTTTCTGGAATGATCAAAACCGGTGCGGTAGTTAATCTGGTCTTAAGCTCTTGGAATGACTTTTCACAAGCCTCACTCCACACAAATTTGATACCCTTTCTAGTCAACCTAGTCAAAGGTGCAGCTAGTCTAGAGAAGTCCCTTACAAAACGTTGATAATACCCCGCTAATCCCAAGAAACTCTAGATTTCAAAAACATTCTTGGGTTGTTCCCAATCCTGTACGGCATCTATCTTTGAGGAGTCCATAGTCACTCCCTCTTTAGACACTATATGCCCCAAAAACTTCACCTCTGTTAACCAAAGCTCATATTTTTCAAATTTGGCATACAGTTGGCGCTCACTACGTAAACCCAGCACTACCTGCAAGTGAGTCTCGTGTTCCTCTTCAAAGGTTGAATAAATCAAGATGTTGTCCACAAAGATGACCACAAAATGGTCCAAGTATTCTCGAAAAATTCTGTTCATCAAATCCATAAAGGAAACCGGTGCACTGGTCAACCCAAAAGGCATTACAAGGAATTCATAGTGGCCATAACGAGTACGAAAGGCCATCTTCTGAATGTCCTCCTCCCGGACTCTCAACTGATGGTACCCCGACCTCAAATCTATTTTTGAAAAGCAACGAGACCCTCTAAGTTGGTCAAACAAATCATCTATTCTAGGTAGAGGATACTTGTTCTTAACTATAACTTTATTCAACTTGCGATAATCAATACACAACCGCAATGACCTATCCTTCTTCTTCGCAAAGAGAACCAGCTGTAGACACTCTATTTTTGACCGATCTTAAGACTCAGACGTCATTGATTGAGCGCTCGGTGATAGTGCCTGTTGTGCTCGTTCGAGTTTCCAAAGTTTTTGGCTGAGAGCCTTGCCTCTGGGCCTCTGAACTCTTTGTGCTTTGGCTCGGTTTGTGGACCAAGCCTTATTTCTCTTCCCTGGAGGGAGGGAGTGGCCTGTAGACCACTTTTTTGTGGTCGTAGACCACTTTTTGCAGTTGTAGACCACTTTTCCCGCTTGGAGACTAGTTTTCGATTTTCGGAGTCTTCGGCCGTGCACCTTGTCTCGGGACCGCTTAACGTTCTCCGTTTGGCTTGGTTTTTGAACCATGCCTTGTTGCCTCTACCTAGAGGGACACTGTGGTCTGGGAGACCACTTTTGATGCCCATAGACCAGTTTTCGAGGCTTCCGACTGCGTGTCTTGTCTCCCGAATTTTTGTCTTGCATCCTTTTTGGTTTGTTTTTGGTACAAACCTTGTTTTCCTTGTTTGGAAGTTGGTACAAGGGTGAGAGACCAGTTCTTTCCCTTTGAGACCACTTTTCTTCCCGCCAGCTAGTTTTCTGGTCAGACAACTGGTTTTCTTGGTCTTTGGACCACCTTTTCTGGTCGGCCACCACACCACTTGCTTGTTTTCAGTGTGTAGACTTCTCTTACCCCTGGCCGACCAGTTTTTGTTGTGGGAGACCACTTGTGGTGGTTGGTCGACCACTATAAGTAGCTGGCCGACCACTTCAACTGCTCGGCTGCTTTTCACCAGCTTCCTGGAGATATTTTCTTGCCAGCTGTGCTAGTTGGAAGGCACAGAAGCCATCCTCTATACATGGTGGGATGGCTTTAAGCCCTTAGCTTCCTTAAGAAGCTTGACCTTTATTTCTTTATATAAGAGAACCTTTTCCTCCTTTCTCTAGGTTCAGAAATTTGTGGCTTGAGTTATAGATACACACTTGTCTCTATATTTCCTTGTTTGTTCTTGTTTTGTGCCTTAAAGTGTCATTTTGTCTCATTTTTGTACAGAAACACACACTCAAACACCATCCTTTTGTTGCTGAGGCTTCTTGAGGTTGTTTTTGGTGTTCTTGGACTGGTTTGAGCTCAAATAAATTGCTGGAGTTGCAGCTTTGAAGGTGGTCTTCAAGGGTGAGCTTTTAACCTTTTAAACCCCTATTTTTGCTTAAGCTTTTAGCCCTACTTACATTCTGTTTTAAGCTTAACTTTCTACTACAAAAATTTCTATTTTCAGTCCTTAAAATGTTTATTTAAGGTCACTTTTGTGTTGGGGGTGGTCTACTCTCTCTTAGGCCTTGTTAGGCCTTGTTTTGAGCCATCCATTTAGGCTCTTGTTGTAGCCTTTGCATGACCTTTCTACCATTGAAATCCAGAGGATTTTCAGTGGTGGAAAGTTGGTTTTGGGGTCCCAAATAGGAGAGGGTCATCCCCTCTCCTTGTTGCTTGGTTACTTGCTTCATTAGCCTTATGTTTGAGCGTGTTTGTTAAGCTTATGTTAACCATATCTTAACATGTATTTAGGGTTATTTTGACATGGCATACCACTATTTTTACTTGGTTTTTTCATTCCTTGCATGCCTTATACACTTGTAGTGTAAATCTTGCAAACTAGTCTTATATGCTTCATGAAGTAGCATGTCTCTCTAGCTTGTTTTGAGTCTGTCTCAGCATGTTTTTGGTGGTATTTTACCACGTCATACCTCTGTTAAGGTTTGGCTTGGTTGGCCCTTGCATGTTCTATGCACTTGTAGTGCAATTTCATGAACTAGCCTAATGTGTATCATGCTTTAACATGTCATTCTAGCATGATTTTGGCTTAACTCTAAGAAGCTTTTGTCCATATTTTAGCATGCTTAAGCTCTGATTTGTGTTGTTTTGGTCATGCATGCCATGCTTTGTATAGCTATAATACATTCTAGCTTGTTAGCTTTGTGTATCAAGTCGACTAGCATGCATTGCTTGGCCTATTTGAATGATTTGGCATCATTTGATATGAGATTTCAGTGCATTTTTCATGGCCATACACTCACATCTTTCACTTATTCAATGCATTGGAGGGTTGGTCCTTTATGCCTTCAACATGGGTCATTGCGTATGCCTTCATACCTAAGCTTGCGAGCTATCATTTCAGTGTTTATTTGAGGTTATTTTTCCATGATATAACTCTAATTTTTGTTGGCGAAGCCATCCCATGCTTGGTCTTGATAGGTGTAGTGTAATCCGCCCTTTTGGCCTTGCTTATTCCATGCTTTATGCCCTTCATGCTAGCTTGTTTTGGCTTCCTTCTTTACATGTTTTAGTATCATTTTGACATGTTCTAGGACTTTTTTCGATTGCCTTGGCCATGTGCTTCATGTTTTGCATAGTTGTAGTACAAGTGTCTATGCTTGCTTCAAGCTTTGAGCTTCAAAACATGCTTCATTTGGATCATGTACATGATTTGGCATCATTTAACATGACATTTCAGAGTGTGTAGCATTGCCATGTTCTCATTTCATTCACTCTTTAAGTGCTTTTGAGGGTTGAGCATTGTTGCCTTGTTTGTGGCCAAGTGTGCATGCATGTATGCCTAGGCCTTTGAGCCCTCATCTTGGCATGTTTTGGTCTTTGTTAAGACCTATTTGAGCTCTGTCCATGGTTGGTTCATGCATTTGTGCCATGTATTGCATGCCCCCTTTGTAGTCCTTTTTGCTAGCTTTAATGCTTAAGGACCCTTGCATGCTTTACTTGTGTTGCTTGAGTGGTTTGGCATCGCTTCATACCTTATTTCAGAGCTTATACTGTTGTTACACTTCCATGTTTATCACTCCTTGAGAACTCTTGAGAGTTGTGCTCTTATGCCTAGTTGATGGGCCATTGTATGTGCATGTTTTTTTTTTTTTTTTTGCATTTCATGCCATCTTTCGTAGCGTTATGGCCACTGTTTTGGCATGGCTGAGGTCTATCCATATTCAGTTTAAGTCCATTGCATTGAGTATGCCCATCTTACATTGCATTGAGTATGCCATGTTGTTTTTAACATTGTGTATGCCATATTGTTTTGTATGCTTAGGTTGCTTTGCATTGAGTATGCATGCCCCTTAGCATTGGTAGTTTGATCATGTTGCATTGTATGTTGTTGCATGCTTGTCCCTTGCATGATTGTTTGCATGCTTGAGTTGCATTGCTTATTTGCATGCTAATGTTACATTACATTGAGTTGCATGCCTTGCATTGAGTTTAACATGCTTGTTTTGCATTGTTGTTTGGATTAAGTGTTAATCCGAGCACGAGGAACGAGGGATGTTTCATACTTGAAGTGATGAAACCTGCCTCAATTCTTGGTCGCCGACGCTTTTGATCATACATGATAGAGTTCTAGGCCTTATGTGTTTATGTGTGCATTCATTTTATATTGAATTGTGCAATTTGGCTTCTCGGCCATCATGCATCGAGATGCATGATTAGTGGCCCGAGGGTCGAGAACCACACTCCCTTGAGCTTATGAAATGATAGGGAGGGTGGTTGTGCACACATACCTTGCAAATACATTGCCATGCCCTTTCTTGCTCTTTGTTGCAGCAAATTGGAGAAATGCAGCAACAACTGGTCGGCCAGCCAGAAAAACTAGTTAGCTGACAACTTTTTCTGGCCTGCAACAAAGACAACTGGTCGGCCAGTGGCTGGTGACACCAATAAGTGGTCGACCACCCTCCCACAGGTCCCCAAGGTGAGTTGGAAGCTTTCTGGAGCTTGGTGCAAGGTTCTGAGAACGGTTGCAAACAGAGGCAAGTTGGGGCATCGCGAAGGATTTTCGAACGAGGCGACCGGGCATACATGCACTATTCTCCCTCTGAAGCTCCTACTTTACTACTTTACTTAGCTAATTTTCTTAGCTAGTTTATGCTTTTGTTTTGTAATTAAGTAGTTAATGCGCTTAGCTGCTTATTTGTTTTGTAATAGCTTAATTAGTTAGCTAGTTTTGTTGTGTAATAATTAGTTTAATTATCTTAGATTAGTTAGTTAGCTTCTTATTTGGACCCTTCGTCGAGAGGGCCAACTGTTGTAATAAGCGTGCGTGTGTGTGATGCATGCCTTCCAACCTCCATTTCTTTCTTCCTTTTACTTAACCGCTTATGATGGTTAGTTTTATGGCATATTTTGTTTAGCATACCTTATGCTTGCATGCGTGCATCCATACATCTGTTTTGCATGCACCGGACTCGGCGCATCATACTGCATTGTATTTCAGTTCCAAATTGAATACATGTACCAAGTTGCATTTCACATGACATTCTAGATAGCCGAGCCTATCTTAGTTGCATTTTTGCATGTGTTGCATTAGCCATCTTAATATGCGCTAGGATCATGCATGATTTCTAACTAGTTCTTTGTTTTGGCTCGGAGTACACTGTGAGTGTTTACGCTTTAGCATACTGCATATGTGTAAGTGCTGCCATGTTAGCATGCTTGCCATGAGGCAAACTGCTTAAGTGATTAACTGCCTGAATGCCTGTGGGTGAAGGTTGGATTGCTTAAATTGGAACAATTCATTAAATCCCCGATTTAGCCTACTTGCGAGTAGCAAACTTCAAATCATTTTCACGAACGAACATGTAATTCTTTGTTCCAACTTAGGCGATCTAGCCTATACTTGTATGTTGTGCGCATCACATAGTAATTCTAGGTTAATAACCAGAATAAGAACACGTGTTTTCAAAAATAACATATCATGTTAGTAAAGGCTGATCTTTTGATCGGGCGAGCGGGGGTGCTTATTGCATGACCTTCCCCTCTCGTACCCAAGTTCCCGAGCCGAGGCAACTTTGGTGATGATGGACACGTGGCCTTAGGCACGAGTCAGGGTTTCCTAAATTCCCCCAAAAATAAAACATTTAGGTGGCGTCTCCGTATCTGGCAAAGTAGTCTATGTTTGGCACTTCTTTATAAAATCAGTTTTCCAAAACTATTTGCTGGATTTGGACTCTTTGGTGATTTATCGGTCTTGTATTTCACTTTGCGAGATTAGATTTAGAACCGTGACATTGAGTCCGAACTTGTAGTAGCTAGAGAGCAAACAGAATTCGCACCCTTGCGGCGCGGAGCTCGGAGAGTCCTCGGAGCGGTCTACAGTTTCTGGCGACTCTGCTGGGGATTTAGAGAACTTGACTCGAACTCATGATATCTTGTTTTGTTTACACTTATGTGTCTCTTTGCATTGCATTTGCATTGGTGCGCCTAAGATACCGTGTTCGCCGTCTGCTATTCCTGATGGTTTGCTTGAGGCTGTGTGCTATAAGGTTGACCGGTTACGGGCTCTGCCACGATGGGAACACAAACCCCGATTGTTGCCGGGGCACCCTTTTGACCATTCGACCTAGTGCATATCGGAATCCATAGTGACTATTCCAAACTAGGACAGGTTGCTTACCCAATTGTAGGTTGTTTGAAACCGCTGTGTGCATAGTGAAACCCTAGCTCTTGACAAAATAGGACAGGGAAACCCTACCCAAACATAGGGGTGTTTTGGCTCTCATTGCTTGCTATATGCTTTTAGAGTGTGTCTCTACAAGAATGCATGTATCCGTTTGCAAGTCTGGGTATCAGGCCTGTGGGCATCAGTATCAGTATTTGGAGAATCAGTTTTACCTGTGAGTAATAGATTTGGGTACCAGATTTGGGGCAGCTATTTGGGCAACAGCGATCAGTGTTTGAGAACAATGTGTTCGACTTACGAAAATCAACTGTGTGTTGTGTTTATTTAAGCTGTTATGCTGTCCGTTTATTTCCTTATTATGCTTTATTTATCTTTTTGCTAGGTAGTTTAGCACTATTGCGCCCGACCAGGCAGATATTCCCCAAGCACTCTGGGTTAGAGGTCGAAAACTTAATCGATCCGAGTATCTGATAGACGAACAACCAGTGTTCCATTCCTTACCCCCGGCTACTAAACGGAGGTCATTAAGGTGCAGTGTATCAGTACAGCGGTTGCCAGATCAGTGGTCCTTAAGTAGTCAGGCTAAGATTTCCGAGCCTACCACAGAAACAGATATACCAATTATTCAGCTAGATCAGCATAATATGGCAGGTATGGAAGAGATGATGCGTCACCTCCAGGAGACTATGCAAAACATGCAGCGGGATGCTGCTCGCCAAGCAGAAGTAGTGACCCAACAGGTAGAGTTAATTGCCAGGCTACAGCAGCAAATTGGAGCATCTGCTTCACACCCAGCTCCTCCCCCACCAGGAGTTCCAACACCAGGAAGGACTGCCACCGTCCAAGAAAATACGGACGTTCCAACGGGACCAGCTCCGCCCCCAATCCAACCTCAGCCATCCAAAGCGCCCACCAATCTAGTAGATTCACCGTTTGAATTTGAGGTGGATCCAACGGCGTTAAAAGTGAGCAAGCTAGAAAAGCTTTTCAAGAAGGATCAAGGCGTGAAATCCATTCCGAATATAGAGGATGGATACACCGACTCGGCCGTGACGCTGCTGGACCGGTTTAAGATGCCACATATTGACCACTTCGATGGTTCTGGGATCCCATGATGCATTTACGGCTGTTTTCAGATATCCTAAGGCCGATGGGCCTCTCCAGATTACAGAAGCTTTCTCTGTTTGGCCAGACCCTGTCAGGTGTAGCTAGGGATGGCAATTTAAACCTGACCCGTCGGGGACCCGATCCCCCGACCCCGATTAAGACGGGTTTTCCCCGAAAATTATCCCCATAGGGCCGAGGATGGGATTAAAAATTAAATCCCCGATAATTTTCGGGCCGGGAACGATGATAGCTTCTCCAGACCCGGCCCCGGCCCTGCCCCGCCCCGAACATCCCCGAACCGTCTTTATATAGATATATATACATATGCTAAGCTTTATTATATTATATATATATATATATATATATTAAGCTTTATTATATTATATTATATATATTTGCAGCTAAACTTTAGGCTGGGCTTTAACTTTATCTCGGATTCTCAGATCTCTCTCTTTCACTCTGACTCTCCACTCTCTCTCTCTCTCTCTCTCTCTCTCTCTCTCAACTCTCTCACTAAACTCTCCACTCTTTTCTCTCGCTCTAAAACCTTACAAAAAATATACGAATCCTCCGATCCACCCCTCTCAGAGTTAGAATTTCACATTGCTCCTTTCATCAAGTTTTGAGTGAACGATCCACCACACACAATCACTTTGTTGCTGTGTGAGAAAAATAGAGTGAGAGGGAGGAAGAGAGGAGTGAGGGAGAGAGGGAGAGAGAGAGAGCAGATCCTCTACCGTCGCCAATCTCCTCCGCCGAGAGAAGAGAGCCGTCCTCTTCACAGCGCCAATCTCCTCTACCTACTCCTTTGCCGCTCTCCTCTGCTGACTCCTTCGCCAATCTCCTCTTCACAGTGCTGATCTCTATCCCTCTCTCTTTCTCTGTGTTATACACACACACATATATATATATATATATTATAGATTGAAGCTTAGATCTTGAGATCTATTCTATGATGATGATAATATGTTGTTGATCTTTTTTTTTCTTTTTTTTTTTGGATCTGTTGGTTTTTTTGATCTGTTCTGTTCTGTTCTGTTTTTTTTTTATCTGTTGTTGATGATGATGATTTGTTGGTGTTGATCTCTTTGTTTCTCTCTTTTTTTTTTATCCTCCAGCTTCAAAGCAATTTTCCAAAAAGAAAAAAAAAGGTCGGGGGTTGTTCGGGGTTGGGGAAACCCGATCCCCGTTGGGGGGCAGGGACGAGGGCGAATATAAGTTCCCCGTCGGGGATCGGGGCCGGGGACGGGGGGATTTCTACCATCTGGGATCGGGGACGGGGAGTGTGATCCCTGGCCCCGTTGCCATTCTCAGGTGTAGCGGCTATTTGGTATGCAAAACTGGAGGACTCTGTTAAGAGGAACTGGGAGGAGATGGCTGAGGCCTTTATAGCTCAATACTCCTACAACACGCAAATCGAGGTCACAACTTGTGATCTCGAGACAACTAGGTAGGAACCGAAGGAGAGCTTTTCCGACTTCGTAACCCGTTGGAGGGCCAAGGCCTCGATGATGACTATCAGGACGGTTAACAAAGATCAGACACGGATGGTTGTGCGCAACCTCCAGCCTAAACTTATGCAAAAGATGATTGTCCTCCCCCTTCCTACCTTTGCAGATCTACATGAGATAGGGATGCAGATCGAGGATGCCATGAAGCAAGGCCTCATTGACCATAACAGAGAGCAGCCCAAGAGGGCATTCAACCGCAGTACAAATGCAGACACAAGCAGTGATGCAGCTGCCAGAGCTTCAGATGTGGGTATGGTCACCACCACCACCCCAAAAACCCTTGCAGCTACACCTTTTACCGGTGCGTCCAGAAGTAGCTCGTAAATAGCCAGGTATGCACCCAGAGGCCAAAGAACCTTCACCCCACTATACATGCTCCTGTCCAAGACTTTGGGGGTTTTGATCAAGAAAGGGCACTTGAAGCCCCTAGAGCCACGGCCCTTACCAGAAAAACTTTCTCCTTCCCATAACCTAGCAAAGTACTGTGCCTATCACCAACAGCATGGTCACGAAATCGACCAGTGCTTTAGATTACGTCATGAGATTCAGGATCTCATTGACAACAGGGTGATCATGCCTTCGGAGAAGCCAAACGTCACAACCAACCCTCTCCCACCACATAACCAAGCTCCACCTCCCAAATGCATTAACCTGATCCAAACTGGGGTTGTGTCATACGACCCTAGCATATATATCACCCCTTCTCACCTATCCAAGCCGGAGGTATTCATTCCAGACAACACGGATTTGTGCATGATGGATATGTCCCAAACCCAACCAGAACTGGTGGTGGTGACTATCGAAGATAGAACAGGGATCATTTTGGGGGCAGAGAGGAATGAGGATTCAAAGCCTGAGGGATCTGCAAGCTTTGTGTACTACCCGAGCGGTTATATCACACCAACAGATCAGCCTAAGCCAAGGGTGGAATTGCCAGTGGGGGCAGAGATCAATGTAGTACGGGAGAATGGACCTAATTAGGGGCTAGATGACCTAGTAGAATTGGAGGAGGATATCGCGAATCTGTAATTCTTCAATGAACAGGATCCGGGAGACGTGACTGTCAACTAGTTTGATTTAAAAGGGTCAGTAGAAGCTACGGGGTGGCTCAGCGACGAGCCGGATGTCGTTGAACAACCTCAGCCAGAACCAGGACCGTCCGAAACGGGGACATCAACAGTGGCCGGAATGGCCGAGAATCAGGAGCAACCACTGGAGAGCACCATTGTTAAGAATTTTGCTCAGAACACGGGTAGTTTAGGTACAGAAGATTCTGAACAGCAAGCTGCGCTGAACCAGTTTGAACAGGAAAAGATCGAAGATCTAGAAAGGGCCCCTGCAAGGATGGAATGTGCTGTGCGCACAGAAGTAGTTGCAACAGAATCGGATAACTGCTTGTCGATGGCTGATGGTATGTGGTGGGAAGATGACGACCTATGTCTTGCCCACACAGACGAAGATTGGGGACAAAACCAACTGAATTATACCTGGTACGTGGGAGAGGTGAACCACATGACTAGAAGTGGGCAGTATTTTAAGCCTCCACATTTGGATCAACCAGAGGCATCCGGAAAGGACAAGGAGGCGGAGAAGCAGAAAGAGAAACTACTCGAGGAGGAGGCTGTGCTGAAACAGCTTAAGAAGATACAGGCAGACATCTCCATCTGGGGACTGCTTATGGCCTCAAGAGTTCACAGACAGGCTGTCCTTTCTGCAATAGACAGGGCTAAACTTTCGATCGATACCATACCTAAGCAGCTGGTAGGATTGGTTTTTCCGGAAGGAGCTTCCCCGACGTTGACCTTCACTGATAAAGAACTGCCGCCTAAGGGCTCAAACCATAACAAACCACTCTACATCTCTGTGGAGTGTAGAGACAAATGGATACCAGTAGTTCTTGTTGACACAGGATCTGCTATCAACGTGTGCCCGTCGAGGACGGCATATACTATCGGGTTGAAGCCCACGGATTTTGTGCCAACTGCCCAGATGATACGGGCATACGACAACACCGGCAGAGAGGTGATGGGGACTGTGCAGATTCGGACTCAGGGTGGTCCAGGATAACACGATATTGACTTTCATGTCTTGGACGTTCCCGTAACCTTTAATTTACTCCTAGGGCGGCCGTGGCTGCACCAGGTGAAGGCGGTCTCTTCCACCCTGCACTAGATGTTGAAATACCCCCACGGAAAGGGGGTAGCCATTGTTTTCGGGAATTCTTCAATCCATCCGCCACCAGAGGTTTCCACACCTGTTCTGGAAATTGAACACGGCGCAGAGGATGTGTTCCTGTCAGGATTTACCCTAGCCGAGGCTCGGGTTGTACAGAGTATCTTAGCTGTTGATGGGGGGCTCTATGTCAGCGCACAATCAGTCCACTTTATGAACAAGCTATAGCACATCCCCGGGATGGGATTAGGGCGCAGTGGCCGGAAAGGCGTTGCAGCATCGGCCGAAGTGCCGCATAACTCACATACCTTTGGTTTAGGTTATCTGCCTACCAAGGAGGACTGGGTGAGGAAAGGCAAAGAGATGGCTAGAAGAGCTAGAGCAAAGCAGGCAGGGAAGCACTTTGAGTTGATACATCGGCCCATCCGGGGTACCCTAAACGGATGCTTTGTCCGGGAGGGGGAGGACTTTCCGTTCTGCGGCTTCCCAGAGCCATGGCTAAATGCAGAGAGGCAGCGCTTGCCAGGATTTGAGATCTTCTTTGACTTGCAGTTGTCCGGGGATGATGTTGCCGAGAAGCAGACAGACCCACCAGCTGAGGATGAATAGTGCAAGGATGAGGACTCCGAGAACACAGAGATTGAAATGGGGTTAGCGCTGGCTTGCCTACTCTTAGATCCTCAGATCATACAAGAGTGCTTGGGGAATGACCTCTCAGTGTCCATGATTGGGAATGAAAAGACTGCGAGCCCATCTTCAAACATTCTAGATGCATCCATTGCACCCTCCCTCGTCTGACAATACGAGGAGAGATTTTTATCGAGCAGCACCGGGTCAGGTAGTGAGTCGGAATCTGATTCCACCGAGTCTAGTGAGTCAAAATCAAGTTCCAGCTCATCTGAGTTTGAGTCCGGTATTCTTGGGGGTGACAACCCGGATGCCACAGTCCTGTCTAGATCGTCTTTTTCTTTTTCCATTGAGTCTGTTATAACAGAGGAACCAGGCGATTCGAAAGTGATTAATGAGAATTATGTGGCTGTGGCCTTCGATTACTTTTCTGTGCCCTTAATTTATTGCTTGAATCAGGATTTTCAAAATTTTGATGAAAACAACGAGGAAGAAATTCCTCCGGTTTTGCAATATTTGCTTAATCAAGGGCAGGAGAGGTTTGTTAAACCCTTGGTTGATGAAATCACCCAAATTAATGTTGGTACTAAGAAGGACCCACGGCTCGTCCAGATCGGGTCCACGTTGTCTTCGGAGGAGCGCGAGCGCTTAGTCGCTTTGTTAAAAGATTTCAAAGATGTTTTTGCGTGTTCGTACAAAGACATGCCTGGAATCGATCCTGAGATTGTACAGCGCCGGATCCCTCTTGACCCAGAGGCCCGACCTGTTAAGTAGAAGCTCAGAAGGATCCGCCCGGATTGGGCTCTCAAGATCAAAGAAGAAGTCACCAAGTAAATTGACGCAGGGTTCCTACTGGTATCTGAATACCCAAGTTGGTTGGCTAATATTGTTCCAGTGCCGAAGAAGGACGACAGAATTCGGGTATGTGTGGACTTCAGGGATTTGAACAAAGCCAGTTCGAATGATGACTTTCTTCTGTCGTATATCGATGAATTAGTGGACTTCACTGCTGGGCATGCGTTGCTCTCCTTTATGGATGGGTTTTCAGGCTATAATCAGATATTGATGGCACCTGAAGACCGGGAGAAGATTGCTTTTACCACCCCGTGGGGAACCTATTATTATAGGGTGATGCCGTTTGGGTTGAAGAATGCTGGAGCTACGTATCAACAGGCTGCGACTACAATATTGCACGACATGATCCATAAAGAGGTTGAGGTGTACGTGGTCGACATGATTTCCAAGTGCAAGGAAAAATAGGGCCACTACACCACCTTGCAAAAGTTCTTCCAAAGGATCAGAGAATATTGGCTGCAGCTGAATCCTCAGAAGTGTACGTTTGGTGTTACAGCAGGGAAAATGCCGGGGTTCTTGATCACATAGAGAGGTATCGAGGTCGATCCTTCCAAAATCAAGGCCATCTTAGAAATGTCACCACCAAGGACTGAAAAGGAGGTGCGAGGCTTTCTGGGTAAAGTGCAATTCATAAGACGATTTATTGCTAAATTAACCTTGACTTGTGAACCACTCTTTGGTCTCCTGAAGAAAGGAAAGAAATTCCAATGGGACGGCCGTTGCCAAGCTGCTTTTGAACAAATCAAACAATATTTACAGAACCCACCTGTGTTGTTACCACCTGAGCTGGGGAAACCGTTGATTCTGTACCTTTCAGTGACTGAAACTACAATGGGCTACATGCTCGCACAAGAGTCTGAGGACAAAGTGGAGAAAGCTATCTATTACCTGAGCAAGAAAATACTGGATTACGAGACCCGCTACACTCCGCTAGAGAAAGCTTGTTTGGCCTTGGTATGGGCTACTAGGAAGCTGCGGCACTATCTGTTAGCTCACTCTGTAATACTGGTTTCGAGATTAGATCCCATCAAATATCTCTTCGAGAAACCGAGACTTATGGGTAGGCTACCCCGTTGGTTGCTTCTGCTTTCTGAATTCAATCTGAAGTACGTGACGCGCAAGTCAGTGAAAGGGAGAGCGGTAGTGGAGTTCCTAGCCGATCACCCAGTTGAAGGGGATGAAGCAGTTGAGTACCTATTCCCAGACGAGGCCATTTTGCATGTCGAAGAAGAGACTTGGACGATGTATTTTGACGGAGCGTCAAACCAATACAGGTATGGGATAGGGGTGTTGCTGATAGCACCAGACAATTCCCACATACCTCTAGCATTCAAACTTCGGTGCAAAGTATCGAACAATGAAGCAGAATATGAGGCATGTATTGCTGGACTAGAAGCCGCCCTAGAACTAGGGGCAAAACGGTTGGACGTCATCGGGGATTCGAACCTTGTTGTATCTCAAGTTAAAGGAGATTGGAAAGTTAAAGAAGAAAAGATGAAAATCTATCACCAGACCTTGGACGTGCTGATTCCTCGGTTTAAGAAATTGAATTTCGCTCATCTGCTAAGAGAGAACAACAGGTTCGCTGATTCATTAGCAACTATATCTTCTATGATAGATATTCTTTTCGGAGTCCGGATGCGTCCGATCATCATTGAACAGAAATTTGTGCCGGCCTACAAGCTGATTGCCGCCATAGATGAAGTACAAGATGAGAATCCCTGGTATTACGACGTCTGGAACTTCTTGAAAAAGGAAACGTATCCACTAGGGAAAAATGCCAAAGATAAGAGGGAAATTAGAAGAATGGCTACTCAGTTCATCGTCTGCAGGGGTAAACTGTACAAGAGAGGTCATCTCGGGATGCATAAGCTGTGTGTTGATGCCGAAGAATCTAAGCGCCTGATAGAGGCCATCCACAGAAGAGAGTGCAGAGCGCACATGAACAGGGTGATGCTAGCCCGGAAGATCCTTAGACAGGGTTATTACTGGTCCACCATGGAGGAGGATTGTATTGGTTTTGTCCGGCGATGCCACAAATGTCAGATCCATGCAAACCGCATGAACATTCCGCCGTTGAAGCTGTACAACATGACTTCGCCAAGGCCGTTTTTAGTCTGGGGGATTGATGTAATTGGGGTTGTTACTCCAAAAGGGTCCAACAGGCATGAGTACATTTTGGTAGCGATAGACTACTTCACAAAGTGGGTTGAGGCTTAGTCTTATGCAGTGTTGAAGGCATCACATGTCGCGAAGTTCATCAGAAATAACATCATCTATCGCTACAGGGTCCTAAATGAGATTATTTTGGATAATGGTTCCCACTTCAAGAAGGAGGTGATCGACTTGTTGGAGAAATACAACGTGGCTTTTCATAAGTCGTCTACATATTGGCCGCAAACCAACGGAGCTGTTGAGGCCGCCAACAAGAACATCAAGCACATTCTGCAGAAGATGGTAGAAACCTACAGAGACTGGCCAGATAAGTTGCCGTTTGCTCTTTGGGGCTACCGGACTTCAATTTGAACTTTTACTAGGGCGACTCCGTATTCCTTGGTTTATAGGATAGAGGCTGTTCTGCCTATCGAAGTTGAGGTTCCGTCATTGCGGGTATTGGCTGAGTGTCAGATAGCTGAGGCAGATTGGCAGCAAAGCAGGTTTGAAGAACTCATGCTGTTTGACGAGAGAAAGCTGAAAGCACTGTATCATGTTCAGGGTTATCAACGAAGAATTGCCAGGGCTTTCAACAAGAAGGTTAAGTCCAGGAATTTGAAAGAAGGAGATCTAGTGCTCAAAGACAATCGAGCTCTCATTCATGACCCTAACGGCAAGTTCAGACCCAATTGGACTGGCCCTTACATCATCAAGTCTATCAAGTCGGGTGAAGCTATCGTTTTGATAAACCTAGATGGCCTAGAGTTCTCCCAGCCGATCAACATGGACAAGTTGAAGAAATACTATCCCTGAGTGGCTCACTATGCTGAAAACTCGAAAGGGCGACGTAGGCAAAAGTTAGAGTATGAAAAATTTGAAATTAAAAAAACTGAGCTCGTAAGGTTAAAAACCCAAAAAGGGCGGCCTTGGCAAAAGTTAGAGTGCAAAAGGAGAGTGTCAATACACGAGTGAACCTAAGCCGAACTACGTAAGGCTTGATTCCCATCTTTGGGATACGTAGGCAACTTCATTCTAAAGTCCAGCCATAAACACTTCCCCTATCAACTTTCTCCATATGATCATGTTGGCCATCTTTGTCTATTTTGCATCCAAGAGCTCGGTTGTGATCTCCAGCGCAGTGCTATTCAGACTAGGGGCAACTTTCTAGTTGATGGGATCCGAGGTTGTACATCTCAGCGATAGATCTCGGGTGTGTCCAGTTCTGATCCATATCGAAAATGGTTTTGAAAAGTTTTAATAAAAATTGATTTTGCTCAAATTAATCATTTTACAACTTAGACCATTTTTGGACCAAACGGAAAATTTTTAGTACCCACAACCTTCAATTTCATTGATTTCAGCACAGAGTTCTCCTACTCTTGAATACAAATTAAAGTTGTTTTTTATTACATTCATAAAGAAAACTTGAAAGTACTGATAAAGCAATAAATTCGGGGCATGGATAAGTCAGGTGTTCATGTGCCCCCTCCTAGAGCTGGTAGAAGCCTCTGATATCAAAGTAGGCCCAACCTGTGCCTCTTCCTCAAGCCAAGCTCTGCACTCGTTAGAAATGGTGCAACTGAAAGTGGGAATGGGGGCCAGAAGCTCTCTAGTCCTCCATGCTATGGCATACCGAGCTAGCTACGCGCCTCGGACTGGAAATGCAGCAGGGTACTCTATCCCCTCTATCGGGCAAGTCTGATCATGTCCAAACTGACGCTGGAATCGGAACGGAAAGTAAAAGGCACAGTGTGTCAGGCCGATCAACTGAATCCCGGGTTACTGGGACATGCTGTAACTCATTGCCGGCAGATTGAGCCAAGGGCAGCGCCAAGTAATACTGGTAGCGGATAGACTGCACATCCATTCGCACCACCAACCCTCATTAAGGGTATCAACTAGACGTCGCTGTAAGAAATAGTCGCGAGCTGAATATGCTGGGCATGAGTCCATAACCTTCAACTATCCATCAACCATATCTGGGGAGGGATAGAAAAAATGTGAGATTAAAGAATAGAGAGGTGTACGTTGAGAGAAAAAGTAAGAAAATGGTTTTGAGAGAAAAACCGAGCCTGAGGGTCGAGTGATGTGAGAAATATATGCGAGATAGGGTGGGAAACATTACCTGCAGCAGTAGTGGACTCCCCGCGAATCTAGTCGTCTCCTAGTGATGGAAAGTATCCAAACCCATTAACGTCTCAGCTAGTGTCATGGCGATGTAGCTCTTGCCCTCTCTCAAGCCCTCGGCAACCTCAATCAAACGAACGCTAGACCCTCCGGAGGTTGAGGCAAGCAAGAAATGAGATAGCATGCACAAGCAAAGCGTATGTTGCCGAAAACCATGCCAGTGATGATCACCGTGGTCACCAATATCAGAAAACCGATGGACTAAGCTAGGGATGTCCAATGCTCCATCACGGATCAAAGACCGAGCGTCATGCATAGTGAGTCCGCACATCCGTCCTAAGGCTTGGATGTGGCTAAAGCGGAATTGCGGCAAAATTTCTTCACCGCATTCGGATTCCATTAAAGCTTGGAAGTCTTCGAATATGGGACATACCTCTTGTCCGCCAAAGCTAAAAACGTGTGTTACCGGATTCCAAAACCTTGTCGCGGCATGAAGAAACGAAAAACGCAGCGGGGTGCGACTCAGCGTGAATAGTGCATTTATGCCAAAGTCCCAGAAATTCACCTTTTCCGAGCCATCCAACGTAGAAATCCAATTTGTGAGATTTTGGACAAGGAATGACTCCATTTTGATGCAAAACTGAGTTAGAATGAGAGAACCACGAAGCTGGAACCTTTATAAAGGATAAGGCACTGTTTGGAGGACAAGTGTCACAAAACTGGAGGTCCCTAGGCCAACTGGTCGGCCGACCACTTTTCCTGGTTGGCCAGCCAGTTTTTCTGCTTAGCCAGCTACTTTTTGGGTTTGCAGAACAAAAAACTAGTCTGCAGGCTCCTATGGTGGTCGGCCATGAGTAAAATGGTGGTCTACAGTTTTTTCTTGTCTCCAGAAGAGAGTCTTTAGCTTTCCTGTGTGCTGAGAGTGCTCAAGGTCTGAGTTTGCTGTTGTTTTGGATGCGTTCTGTTGCTTATTCTGTCCAAGATGCATTTGTTTATCGAGTTGTCGCTCGTTTGTTTATCGAGTTGTTGCTCGTTTGTTTATCGAGTTGTCGCTCGTTTGTTTATGGAGTTGTTGTTTATTTGTTTATCGAGTTGTTAATTCGTTTAACGAATTATTTTTGAGTTGTTTAGTTTGTTGTGTTGGTCCACTACCTGACCTGGTAATGCACGATGTTCAATATCCATTCAATCTCATTTTTGTGCAAAATGATGCGATGCAATGCTCAGAATACAAATACAACACTTTTTGAACAAAAAAGCTATTTTCATTCCATCATGTTCTCTTTTTACAACATTTTACAACAGAGTACAAGTTTTGAGGAAAATAAAACTGTCTAAGCTGTACAATGTGCTACAACTACATGTAAAAAGAAAAATAAAGTAGGAACATCTGCATCAGTGCTATCGAGCTCAAGACCGAGAGGCCTTCTTCACCCTCTTTGGCTGAGCAGTCTCTGCGCCACCCCCATCTGAATCGAAGTCACCGTCCTCGGAATCCTCCCCGGCGTCACCTCCGTCCTCGGAACCGGAATCAGAGTCATCATCCCTACCTGCAGATGTCTCTGACTGTGGATGTGCTGACTCCTCCTCCTCACTGGACTCCTCATCATATCTGACAGGTGCTCTACGCCTCCCTCGGCCGCGAGTCGAGCCCCCTCTCCCAGCTGCTCGGGAAGGCCTGGATGGCCCGGGCAGTACATGTGCGACCTGAAAAGGCAGTTTGAATACATTAGCCAAAGTATGTATATCAGATGCAAGAATGATACATAGAATGAGTGCATGCAAATATAGTGTGTAAATGTGTTGTGACAGATGTGCTCTATACATGCAGTGAATCAGTGTGGTAAAATGTTCAGTTTTGGTATGTCATCAGAAGTATGATAAATGCAAGGAAACTGGAAAATACCGGGATATTGTAGGAGTGCAGCAGCGTCTCCTTCTGCAGGACCATGCTCTCGAGTGAGGCCACCACCCTGAGTAATCCCTCAGTATACTCTCTGGGAGGCTACAGATGCAAGTTCAATTCATCAGTGAATGAATGAATGTCTAAATATCTGAATGATAAATGAAAACTGTGGAGCATACCGGTGGTGAGTCAGGGTCACTGGCGTATCGGTGATCGAGCAATGGAGGCTCCAGTGAAATCTGGTACGATGTCCCATACTCCCAGCCTGTCAGCTCGGTCGGAAGATCTGGCCACCCAATGTACTAGCAAGTCGAGGGCATCTCTCTAGCCCTACCCCTCGATGTGTTAGCCTTGCTACTGGAAAGGATGTCTGCAGCTCGAGCGCGACTCGACGACGACATATTAGCAGCCCTCCTCGTAGGGGTATGGACACCTGTCAATGGAGGCATCAAGTATGTATGACAGTATGTCGCGTACTCCCCCTCTTCTAAGAAAAGGACTGCGTCATAACCCAGTATAAGGTCATCGACCTCCTGGGGAGTGAGCTTCTCTGTGGACCGCATGTCCAGTGAAGGCGCTGAGGGGACCTCCTGATCGGCATTGTCCATCATCTGATGCATAAAGCGATCCCCGAGAAACTAGGCTCTGCCGATTGGTCCCTCAAACAAAATCCTATATCGGGAGGCGGCCCATGCCCCAGGGAACTGAAACCGTGGAGACCCGAGCATCGCCATCCAAGGCTACCAAGTGATCTGCGGATAACGAGTGCATAAACTGATTAGATGTCATAAATATGCAAGATGAATCAAAGCTAAAAACATGAATAATTGAGAGTTCTGGTTTACCTCCGTTGCCCGCACGGTGTCAAAGTACTGCCAGAGATATAGCAGAGTCTCCCGAGGCCTGGACCGACACCGACCCTCAAATCTGTGAGAGTAAGAGATCTCGAGAGGTGCCTCGACCTTGAGCTCTGGAGTGAGCGTCGGAAAGTAGGCATAAACCCACAGCTGTGAAAGGCAAGACAATGGCTGTCAAAATACAGAATGTATAGAAAATGTAGAATGTCGAGTGCAGAATGTTGAGTGCAGAATGTTGTGTGCAATGTGCAGTGTACAGATAATGAAAAGCAGAAAATGCAGAATGCTGAGTGCAGAATGCTGTGTGCAGTGTACAGATATTGAAAAGCAGAAAATGTAGAATGCCGAGTGCAGAATGCTGAGTGCAGAGTGCTGTGTACAATGTGCATTGTATAGATAATGAAAAACAAGAATATAAATCAAGAGGGTAGAATGTACCTTCCAGGCTCGCCAGTAGCCACCTACTATGGTCCCCCGCTCACGGGAGGTCGCACTCATGTAGCAATAAAGGGTGGCAAGGCCAGCGCTGCCCCAATCGAAGTGCCGGACCTGTGATAGGTCTACCAGAGCACTGAGAAGATATAGCCCGACCGTGTTCCCCCTGTCGAAGAACAGTGTGGTCCCGAGGAGGAACATAAAAAATCCCCGGGCATACTGCTGTATGGCCTCTAAAGTCTCGGGTATAGTCCTTCGGTATTGCTCGGTGAACCAGGTGTACCTGATCCTGCCTGATGATCTGTCGATCGGCGGATGGGCATTGAGCAGATAAATCCAAGTGGCCTCCTACTCACCCATATCGGCATCTTATGGGATCGGACGGCCTGCCACGTCAAGGCCCGTTAGTATGGAGAAGTCATACGGGGTCATCGTCATGTCCCCAGCAGTAGAGAAATAAAAGGAGTTGGTGGTGTCCCACCATCTCTCTGCAAGTGCGCCCAGAAGGGTCTTGCTCGCAGGATGACGCCACAACCCCATACAGAATGGGCCAAATCCTGCCTTATCCACAATGTATCGAACGGCATCCGGGAGCTCCATGTACCACTCCCTGGCAATAATCGGTCTGTAACCCCATGTGAAACGGGAAGATACCTGCAGGTAGAATGAACAGATGTAATCAGTTTCAAAATTAAAAAGAATGCTGTGTTATGAGCCGTGTGTTCATATTGAGCAGTGTTGTGTTATAAGCTGTGTGCCAATTAAAAAGAATGCTGTGTTATGAGCCGTGTGTTCAGATCGAGCAGTGTTGTCTTATGAGCTATGTACAGATTAAAAAGAATGCTGTGTTATGAGCCGTGTGTTCAGTTTGAGCACTGTTGTGTTATGAGTTGTGTGCAAATTAAAAAAGAATGCTGTGTTATGAGCCGTGTGTTCAGATAGAGCAGTGTTGTGTTATGAGCTGTGTGCAAATTAAAAAGAAAACTGCGTTATGAACTGTGTGTTCAGATTGAGCAAAAATTGCGTTATGAACTGTGTATTCAGATTGAACAAAAACTGCGTTATGGACTGCGTGTTCAGATTGAGCAAAACTGCGTTATGGACTGTGTGTTTAGATTGAGCAAAAACTGCGTTATGGACTCTGTGTTCAGATTAAGCAAAAACTGCGTTATGGACTGTGTGTTTAGATTGAGCAAAAACTGCGTTATGAACTGTGTGTTCAGATTGAGCAAAACTGCGTTATGAACTGTGTGTTCAGATTGAGCAAAAATCGCATTATGAACTGTGTGTTCAGATTGAGCAAAGACTGTGTTATGGACTGTGTGTTCAGATTGAGCAAAAATTGCGTTATGAATTGTGTGTTCAGATTGAGCAAAAACTGCGTTATGGACTGTGTGTTCAGATTGAGCAAAAAAAATACGTTATGAACTATGTGTTTAGATTGAGCAAACAACACTGCGTTATGAACTTTGTGTTCAGATTGAGCAAAACACTGCGTCATGAACTGTGTGTTCAGATTGAGCAAAATATTGCATGATGAACTGTGTGTTCAGATTGAGCAGAATACTGTGTTACAAACTGCGTGTTCAGAGTGAACAATGCCATATGTAATAAGCTGTGTGCCCAAAAGAGCTGTGTGCCCAAAAGAACTATGTGCCCAAAATGAGCTGTGTGCCCAAAAAGAGCTGTGTGCCCAAACGAGTTGTGTGCCCAAAAGAGCTGCGTGCAAAGTGAACAAAATTTTCTGTTAAGAGCTGCGTGCAAAGTGAACAAAGTTTTGTGTTGTGAGCTGCGTGCAAAGTGAACAAAGTTTTGTGTCGTGAGCTATGTGCCAAGTGAGCAACGTGTTATGTTGAGAGCTGTGTGCCCTTATGCATCGGATGCTGTGTGCAAGTTGTGTTCAAGGATGAGCAAAATGCTGTGTATGTAAACATGTTCAGAACGAGCAGACATAATACATAGCGAAAGCATGATAAATGCAAAAATGGAGTACGTACCTCTCGTGCATGATGAGATAGATGATACTCAAGCTCTCGTAGCAGTAAGTCTGCGGGCGCCCGTTGCGTGAAGTTGGTGAAATGGTGGAAGGTACTCGGAGGAAAGATATGCTCCTGCAGGTGGTACCTCTCCGGGTCAAATGGCCGAACCCTTGGAGGCAGTGGCATAACGTCCGGCTCATCCTCTACTTCGGGGAGCCTCCGCCGTATGGAATATCGTCAGCCATCTGAAAAAGATGCAAAAATGAGCAAAAATGAGCTAAAATTGCAAAAAGTCAACAAAAGTCAACTCTCGAGAAGAGAAAAAGTCAACAAAAGTCAACGCCGGGGAAAAAGTGCCAAATTTTGAGACAAACATACCTCAAGTGATGAAAATGGAGAAAGAAGCTCCGAAAACAAATTCTAATTGGTTCAAAGGGAAGAGAATCGAAAGTTTTCGTGAAATAACTTCACGTGGGGCGTTGGAAAACGCGTATAAGGTACAAATCTGAGAGAAAAAAGGGTCTAGGGAGGAAGAGAAGTTGATTTCGGCCTTGGAGGTGTGATGAAAAGTGATTTGGAGTTGTGTACTTAAAGATCCGGCCTTAAAAAGACAAAACTGTCCCTGTTTTCATAAACTAATTGGCCGACCAATTTTTCTAGCTGGCCGACCACTTTAGTGGTCAACAACTAGTCAGCCATTGTTCTAGGTGGTCGGCAACCCTCCTGGATGATCTTCAGGGCTCTATTGTTCTTCCTGTGTGTTTTGGTGATGATTGGAGTCCTTGGCCCTCGAGAAAGTACAAGGGAAGTCTACTTTCGGCTCAGAAATGTCCCCGCGGGAACTCCAAATTCAAGTCTTCGATGCGTGGCTCATCATTACTCGTCAAAGGCATGGTGTATCCTTTTTGAGTGCGTTGTGACCCCTCCGAGAGGTAAATCGGAGATTTCGGTTAAATTGCCCCATTTAAGGCTTGCACTTCTTTATTCAGCATTTTGTTTCGAACATACTATTGAAGTTGCACTTTTCTTGCATTATTATGCACGTCTCGTTGCATTGTTATGCCCACCACTTTTTTTGGATTGTCATGCACACTTTATCTGCGTTGTCACGCACATTTTGGTCGCATTGTTAGGCACCACACTACTCGCATTGTTATGTGTCACACTTAGGTTGCATTGTCATGCACCCCTTCCACCCGCATTGTCATGCACTCTTCACATGCGTTGTCGTGCATGTTCCACTCACATTGTTATGCGTCACACTTAGGTTGCATTGTCATGCACCCTTTCCACCCACATTGTCATGCACTCTTCACATGCATTGTCGCGCACGTTCCACGCGCATCGTTATGCTCACTTTCCTTGCATTGTCATGCACACTCGTCGCATTGTTATGTGCACTTTGGTTGCTTTGTTATGCACCCATACTTTGCTTACGTTGTCACACACTTTTCACTTGCATTGCTATGTACCTTTCCATCGGCATTATGTATGCACGCATTTATCTCGCATTGGAATTGCACCATGTTGTAACGTGGGTCATGTGTTTCTAATTGTATTGTACCTGTTAAGTTTCTTTCTTATTCAGGCACGATATTGTATGTACGGTTCATTTGAGGCTGGCGCGACCAGACGATCTTATATGTACTTTGCGTGAGGCGCACTAAGAATCGTATAATTTTCTTACATCCTGTCTGCATGTAATGTAGTTTGGTTCATATTCGCTTGCTTAAAACTATTGCATTTATTGTGTATAATTGCTTCATTACAACTTTCTTTGCATGATCATAAGTTATGCTCGGCTTTGTGCATGTCTTTTGCATCTTGCCCCAGCCTGCGGGCGCATCTCTTTGTTATCTTGCCTGTTTGTCTAAGTCTTCGGCCTTGTCAAAAATGGGTCGTCTCTGGGCATTGACATTCACTCCCGTCACTTATGACTTTCGAGTTTTGTCAAAGAGGGGCAACTGTAGATACTCCATTTTTGACCGACCTTAAGACTCAGACGTCATCGATTGAGCGCTCGATGATAGTGCATGCTGTGCTCGTTCAAGTTTCCGGAGTTTTTGGCTGAGAGCTTTGCCTCCGGGCCTCTGAACTCTTTGTGCTTTGGCTCGGTTTGTGGACCAAGCCTTAATTCTCTTCCCTGGAGGGAGAGAGTGGTCTGTAGACCACCTTTTTGTGGTCTTAGACCACTTTTCGCGGTCGTAGACCACTTTTCCTGCTTGAAGACTAGTTTTCGATTTTCGGAGTCTTTGGCCGCGCGCCTTGTCTCGGGACCGCTTAATGTTCTCTGTTTGGCTTGATTTTTGAACTATGCCTTGTTGCCTTTGCCTAGACGGACACTGTGGTCTGGGAGACCATTTTTATGGTCGTAGACCACTTTTGATGCCCGTAGACCAGTTTTCGAGGCTTACGGCTGCGTGCCTTGCCTCCCGAACTTTCGTCTTGCATCCTTTTTGGTTTGTTTTTGGTGCAAACCTGGTTTTCCTTGTTTGGAAGGTGGTACAAGGGTGGGAGACCAGTTCTTCCCCTTTGAGACCACTTTTCTTCCCGCCAACCAGTTTTCTGGTCAGACAACTGGTTTTCTTGGTCTTTGGGCCACCTTTTTTGGTCGGCCACCACACCACTTGCTTGTTTTTAATGTGTAGACTTCTCCTACCCCTGGCCGATCAGTTTTTGTTGTGGAAGACCACTTGTGGTGGTCGGCCGACCACTATAAGTAGCTAGCCGACCACTTCAACTGGTCGACTGCTTTTCACCAGCTTCTTGGAGATATTTTCTTGCCAGCTGTGCCAGCTGGAAGGCATAGAAGCCATCCTCCATACACGTGTATGGAGGGATGGCTTTAAGCCCTTAGCTTCCTCAATAAGCTTGACCTTTATTTCTCTATATAAGAGAACCTCCTCCTCCCTCCTCTAGGTTCAGAAATTTGTGGCTTGAGTTATAGATACACACTTGTCTCTATATTTCCTTGTTTGTTCTTGTTTTGTGCCTTAAAGTGTCATTTTGTCTCACTTTTGTATACAAACACACACTCAAACACCATCCTTTTGTTGCTGAGGCTTCTTGAGGTTGGTTTTGGTGTTCTTGGACTGGTTTGAGCTCAAAGAAGTTGCTGGAGTTGCAGCTTTGAAGGTGATCTTCAAGGGTGAGCTTTTAACCTTTTAAACCCCCATTTTTGCTTAAGCTTTTAGCCTTACTTGCATGCTGTTTTAAGCTTAACTTTCTATTACAAAAATTTCTATTTTTCAGTCCTTAAAATGTTTGTTTAAGGTCACTTTTGTGTTGGGGGTGGTCGACTCCCTCTTAGGCCTTGTTAGGCTTTGTTTTGAGCCATCCCTTTAGGCTCTTGTTGTAGCCTTTGCATGACCTTTCTACCACTGAAATCTAGAGGATTTTTAGTGGTGAAAAGGTGGTTTTGGGGTCCCAAATAGGAGAGGGTCATCCCCTCTCCTTGTTGCTTGGTTACTTGCTTCATTAGCCTTATGTTTGAGCATGTTTATTAAGCTTATGTTGACCATATCTTAACATGTATTTAGGGTTATTTTGACATGACATACCACTGTTTTTACTTGGTTTTTTCATTCCTTGCATGCCTTATACACTTGTAGTGTAAATCTTGCAAAGTAATCTTGTATGCTTCATGAAGTGGCATGTCTCTCTAGCTTGTTTTGAGTCCGTCTCAGCATGGTTTTTGGTGGTATTTTACCATGTCATACCTCTGTTAAGGTTTGGTTTGGTTGGCCCTTGCATGCTCTATGCACCTGTAGTGAAATTCCATGAACTAGCCTAATCTATATCATGCTTTAACATGTCATTTTAGCATGATTTTGGCTTAACTCTAAGAAGCTTTTGTCCATGTTTTAGCATGCTTAAGCTCTGATTTGTGTTGTTTTGGTCATGCATGCTATGCTTTGTATAACTATAATGCATTCTAGCTTGTTAGCTTTGTATATCAAGTCCACTAGTATGCATTGCTTGGCCTATTTGAATGATTTGGCATCATTTGATATGAGATTTCAGTGCATGTTTCATGGCTATACACTCACATCTTTCACTTATTCAATGCGATGGAGGGTTGGTCCTTTATGCCTTTAACATGGGTCATTGCGTATGCTTTCATACCTAAGCTTGCGAGCTATCATTTCAGTGTTTATTTGGGGTTATTTTGCCATGATATAACTCCGATTTTTGCTGGTGAAGCCATCCCATGCTTGGTCTTGATAGGTGTAGTGTAATCCTCTCTTTTGGCCTTGCCTATTCCATGCTTTATGCCCTTCATGCTAGCTTGTTTTGGCTTCTGTAGACACCCCATTTTTGACCGTCCTCAAGACTTGGACGTCACTGTTTGAACACACGGTGATCTTCCATGTTTGTGTTCATTTGGAGTTCCCGGAGGTCTCGGCTCACGCGCCTTGCCTCAGGATCCCCGAACTCGACCGTTTAGTGTCTGGTTTTGCACCAAACACTTGCATCTTGCCTTTGAGAGGCATGGTGGGGCTTGTAGACCATCCCCACCCATCACCGGCAGTGGCTAGATGCCACCGGCTGGTTTTTGCTGCCACCGGCAATGTAGTTTGCCGGCCGGCACTCTTTGTTGCCGGTCAGCACTATTTTGTGCCGGTCGGCACTTTGTTTGGCCAAGATGGCATTTTTTGCCGGCCGATTGCTGTTCATCTGCTTTTGCAGATATTTTTGGACAGCTGTATAACTTTTGCTCCCCTCCATACACGTGTATGGAGGGATCTCCCTCTTGCAAAGCTTGTCTTGTAAGCTTTACAAGAGGCATATAGGGAGAAGCTCTCTCTAAGGCAAAAAAGGAGGCTTTAGACATTTTTGAGAGAGGAAAATACAGAGGAGAGCTCTGGTTTTTCTAGGGTTAGGGTTAGATACACTCACCTATCTCTCTTTCCCTCTCATTTTGCACACTAGGTGTTTTGTGTCTCACTATTGCACACAAACACCTAGTGTTTCACCTTCCTCTAGGAGCTGAGGTTCTAAAGAGTGTGTTTTGAAGTTTTTGTCTTGGATTCAAGCTCAAGGAGGCCATTGGAGCATCTTTGTTGAAGAAGGCATCAAGGGTGAGAAACTAGTCCTTTTTTTCCCCTTTTTTGCATTGATTTTCTACTAGTCTTAGAGCTGTTTTTGTGATTATTGTATAACATAAAAAAGTTCTATTTTTAAGCCCTCTTTATTGTTTATTAAGAGTGTTTTGTTGTTTGAGGGTTGTTGACCACCCTTAGGCCTCAAAAGGCCTCATTTTGAGCCATTTTGTGCTAGCTCCGGGATTTTGGTGTTGAGGTCTCTTCACCACTGAAATCTTGAGGGATTTCAGTGGTGAAGATGATGCTTTGAAGTCCCAAGAAGGAGAGGGCCACCCCCTCTCCTTGTTGTCCTTGAAAAGGGCATATTTTGGCCTCTTAAGGAAGCCTATGCTTGAGTGTGTGTTGAGCATGTTTGGTTTGTTTTTCATGCTTGTATATCCATGGTATAACATGATTTCAAGTTGGTTTTGGAACTCCATGCATGTTTAGCATAGTTGCCATGTAATGCCTTGTTTATGCCTTAATGTGCCTTAGGTTGTTAGCCTTTGTTGGAGCATGTTTTAGGCTTAGTCTTGTGAAGTTTATGTGCTTATTTTGCCATGTTCTAGCTCTGTCCATAGTCGTTTGGGTTGATCTTTGCATGCATTATATAGCTCCTTTGTATTTGGGCTTGTTGGCCTTGAGTATGTGCATGTGTAGCATGCCATCTTTGCATTGTTTTGGTGATTTGGGATCATTCTACATGCTATTTCAGTCCCATTTCCATGCTTGTTGGATTGCCTTGCATGTCTCTATAATGCTTTGAAAGCATGTGTTGCAATGCTCCATGTTTTAGCCATGGTGTATGCCTTTGTATTTGGGCCATTTAGATGCCATCTAAAGAGTCTTTTGGCTTTGTTTTAACATGCTAAAAATCTGTTTTTAGTTGTTTAATGCATGCCATGTTTGGTCATGATAAGTGTAGTTCAATGCATTATTGATTTGCCTTGAACACTTGGACTACTCTTTGCATGTTTTGGCTTGATTTATAACTTGATTTGGCATCATTTTATAACATAATTTTAGGGCTCATGTTGCATGCTAATTAGTCCATGATCCCTCCTTTCAAGTGTGCTTGAATGTTGTTTGATTTATGCTTAAGTGTTGGTCCTTATGTGCATGTGTGTGTGCATGCCATTTAGCCCTCACCTTTTAGCACAATGGCTACTGTTTTAGGCCTATTTTAGAGCTGCCTAATTCATGTATAAGTCCATCTTGCCATCCATTTGCATTGCCCTATGTATGCTTGCATGATTGCATAAGTGCATTGCCATGTCATGTTGCATTCCTAGCTTGTATGCCTAGGTTGCATTGCATCTTGCATGCATGCCTTGTTCCTTGAATTGGTGATAGGAATAGGGCCTAATTTGTTTGATTGGTTTGCATGCATTTGAAATCAAAGTTGCATACTTGGTTCTTTGGGCCATCATGCATGGAAATGCGTGATTGGTGGTCCGAGAACCGAGGCACATGTCCCTTTGAGTCATCACAATGATAAGAGACATGGTTGATGCATACATGCCTTGAAATATGCTGCCATGCCTTGTTTTGCCCTTTGTTGCTGTGAGTTGCAGGTTCTACAGGAATACTCTGCCGACAGACCCTATTTTGTGCCGATGGCCATACTACACTGCCGGTGGAAGTTTCATTCAGCCGGTGATGATCCCCTCTGTCCAAGGATGCAGTCCTGAGGCTTTGACAGCCTCCAGAGGAGGAAAGGAAGGAAAACAGAGGCAGCTTGCGCATGGTGGCACGCTTCCCGAGGCGTTTTCCTGCTTTAATTAATTAGTTAATTTGTTAATTAATTAATTTGTAATATTTAATTAGCTTGCGTAGTTAATTAATTTGTAATATTTATTTGGTCCCTCCGAGCGAGGGCAAATCTGTAATAAGTGTGTGTGGGTGGTGTGAATGTCTTCCAATCCCCACTTCTTTCTTCCCTTTTACTTACCTGCTTTGATGGTTAGTATTAGGGCACGTCTAATTTAGCATACCTTATGCTATGCATGTGTGCATCCATGCATTTGTATTGCATGCATTAGGCTCGGTACATCACGCTAATTGCATCAATGCTTCAATTCCAAACTGAATATGTGATAACTGTGCATTTTCACATGACATGTTTAGGATAGCCGAGCCTATTCTAGCAACATTTTGTATGCGATGCATTAGGCACTTCACATGGACTTGGATCATGCATGTGTGCTAACAAGTTCTTTGTTTTGGCACGGAGTACTGTGTAAGTATTTCCGCTTTAGCATATCGCATGAGTGTGAATGTTGCCATAACAGCATGCTTAACATGTGGCTAGATGCTTATGTGTTAAACTGTTTTGAATGCCTGTGGGTGAAGGTTAGATTGTTTGAGTTGGAAAAACTCGTTGAAATCCGTATTTTAGCCTACTTGCGAGTAGCAAATTCCAAAGCATTTTCGAAATGAACGGATATGCAATGTTTCTTTCCAAATTAGGCAATCTAGTCTATACTTGTTTGCTGCGTGCATAACATAGTAATTCTAGGCTAATAAATGGAATAAGAACACATAAAGTTTTCAAAAACGGATATCACGGTTAGTAGAGGCCGGTCTTCGGACCGGGCGAAAGGGGTGCTCATAGATGACCTTCCCCGATCGTACCCAAGCTCCCGAGCCGAGACAACTCCGGTGATGACGGACACGTGGCCTTCGGCACCGAGTCAGGGTTTCCTAAATTTCCCCATTTTAAAAATATTTAGGTGGCGACTCTGTATCTGGCAAAGCAGTCCATGTTTGGCACTACTTTTTTCAAAAATCTGTTTCTCAAAACGACTTGCCAGATTTGGACTCTTTGGTTCAGATTAAGAACCGTGACACAAAAATCGAGAGTCCGAACTGTAGTAGCATCGAGGTCCCCACGCGGGTGCTGTTACAGTTTCTGGCGACTCTGCTGGGGAGATTTAGAGAGTTTGACTCGAACTCGTGATATCCTGTTTTGATCTCATTTATGTGTTTCTTTGCATTGCATGTGCATTGGTGCGCCTAGGAACACAGTGTTTGCCATCTGCCATTCCTGAACGGTTTACCGGAGGCTTGTCTTGTCAAGACATGTCCATAAGGCTGACCGGCTATGGGCTCTGACAGCATGGGAACACAAACCCCGGTTTTACCGGGGCACCCATTTTGACCATTCGACCTAGTGCATATTCGGAATCCGTAGTGACCATTCCAAACTAGGACAGGTTGCTTCCCCGATAGGTTGTTTGAAACCGCTGTGTGCGTAGTGAAACCCTAGCTCCTGACAAAATAGGACAGGGAAACCCTACCCCAATATAGGGGTGTTTTCTTCTCTTTACTTGCTATGTGCTTCTAGAATGTATTTCTACAGGGAAGTACGTATCAGTTTGCAAGTTTGAGGATCAAACCTGAAGATACCAAGTATCAGTATCAGTTGTGAGAATCAGTTATCCGCGGGTATCGGTTCAGTTTTCGGGAACAGTAATTTCTGGGAACAGTGATCAGTAGAAGGGTACAGTTGTGTAGCTACACCCGTGTTTGATCAGTTTGGGCTGAAATGCTGTCTGTTTTTCCTTTCAAGGTTCAGAGAGTTGCAGAGCTGATACAGAATAGCCAGTGTTTCCCCTTGCTGAGGCAAGATTTATGGCGGCACAAAGTTCAGAAGAAATTGTGGTTATGACAGCCGCACCAGAGCAGGGGACTGCTCCGCAGAGTGAGGCCAATATCAGTATGTCACACCCGCCCAGGATGCCCGTTGTGCACCCGGTTTGGGCTCCCCAGTTATATCAGGCTCGTGAGCCCACCACCTTCGAATTGATGGGGATGATAGGCGATCTCCAAAGGTCTATGGCAGACCTCGCCTATGGAATGTCGGCTTCACCGCCAGCGGCGCCGTACGCCGGGAATTTTGTACCACAGGAGCCCCCGCTACTGGGGCGGATTGTGATAGAGCTCAGCCAGCCAGAGGTGGCTTCCGGCTATAGCTACGACATGTCAGCACCAACCCAGACCCTCGATCAGGCTGAGGCCAAAGGAAAGGACAAGGCAAAGGTAGACGCCGACCCTATTGAGCAACTGCTGTGGGCAGTCGAGGCTTTGAAGGCCAGAGGGATGAACAAGCAACAAACATCTGCAATAGTGACCAAAGCTGTAGATGATGCTTTCCCCGCTCCAATCAAAGGCAGTTCAAGCCAGACAGAAAACCGGGATGGGCCCCGTCATGCCCAGACAATTCCAGTAGTTCCCAACCCTGCACCGGGAAAGGTTCAAAAAGCCAAGGCAGCGCCAGCTGATCCTTTCGCCAGCGCATCTGGCAAGAATCTTCAAACTGCGAAGTACCTGCCCCGAGGGCGCAGGGTCTTTCACGACCTCCACATGCCTTTGTCTAGGGCATTGCTAATATTGGCAAAGAATGGGCATCTTAAGCCTTTGGAGCCCCGGCCACTCCCGAAGAATCTCCCCACCACCCATGATGCTACCTTGTACTGCGCGTACCATCAGCAGTCCGATCACAGCACCGATGGATGTTCCCGCTTTCGTCATGAAGTGCAGGATTTGATCGATAACAAGGTTATCCTACCACCCACCTCAGGCAAGCCCGTTACCACCCAGTTGCTGGATTTCGAGGGCTCAGATACTGCAAGTATGTAAAGTGAACCGCCTGCGGGCAACATTTGGTACATTTTGGATGAAGCGTCTGGCACGCATTTTTGAGCATCGGTGAAACCGAGTTTTGTAAATCCTGGCTTGGATGTCGAGTCAGTCTTTTGTTTTTGAGTCTGTCTCTTTGTCCTGAGTCAGTCTTTTGCTTAAGGGTCTGTCTGGTTGTATCGAGTCAGTCCCCGTTGTATATAATACCAGGTGATTCTGGGGTTGTTGCCTCGAACACCGTTTTGTTTTGTAATTATCTGTTTTTGTTTTTTGAGTCTGTTTCTGCCGAGGGGCCAGTTGCACCAACAAATCCGAATGAAACAGCTGCTGCTATCTCAAACATTATGCTTGCTTTCAGCATAAGTGCCAGAGAATTTGATTGGGCTGACAGTACATCTCGCCTGCTCTCCTGCGCGTCAAACTCATAGCACTAACCTGAGTTTTTCAAAACAAAAAACTTTTGAACACTGCGGTGATGAAAATGAAGAGGAAGGAATTCCTCGGGTTTTGCAAAATTTTGATCATTTTGAGAGAAAGAGAGGCGTGCTAAGCCTTTTTATGAATAAAGCCATGCTTGTCGGCGTGAGTACTGAGAAGGACCCTGGCCTGATCCAGATTGGTTCCACACTATCTTCGGCGCGAGCAATTCGTTGCTTTCTTAAAAACTTTCAAAAACAAATATTTTACGCGGCCCTGCGAAGACCTATGTGGAATCGCTCTTGAGATTGCGTAGCCTAGGATCGCTCTCAGCCTCAAGATTCAACCTATTTGTTTTCCGAGTCTGAACCCGTTCAGAATGTTCAGAAAGTTCAACGGACAAACGCCATGCAAGGTCTGTATGGCCAATTTTGAGGTAGCCTTCGATCAAGAAGCATCAAGGCCGAATCAGAAGAAGTAGATCTCGCCGGAAGAAGCTCGTAGAGTAACCCTGATGGATTCTCCACAAATCAGTGCAACAGCCGTTCTCCTAGACACAGAGAGGCTTCAATTTCAAAAAACCATTTGGCATGGACTTGTTACACTTTTACCCTTTGAGAGGCTCGCTGGGCCGAAAACCCGGAAGGGCGACCCAGGCAAAAGTTAGAGCAAGAGAAAAATACAAAATACAAAAGAAAAGAAAAGAAAAGAAAGGAAAAAAGCAAGAAAAGAAAAAAAAGAAAAGAAAAAGAAACGAACAAAAGAAAATGAAAAGAAGCTCGCAAGGTCGAAAACCCGCATTGGGCGCCTTGGCAAAAGTGAGAGCCAAACAAAGTGAAGGTTAAAATACCCGAGTGGACCTTAACCGGAACTACGTAAGGCTTGATTCCCATGTTTGGGATACGTAGGCAACTTCATCATGAAGTCCAGCCCCCAACGCTTTCATAAGCGTCTCAGTCCATGCAATGGTTTCAATTTCGTTCCAAAGTCCAGTGGCCAACACCCTTCAAGGTGACTGTGTCCATATATGTGTTATGGCCGTCTTCGTCATCTCTGTGTCCAAGAGCTCGACCACCGTCGATGAAGACTGTCTGCGGATTGCTGCGGCACCATCCCAAACAAGGGGCAACTTTCCGTTGCCACCAGCCGCCGTGAGCCGCCATTCAAACTAGGGGCAACTTTCCGTTGCCTCCCACCCTCCTTCAAACCAGGGGCAATTTTCCATTGCCTCCGATCCGAGGTTGCGCATCTCGAAGGGTAAGTTTCATGCTTGTTGAGCATCAGCTGTTTGAAAAATAGTTTTTGAAAATTTTTACTGAGGTTGACTATTTCCTCGAAAACTATTTCATTTTCCAAAACCGGACCATTGTCTTGGACCCAAAAAGGAAAATTTTCAGTGCTTGCTGCTTGACTTGCATGCTTTTCAAATCAAAAATCGAACAAGTACGTTAATCCAACTCTCGTTTTGATCAAAACCGTTTTAGTAGAAGGCAAAAACGAAAAAATGGTTAAAATGATGAACTAGGGGCATAGTTGAGCCAGACGTTCTGTCTCTCCCCCGTCATCGACGTACTTGCCAGAAGAGCGCTCTGCCCGCCAGAAGAAATAGCTGTGAGCTAACGATGTTGAGCATGAACCCACAACTTCCTATTCATCCATTAATCACCCCGGGGAGGGATGAAAAATGAGAGATTGAAGAATAGAGAGGTGTGAGTTGAGAGAAAAGTGAGGAAAAGGGTTTTGAGAGAAAATCCGAGCTTGAGAGTCGAGTGATGTGAGGATCACAAATCAAAAAGGGTGGGAAACAATATCCAGATTGAACTGGCTCCTCGTGGTCCGAGGTCCCCCATCTTCGTTTACGCGTCTGTGTGTCGTGTCTCTTTCATTTGACAGTCTCGTCTTTTGTTTTGAGTCTCTCTCGAGCGTGTCTCGTTGTGTTTAGGTCGTGTACCTCTTTGTTTGAGTCCTCCCCACTGTCTTCAGTGGTAGGCTCGATATCCCGGTTTGAAAAACCCTCATTCGATTTCAAAAATCGCTTATGCTTAGAATGCTGTGCCATTCTCTACATTTGAACGTGTCTCGACTCCAACCGGTTCCATCTTTGAGGTCCGTCCTGTCAGATTGGGCTGTTTGTTTGAGAATTGCCGTGTGCAGAATGAATCGAATGTTGTGTTATGGGTTGTGTGCAGATTAATCCCCAACAGAGTAAGGGTTGTGTGTCCAGAATCAGGCAGTGGGTTGCTTGGGTGTATTTTGTTGTTGGCTGTTCAAGTTATCTGATTATTACAGTGCAAGTGTTCAATTTTCAGATAACCAATCAATTCCATTTACATCGAGGTGTAACATGATGAGATGCAATGCAATGCATGAAATGTGTAAATGTAAACACTTTTTCGGATAAAAAGTCTGTTTCATTTACTTAGCTTTTCAAATGTACAAGTTTTGGAAACAAAAATCTGCCTGCAGCAGTACAAGGTAATCTATCTACCAACCAAAAAGAAAAGTACAAAGAAAGAAAGAAAAGGTAGCAAAAATCTGCATCTATGTCAAGCACCCCAAGGGCTGTCAGTCGGTCCTGGTCCTCTTCCTGGACGAAGGTCCAGGATCATCGTCAGCATCGTCGTCAGAGCCCGAGCTAGAACCGTCTCCGGTGTCCTCCTCCGATGACCCTGCCTCCGCCTCTGACTCCTCGTCGTCATCATCGTCCGGGGCTGGAGCTCGCGAGCTGCTCCCGACGTGAGTACGCCCTCCCCTGGTACGGGGAAATATCCGGCCCTCCTCATCTCTCCCCCGAGCAGGGACAGAAGGTCTAGCTGGAGCACCTCCCGCCATGGGAATCTGAAAAGGAGGCTGAAAAGTACACGAAAGGGGAAATGCATCAGTATGCCGTGAGCAGTTTATCAGTGCAGAATGCAATGTTGAATACAGTGTATGAATGCCGTGAGCAGTTTATCAGTACAGAGTACAGTGCAGAATGCAGTGTATGCAGTGTATCAGATGCTGCGAGATCAGTATGTCGGGTGTTGTACCGTGCATCAGATTATGTAAAGCAGTGTATGAATGGTTTGAGGCCAGTGTCAGAAGGACATACCGGTATGCTGTAGACGGCTAGAAGGTCAAATGTCCGCTGGAGCATCCCCATCATCGAGGCATTCATCGCCAACGACTGACGGGTGTACTCAGAAGAAGCCTGCAAAGGTATCAGATGCATTAGTATTCTGTGGAATATCAAGTAAACTGAAATGAAATAACTGTACGAAGTGCAGTGATACATACCGGCGGAAGGTCGGGGATGTCAGTGAACTCATGCCCAGCCGGTGGAGGGGCGAAAGGGATCTGATAGGTCGCCCCACCCTGCCCCTGGAAAGTCAGCACAGCGGGTAGGGCAGGCCACCCAGCTCCTCGTCCACCCCGCACTCCGCCCCTGCCACGGACTCGGGCCCTCCTCGAAGATCCAGCCCCTGCTCCCGCTCCGGCCCCAGCTGCCGATGCTACAGGCCTGGCCCCCTCTGCTCAACGACCGCTCAAGGGGCGCATCAAGTATGTCCGCACATACTCCCCGTAGTCGCCGGTGCCTCGGAAGCTGGCCTCCTCCCAGCCGATGGAGTAATCATCCAGCTGCTCACGGGTCAGCCCCTCGGTCTCCCTCATCTCTGCAGGAGGGTGAGCCGGGACTATCTGCTCAGGTAACCCGCGGGTCTGGCATAGAAAACGCTCCCCCAGGTACCAAGCCCGACAGACCGGGCCCTCAAGCAGAATCCGGAAACGCGAGGTCTCCTCAGCACCAGGGAACCGACCCCGCATCGCCGACGGCAGCGAAGCCCATGGCCGCCATGTGATCTGAAAGTGACACACAGTTTGTTATCTACTGTTATTGAAATATGCCGTGGGAAAGCGAAGCCTAAATGAACTGTAAGTAAAGCATACCTCAGCCGGGGTGATGGTGTCGAAATATCGGCGGAAGAAGCCGAACGTCTCCCGTGGTCGCCGGGTGCATCTCCCGTCAAAACGACTCGAGAAGGGAACAGCCGGAGGAGGCTTCGCAACTGGCACAGGTGCAAGCCTAGGGAAGTAGGCGTAAACCCACAGCTGCAAAACAGATGTCAGTATGACCATCAGATAAAGCAGGATATACAGAATGAAGCAGAAATGGCAGGGCCGTGTTTTGTGCAGTGTATTGTGTGCAGTGTACAGTGTGAACAGTGTACAGTCAGTGTAAAGCAGAATGTATGAGCGTGCCGTGTGTACAGTATACAGTAAGTGTAAAGCAGACTACAGTGTGTGCAGTGTACAGAGTATAGAAAGTACGAGACAGAAATGAAAAGTGGAGAAGAAATGTACCTCCCAAGCCGGCCAGTAACCTCCGAGCAGCTAGCCGCTGCCGCGAGAAGCCGAGCTCATATAGCCGTACAGGGTGGCCAGAGCAGCGCCGCCCCAGTCATAGTGCAAGATGTCTCGGACGTCCACCAGTGCGCTGAGAAGGCAGAGAGGCACGGTGTTCGCCCGGTCGGCGAAGATAGTAGTCCCGAACAGGAACATGAGGAAGCCGCGCGCATACCTCTCCACGTCCTCCTCGGTCATCTGAGTCTCCTCCCCCAGTGCGGGCTGGACCCTGAACTGTGCCTCGAACCAAGAGTATCGGACGAAGCCTGGACGAGCTAGCGGTGGGGCCTCCCCCAGTAGATGGACCTGAGCGGCGGTCCACTCATCCATGTCAGTGTCGAAGGGGATCGGATCACCCCCTACCCCGATGCCTGTGAGCATCGAGAAGTCATAAGGGGTCATCGTCATATCCCCCGCAGCAGAAAAGTGGAACGAATCGGTGGTGTCCCACCATCTCTCCGCCAGAGCGGCAAGGAGAGGTCTGCATGTGGAGAGCCTAGAGAGCCCTCGGCAGAAGGTGCCGAAGCCCGCTCGGTCCACGATGCGCTGGACCGCATCAGGGAGCTCATCATACCACTCCCGCGCACCAGTATTCCCATACCCGCGAATGGTATAGGAACCCTCCTGCAAACAGAAAACAACAATTGCAGGACAACATTCAAAATGCAGTTTTGAAAAGACAGATAGGGCATGTATGCAAGTTTGTCAGATTCAGGCAGATACCGGGTGCCGGTGTGCTTACAGTGAAATACGTGTGCTGTGTCAGCGTGTTTAGGTGTTTCAGAACAGATATGGCATGTATGCAAGTTTGTCAGGTTCAGACAAATACTGGGTGCCAGTGTGTATGCAGTGGAATACAGTGTGTGCCGTGTGTTTGGGTGATTCAGGGCTAGTGCAGTGTGTGTGCATGTGTCAGTCTCAAGCAGATATCAGTTGTATGTATGTTTACAGTCAACTACGGTCTATGGCATATCAGATTTCAGCAGTTAAAGAATACAACTAACTATGGCAGTTTTTGTATCCCACATTGCAGAAAGTAAAGCAGAAGATGAAGAGTTACCTCGGGAGTGCCAAATGAAAGGTGGGAGGTAGGCTCACGCAGCAGTAGCTCAGGGGCCGCGTACCTCTCAAAGCTCCGGAACTGACGCAGGCCGTCGGGGGGCAGAACGTGGATCGCCGGCCGGTAGGTCGCCGGGTCGAACGGGCGCTCGCTCAGTGGTAGGAGCTCGACCCCGGGATCCATCTCGTGGTCCGGGGGAGTCCCGCCACGTGGAATGTCGTCCGCCATGTAGAGAGTGGTGTGAAAATGGCCGGAAAAGGGAAAACCGAGCCGGAATATGAAGAGTCAACTGAAAAGTCAACTCCCGAGAGGGTCGAAAATGGCGGGGAAGGCCGGAATGTGAAGAGGCACGGAAATGAAGAGGAAAGTGAGGGGAACAAACCCCGAGAAGGCGAGAACGCCGAACGAGGCACCGAAACGAGAATGTGATCGGTGGAAAATGTCCGAAACGCGAAGAGGATCGCGAATCCGACGACGAAACGGGCGTAGAACGCGAAGAAACGGGCGAAAAATAAGAGAGAAGCACTCTAGAGAGAGAGAGCAAAGGTTTTCGGCGGTGGAGAAGTGAGAAAATAGGGCATGAAGCCCTATTTTATAACACTCGAGGTGGAAAGACAAAACTGCCCCGCACCAGCAACTGTTTGCCGGTCGGCACTTTTTTGTGCCGGTCGGCACTTTTTTGTGCCGATGGAATTGTTTTTGTGCCGATGTCCAGCCGGTGGCCTCATCTTTCGGCCGATGGGGTTCCCACAGCCTTGTTTAGGCCATTTGAGTTGTTTTTGGTCTTCATAGCTCGAGAAAGTGCAAGAAAGTGCATCTCCGACGCTCAACCGGTCTCCATTTTGACCGCGGGCCGTGTCTCCAGTGCGTGGCGCTCAAATTCGTGCAAGGTGTATCCTTTTTGTATCCTTTTAAATTCAAAAGTTACCCCATGTGTGTTGCACAAGTTCATCACACTACTTCGAGGCATTATATCCCGCTGTCGTGCGCCGCACATTTGCATTGTTATGCACGTGTTACATGCGTTGGAACACGCACCCCTTTGCATTGTCGTGCACATTTCTCATGCATCATTGCATTTCCATTCCATGCATTGTCATGCATTCCGGAATACGTGCGTTGTTGCGCATTTAAGCCCGTTTACATTCCGTGTGGCGTGCGTGTCACACTGCCGTCGCACTGTTTTGTGCATTGCATTCCGTCGTGCTGTTTTGCGCATCTCATTGCATTTTGCATTGTCATGCATGTTAATTACATTACTTGCGTAGACCGCATGTTTAACTCCGTCACCAGCGTAGACCGCATGTTTTACTTGCGTAGACCGCATGTTTAACTTCAATACCTGCGTAGACCGCATGTTTTGATTGCGTAGACCGCATGTGTAATTTCATTACTTGCGTAGACCGCATGTTTTACTTGCGTAGACCGCATGTTTAACTTCAATACCTGCGTAGACCGCATGTTTTGATTGCGTAGACCGCATGCTTAACTTCATTACCTGCGTAGACCGCATGTTTTGATTGCATAGATCGCATGTTTAATTCCATTACCTGTGTAGACCGCATGTTTTGATTGCGTAGATCGCATGATTAATTCCATTACCTGCGTAGACCGCATGTTTTGATTGCGTAGATCGCATGTTTAATTCCATTACTTGCGTAGACCGCATGTTTAACTCCGTCACCAGCGTAGACCGCATGTTTTACTTGCGTAGACCGCATGTTTAACTTCAATACCTGCGTAGACCGCATGTTTTGCTTGCGTAGACCGCATGTGTAATTTCATTACTTGCGTAGACCGCATGTTTTACTTGCGTAGACCGCATGTTTTACTTGCGTAGACCGCATGTTTAACTTCAATACCTGCGTAGACCGCATGTTTTGATTGCGTAGACCGCATGCTTAACTTCATTACCTGCGTAGACCGCATGTTTTGATTGCGTAGACCGCATGTTTAATTCCATTACTTGCGTAGACCGCATGTTTTGATTGCGTAGACCGCATGCTTAACTTCAATACCTGCGTAGACCGCATGTTTTGATTGCGTAGACCGCATGCTTAATTCCATTACCTGCGTAGACCGCATGTTTTGATTGCGTAGACCGCATGTTTAATTCCATTACCTGCGTAGACCGCATGTTTTGATTGCGTAGACCGCATGTTTAATTTCATTACTTGCGTAGACCGCATGTTTTGATTGCGTAGACCGCATGTTTAATTCCATTACCTGCGTAGACCGCATGTTTTGATTGCGTAGACCGCATGTTTAATTCTAATACCTGCGTAGACCGCATGTTTTGATTGCGTAGACCGCATGCTTAATTCCATTACCTGCGTAGACCGCATGTTTTGCTTGCGTAGACCGCATACTTGTTAATTCTAATACCTGCGTAGACCGCATGTTTTAAATTGCGTAGACCGCTTATTAAGTTTCGTTACCCGCGTAGACCGCATGTTCATGATCAATTTTGTTGACTGCGTAGACCGCATGCTCCACTTACATGTTTGTATTTCCACAGCATTGTCATGCTCCCCACTTGCTTTGCACTGTCACGCATTTCGAGTACACCACATTTGCATTGTCATGCATATTGCTAACCATATTGCACCTGTTAAGTTTGTTTTCTTTTCAGGCACGATATTGTATGTACGGTTCATTTGCAGCTGGTGCAACCAGACGAGCCGCACAGGTATTGTATCTCCCGAGTGAGACATTTTGAGAATTCCATAATTCTCTTACATCCTTTCTGCATTGTAGTGTAGTTTGGTATGCTAGCTTAAAACTGTTGCATGTTTGCTTCGTTACAGCTTTCTTTGCATGATCATAAGTTATGCTCGGCTCTGTGCATTGTCTTGCACTTTGCCCCTGCCTCCGGGCGCATATCTTATTTGTATTGCATGTTTGTCTAAGTCTTCGGCCTTGTCAAAAATGGGTCGTCTCTGGGCTTTGACATTCACTCCCGTCATTGTTATGACTTCCGAGTTCTGTCAAAGAGGGGCAACTGTAGACACCCCATTTTTGACCGTCCTCAAGACTTGGACGTCACTGTTTGAACACACGGTGATCTTCCATGTTTGTGTTCGTTTGGAGTTCCCGGAGGTCTCGGCTCACGCGCCTTGCCTCAGGATCCCCGAACTCGACCGTTTAGTGTCTGGTTTTGCACCAAACACTTGCATCTTGCCTTTGAGAGGCAGGGTGGGGCTTGTAGACCATCCCCACCCATCACCGGCAGTGGCTAGATGCCACCGGCTGGTTTTTGCTGCCACCGGCAATGTAGTTTGCCGGCCGGCACTCTTTGTTGCCGGTCAGCACTATTTTGTGCCGGTCGGCACTTTGTTTGGCCAAGATGGAATTTTTTGCCGGCCGATTGCTGTTCATCTGCTTTTGCAGATATTTTTGGACAGCTGTATAACTTTTTCTCCCCTCCATACACGTGTATGGAGGGATCTCCCTCTTGCAAAGCTTGTCTTGTAAGCTTTACAAGAGGCATATAGGGAGAAGCTCTCTCTAAGGCAAAAAAGGAGGCTTTAGACATTTTTGAGAGAGGAAAATACAGAGGAGAGCTCTGGTTTTTCTAGGGTTAGGGTTAGATACACTCACCTATCTCTCTTTCCCTCTCATTTTGCACACTAGGTGTTTTGTGTCTCACTATTGCACACAAACACCTAGTGTTTCACCTTCCTCTAGGAGCTGAGGTTCTAAAGAGTGTGTTTTGAAGTTTTTGTCTTGGATTCAAGCTCAAGGAGGCCATTGGAGCATCTTTGTTGAAGAAGGCATCAAGGGTGAGAAACTAGTCCTTTTTTTCCCCTTTTTTACATTGATTTTCTACTAGTCTTAGAGCTGTTTTTGTGATTATTGTATAACATAAAAAAGTTCTATTTTTAAGCCCTCTTTATTGTTTATTAAGAGTGTTTTGTTGTTTGAGGGTTGTTGACCACCCTTAGGCCTCAAAAGGCCTCATTTTGAGCCATTTTGTGCTAGCTCCGGGATTTTGGTGTTGAGGTCTCTTCACCACTGAAATCTTGAGGGATTTCAGTGGTGAAGATGATGCTTTGAAGTCCCAAGAAGGAGAGGGCCACCCCCTCTCCTTGTTGTCCTTGAAAAGGGCATATTTTGGCCTCTTAAGGAAGCCTATGCTTGAGTGTGTGTTGAGCATGTTTGGTTTGTTTTTCATGCTTGTATATCCATGGTATAACATGATTTCAAGTTGGTTTTGGAACTCCATGCATGTTTAGCATAGTTGCCATGTAATGCCTTGTTTATGCCTTAATGTGCCTTAGGTTGTTAGCCTTTGTTGGAGCATGTTTTAGGCTTAGTCTTGTGAAGTTTATGTGCTTATTTTGCCATGTTCTAGCTCTGTCCATAGTCGTTTGGGTTGATCTTTGCATGCATTATATAGCTCCTTTGTATTTGGGCTTGTTGGCCTTGAGTATGTGCATGTGTAGCATGCCATCTTTGCATTGTTTTGGTGATTTGGGATCATTCTACATGCTATTTCAGTCCCATTTCCATGCTTGTTGGATTGCCTTGCATGTCTCTATAATGCTTTGAAAGCATGTGTTGCAATGCTCCATGTTTTAGCCATGGTGTATGCCTTTGTATTTGGGCCATTTAGATGCCATCTAAAGAGTCTTTTGGCTTTGTTTTAACATGCTAAAAATCTGTTTTTAGTTGTTTAATGCATGCCATGTTTGGTCATGATAAGTGTAGTTCAATGCATTATTGATTTGCCTTGAACACTTGGACTACTCTTTGCATGTTTTGGCTTGATTTATAACTTGATTTGGCATCATTTTATAACATAATTTTAGGGCTCATGTTGCATGCTAATTAGTCCATGATCCCTCCTTTCAAGTGTGCTTGAATGTTGTTTGATTTATGCTTAAGTGTTGGTCCTTATGTGCATGTGTGTGTGCATGCCATTTAGCCCTCACCTTTTAGCACAATGGCTACTGTTTTAGGCCTATTTTAGAGCTGCCTAATTCATGTATAAGTCCATCTTGCCATCCATTTGCATTGCCCTATGTATGCTTGCATGATTGCATAAGTGCATTGCCATGTCATGTTGCATTCCTAGCTTGTATGCCTAGGTTGCATTGCATCTTGCATGCATGCCTTGTTCCTTGAATTGGTGATAGGAATAGGGCCTAATTTGTTTGATTGGTTTGCATGCATTTGAAATCAAAGTTGCATACTTGGTTCTTTGGGCCATCATGCATGGAAATGCGTGATTGGTGGTCCGAGAACCGAGGCACATGTCCCTTTGAGTCATCACAATGATAAGAGACATGGTTGATGCATACATGCCTTGAAATATGCTGCCATGCCTTGTTTTGCCCTTTGTTGCTGTGAGTTGCAGGTTCTGCAGGAATACTCTGCCGACCGGCAGTGTAATGTGCCGACCGGCACAATTTTCTCTGCCGACAGACCCTATTTTGTGCCGATGGCCATACTACACTGCCGGTGGAAGTTTCATTCAGCCGGTGATGATCCCCTCTGTCCAAGGATGCAGTCCTGAGGCTTTGACAGCCTCCAGAGGAGGAAAGGAAGGAAAACAGAGGCAGCTTGCGCATGGTGGCACGCTTCCCGAGGCGTTTTCCTGCTTTAATTAATTAGTTAATTTGTTAATTAATTAATTTGTAATATTTAATTAGCTTGCGTAGTTAATTAATTTGTAATATTTATTTGGTCCCTCCGAGCGAGGGCAAATCTGTAATAAGTGTGTGTGGGTGGTGTGAATGTCTTCCAATCCCCACTTCTTTCTTCCCTTTTACTTACCTGCTTTGATGGTTAGTATTAGGGCACGTCTAATTTAGCATACCTTATGCTATGCATGTGTGCATCCATGCATTTGTATTGCATGCATTAGGCTCGGTACATCACGCTAATTGCATCAATGCTTCAATTCCAAACTGAATATGTGATAACTGTGCATTTTCACATGACATGTTTAGGATAGCCGAGCCTATTCTAGCAACATTTTGTATGCGATGCATTAGGCACTTCACATGGACTTGGATCATGCATGTGTGCTAACAAGTTCTTTGTTTTGGCACGGAGTACTGTGTAAGTATTTCCGCTTTAGCATATCGCATGAGTGTGAATGTTGCCATAACAGCATGCTTAACATGTGGCTAGATGCTTATGTGTTAAACTGTTTTGAATGCCTGTGGTGAAGGTTGGATTGTTTGAGTTGGAAAAACTCGTTGAAATCCGTATTTTAGCCTACTTGCGAGTAGCAAATTCCAAAGCATTTTCGAAATGAACGGATATGCAATGTTTCTTTCCAAATTAGGCAATCTAGTCTATACTTGTTTGCTGCGTGCATAACATAGTAATTCTAGGCTAATAAATGGAATAAGAACACATAAAGTTTTCAAAAACGGATATCACGGTTAGTAGAGGCCGGTCTTCGGACCGGGCGAAAGGGGGTGCTCATAGATGACCTTCCCCGATCGTACCCAAGCTCCCGAGCCGAGACAACTCCGGTGATGACGGACACGTGGCCTTCGGCACCGAGTCAGGGTTTCCTAAATTTCCCCATTTTAAAAATATTTAGGTGGCGACTCTGTATCTGGCAAAGCAGTCCATGTTTGGCACTACTTTTTTTCAAAAATCTGTTTCTCAAAACGACTTGCCAGATTTGGACTCTTTGGTTCAGATTAAGAACCGTGACACAAAAATCGAGAGTCCGAACTGTAGTAGCATCGAGGTCCCCACGCGGGCGTTGTTACAGCTTTCTTCTTTACATATTTTAGTATCATTTTGACATATTCTAGGACTTTTTTGGGTTACTGTGACCATATGCTTCATGTTTTGCATAGTTATAGTACAAGTGTCTATGCTTGCTTCAAGCTTTGAGCTTCATAACATGCTTCATTTGTATCATGTACATGGTTTGGCATCATTTAACATGACATTTCAGAGTGTGTAGCATTGCCATGTTCTCACTTCATTCACTCTTTAAGTGCTTTTGAGGGTTGAGCATTGTTGCCTTGTTTGTGGCCAAGTGTGCATGCATGCATGCCTAGGCCTTTGAGCCCTCATCTTGGCATGTTTTGGTCTTTGTTAAGACCTATTTGAGCTCTGTCCATGGTTGGTTCATGCATTTGTGCCATGTATTGCATGCCCCCTTTGTAGTCCTCTTTGCTAGTTTTAATGCTTAAGGACCCTTGCATGCTTTACTTGTGTTGCTTGAGTGATTTGGCATCACTTCATACCTTATTCAAAGCTTATAGTGTTGTTACACTTCTATGTTTATCACTCCTTGAGCACTCTTGAGAGTTGTGCTCTTATGCCTAGTTGATGGGCCATTGTATGTGCATGCTTTTTTTTTTTTTGCATTTCATGCCATCTTTCGTAGCGTTATGGCCACTGTTTTGGCATGGCTGAGGTCTATCCATATTCAGTTTAAGTCCATTACATTGAGTATGCCCATCTTAGATTGCATTGAGTATGCCATGTTGTTTTTAGCATTGTGTATGCCATATTGTTTCGCATGCTTAGGTTGCTTTGCATTGAGTATGCATGCCCCTTAGCATTGGTAGTTTGATCATGTTGCATTGCAGGTTGTTGCATGCTTATCCCTTGCATGATTGTTTGCATGCTTGAGTTGCATTGCTTATTTGCATGCTAATGTTGTATTACATTGAGTTGCATGCCTTGCATTGAGTTTAACATGCTTGTTTTGCATTGTTGTTTAGATTAAGTGTTAATCCGAGCACAAGGAACGAGGGATGTTTCATACTTGAAGTGATGAAACGTGCCTCAATTCTTGGTGGCCGACACTCTTGATCATACATGATAGAGTTCTAGGCCTTATGTGTTTATGTGTGCATTCATTTTATATTGAATTGTGCAATTTGGCTTCTCGGCCATCATGCATCGAGATGCGTGATTAGTGGCCCAAGGGTCGAGAACCACACTCCCTTGAGCTTATGAAATGATAGGGAGGGTAGTTGTGCACACATACCTTGCAAATACATTGCCATGCCCTTTCTTGCTCTCTGTTGCAGCAAATTGGAGAAATGCAGCAACAACTGGTCGGCCAGCCAGAAAAACTAGTTGGCCGACCACTTTTTCTGGTCTGCAACAAAGACAACTGGTCAGCCAGTGGCTGGTGACACCAATAAGTGGTCGGCCACCCTCCCACAGGTCCCCAAGGTGAGTTGGAAGCTTTCTGGAGCTTGGTGCAAGGTTCTGAGAACAGTTGCAAACAGAGGCAAGTTGGGGCATCGCAACGGATTTCCGAACGAGGCGACCGGGCATGCATGCACTATTCTCCCTCTGAAGCTCCTGCTTTACTGCTTTACTTAGCTAATTTGCTTAGCTAGTTTATGGTTTGGTTTTGTAATTAAGTTGTTAATGCGTTTGGCTACTTATTTGTTTTGTAATAGCTTAATTAGTTAGCTTGTTAGTTAGCTAGTTTTGTTCTGTAATAATTAGTTTAATTAGCTTAGATTAGCTATTTAGCTTCTTATTCGGACCCTCCGTCGAGAGGGCCAACTGTTGTAATAAGCGTGCGTGTGTGTGATGCATGCCTTCCAACCTCCATTTCTTTCTCCCTTTTACTTAACCGCTTACGATGGTTAGTTTTATGGCATATTTTGTTTAGCATGCCTTATGCTTGCATGCATGCATCCATGCAAAATCCATACATCTGTTTTGCATGCACTGGGCTCGGTGCATCATACTGCATTGTATTTCAGTTCCAAATTGAATACATGTACCAAGTTGCATTTCACATGACATTCTAGATAGCCGAGCCTATCTTAGTTGCATTTTTGCATGTGTTGTATTAGCCATCTTAACATGCGCTAGGATCATGCATGATTTCAAACTAGTTCTTTGTTTTGGCTCTGAGTACACTGTGAGTGTTTACGCTTTAGCATACTGCATATGTGTAAGTGCTGCCATGTTAGCATATTTGCCATGAGGCTAACTGCTTAAGTGATTAACTGCCTGAATGCCTGTAGGTGAAGGTTGGATTGCTTAAATTGGAACAATTCTTTAAATCCCCGATTTAGCTTACTTGCAAGTAGCAAACTTCAAATCATTTTCACAAACGAACATGTAATGCTTTGTTCCAACTTAGGCGATCTAGTCTATACTTGTATGCTGTGCGCATCACATAGTAATTCTAGGTTAATAACCGGAATAAGAACACATGTGTTTTCAAAAATAACATATCATGTTAGTAAAGGCCGATCTTTTGATCAAGCAAGCGGGGTGTGCTCATTGCCTGACCTTCCCCTCTCGTACCCAAGTTCTCGAGCCGAGGCAACTATGGTGATGATGGATACGTGGCCTTAGGCACAAGTCAGGGTTTCCTAAATTCCCCCAAAAATAAAACATTTAGGTGGCGACTTTGCGTCTGGAAAAGCAGTCCATGTTTGGCACTTCTTTATAAAATCAGTTTTCCAAAACGATTTGCCGAATTTGGACTCTTTGGTGATTTATTGGTCTTGCATTGCACTTTGCGAGATTAGATTCAGAACCGCGACATTGAGTCTGAACTTGTAGTAGCTAGAGAGCAAACCAAATTCGCGCCCTCACGGCGCAGAGCTCGGAGAGTCCTTGGGGCGGTCTACACCAGCGCTCCCCAAGGCGATATACTAGAGCAAATGAAGCCCTTGTCTAAAAGTTTTTGGAGTTGAATCTTCAACTCATGCAATTCTTAACTGTAACCTTGATACGGCAGATGCGCCTCCCAACTGTGGGCAAGTTCTCTTCATATGCCTCGGCTAACCACACTGATAACAATTAAACCCTTGACTTTTATTCTGAGACTGAGACTGACTTTGAGATCGATTAGGTGGTGGTAACATTAACTGCCCTCCTCCCTTTTGTGGGCATGAGAAGGATTTGTGACCCAGTTGGCCACACTTGAAACATGAGAAGCTACTTGATGCACTTTTTCCTGGACCCGCACTAGGCAAAGGAAAAGTGGATCTAGACTGCTGTGGTTAGGACTGGGATGGATAGGTGTTCCTGCTCTTCTTGTTTTGCCTATAGTCTCCTTGAGACTCTTGGCCCCTAGACCTTGAACTCCGAAGCCTCTCCTTTTTGGCTTGTATGGAAATTTCTACGTGTGTCGCCGTCTTCACAAGTCGGTCCTATTCCTGGATCATATTTCCGACAAGCTTGAACATAATTTTTTTTTTCAATTTCTTTTCAAATTCAATGCAACGATGCTCTTCCGTTGCCACCAACTCTGGTGAAAAACTGGATAAACTAGAGAAAACTGCCTCAAACTCGGCCACGGGCATGTCGAGTTGTTTGAGGTCTTTAAACTCTTGCCTCAATCTCGCCCTAGCAGTGGGAGGTATGTACTTATCTTGGAAAGCAACCGCGAGGCTTCTCATGTCGGCTCCACTCTACCCTTGGCATATTTCCCCATTGACCCGCGTCTCCCTTAAGGTAGTAACTCGCTAGAGTCACTCTTAGTTCACTATCTTCGATGTGAAGCATCTCAAATATCTTCACAGTTTGTTCGAGCCACTTATCCGCTTTCTTGGGCTCGAGACCACCATGGAACTCATCCGATTTGGCCCGCAAGAACTCTCTAGTAAGGAAACTCGCCCTTGACTCCGCGGTGTTCTCTCAGGCTTGATTCTCCACCTTCAACAAGTTCATAGACTCTCTTAAAGCCCCTACCATTTCTCGAGCTAGGGCCCTCATTGCGGTTTGACCCACTTGTCCCATCTTTTCAGCCACATTAGCTTGGCCTGCTTGCTTGGCAATATTAGCTTGGCCGAACCCTTCTTCTTACACTGGAACCCTATGGACCGGTACCTCATGCACACCTCGGCGAGCCCTACCACGCCTCCCCCCTCTACCACCACGGACTCGACCCCTTTCTGACATCCTAATAAAGGACACAAGAGAAATAATTTAACACATTAACTCATATGTGCTCGTAACTTGACTCACACGTTCCACTACAACAATTCCATATATTTCTCTACCATATACACAAATTTCACTCCACATAAGCACTTAGTCATGTAAACACATACAAATTATACTCTTATGATGAGATTCGTACCACGAAAAACCAAGAATTCTTAGTAGAATGAGTATTGATCAAGTACCCTTCTAATATGACCTCAAAGAGTTTAACAGGCGCAAACAACATCCCAAAAGTCCAATCTCATACCCATTTAGTCACATAAACATGTTATCACATAATCACAAAATGCATAACACTTCCTAAGCATGCTAAATGAACCCATTGTGGTTAAATAACCACTTTCCACGAGCTCCAAGTATTCAAACCCGGTAGCTCTGATACCCAGTTGTAACACCCCAAATTTCTAGCCCAAATGATAATACAACAATCATGGCTCTTTCAAGGAAAATCGAATACAAATCTCCAAACTTACATTACATGATACAACAGTTCTTCATGCAACAATACATTAATCCAACAAGTAAATAAACAAATAAATACCCCCAAGGGGATTACAAGTTTCCAAGGCTTGAGTCTGGTTATACGAAACGATTATTCAAACCCACACACATACAGCCCTTGGCTTACACACAGAGTTATAGCAAAATGAGAGTTTCGTACTCTCAACACACATTTCCTTGTCTTTAGTTAGGCGGGCATCACCACATCTTTTCCTGCACGAAAATCCCGTATGGTGAGCATAAAGCCCAATAGAAAATCCTTAACAAAGTATATACATTTTATACAAGTTTCAAGAGATGAAATGCACATACCATGCTATGCCCTTTTTGAAGATAAATCACATTTTCATCTTTTGAAAACCATCATGCTCAATGATATCATGCAATTTCAATTGTTCAAAACTTAAACAATTTATTTGAAGGGCGGTAAATACGACTCTGGTAATCCCTAGGTCGGTGTCTGCAAGTAGACTATACAAGTACTACCAAATTGTCATTTTCACCGGTATTAACCTGAAGGCTCGACACCTATTCGCGCGGGTTTCAGTCTTTCACCCCGGACTCTCAGGCCAACTTATTCAATATCATATACACCACCTATCAAGACTTACCAACGTATTTACCCCAAAACCATTTCATGAAAACTTATTTCTCAACATTATTTTCTCAATGCAAGTTTTCAAATCAACATTTAAAGTTTAATGTAATCAAATGAATTGTTATGCCAATAACACAAGATAAATATAAATACTTTTATTCCAATTCATCATCCAAGGAATAACACAATTCCATCTTCTCAAGTATCCTCAACAATTAGTCATTTGAAGACTATTTCAACGTTTTGAACAATAATTTCAAAAATGAAAAATAATTCTCATGTTCCCTGAAATTCACCATTTAAATAAATATAAATAAGAAATTTTCCAAACATCCATTTATTTTGACACACAAAATAAATACAACAATATCATTCATGGATTTTCAGTCTCTTTTAAAAAAAATCTCCAAATTCTAGGTTTTCTCACCAAAACTATACAACTCAATCCTTTGAAAGAAAACTTTCTAAAATCATCTTTTCTTCAATCAACCAAGATCAAAACCCATAAGATCATTTTAAAAGAACAAGAGACAAACTCACTTTCAAAATCGCTCAACTTCTTGAATCAACAATCAATTTTCAAAACTATCGAAAGATGATTTCGAAAATCATATAGATCTTGCAAAAATATATATATAACTCTAAGAAAATCCCTACCTCAAGTTTTGAAGAAGAAATGAGATGAAACCCCCAAAATCAACGGTGTCGAAACTCGATCTTCACCGCACACAACGAATCCCTTGAGATGATAACCAACTTTGGTAAAGAACTTAGGTCTAAATCCCAATGGATTTGGAGAAATCGAAGAGAGAAGATGACTTCTAGAGAGAGAAGCTCCCGATCTAGAATTCTGGAGAGTTTCAGAGAGAGAGAGAGAGGACTGAAAAAGTGATCTGAAATATCAGATTCACAAACTGATATAACATGGTCCGCTCGAGCGTGGAAAGCCCCGCTTGAGCATCAAATACACTAACCCAGTACTTTTGCAGACAGGTCAAACTTCTGAAACCAAACATTCTCCGTTCGAGCGCATAAACGGCCGCTCAAGTGGACAAGCAACTTCGAATGCATTTTGCATTTTTGCTACAACCGAAGTGGATTCCCGATCGGCCTAGTCGAAGTGACAAAACACGAAAGAATGATCGAAACCGAGATCACTACACTAAGAGAATGATAGATTATAATGATTTAATCAAACAATAAGTTTCTAATTATAATCCATGAAAACAAAATCAAAACAATGCTTTTGCTACTTGCCGCTACTGCTGTTGCTTGGTTTTTGCTTGTTTGAGCTGAAATTTGGGCCTATAATAAACATAAATAAGACAAATGAGGATGAATTATGATGTTAAATTAATTATAAGATTTCAAACAATTTAACTCTTCCGTTAAATCAAAACAAAATTATCAAAATCATGTTATTCATGTCATTCATGTTATGACTAACACACTGTATTAATTATTTTGGACCTTTATTTCTTTGGACCCCTATTTATAAATTTTAAAACTCTTAAAAATTATTTTCTCCTTCCAAATAATACCAAAATTATCCTTATGAAAAAATCAATTGATTGCACACTCCCACATCCCAAAAAGCCTCTCTCCCCAAAACCCTAACAAAAACTACAAAAGTGATTATTATTTCATCTCTACATACTTGTTCATAACTTGAGAAAGTAAATGTTGGGTTTTTTTATTGTTGATTCAATATTTTCCTTTTGTGGATTCTACGATCTCTACGAGTTTGAGTTATCTGTTCCTGAACAAATAAGAAATGTTTTGTTACCTGTTTTCCGAACAAATGAACAATCTTCGGGCCTATGTTCCCGAATTTCAGTCATATGTTCAAGAGTTCAGTCGCGAAAAATGACGAACAATTTTTATTATTTTTATCATTATTCTTCAAGAAATTTACCTTTACAAGGCCAATCTCCTTTGAGTTAAGAATACTATCAAAGCTATGAATTTTATCTGAGCTTTTATTGTTATACTTCTCTCATCTCATGGAGTTGTGATTACCGGAAAAAACTTTTACTCATTGTCATTGTTGAAGAAGTGTAGGTAATCAAATGGTTACTACCATTACCGCCAGAATATTGCAATCAAAGGATTCTCAAGGTTTCAAGGGTAGATAGGTTTCGAATGTGGGATTTGGGAAATATGGATAGGTGGTGATGGAGGTGAGTTATCTCATAAACCCTAACTCATAATATAGTGGGTGTGTGATCTTAATTGTGAGATGGGGTACCCAAAATTATTAATGTCCTTTTTAGTAATTTCATTTGAGGTTATTATTGTAATAAAAAAAATCTAAAAGAAGAGGGTCCAAAATAATTGACGGGGTACTAATAGCAGCACTTTTTATTTTTTATTGGATAAATTACATTTTGCCCCTTCATATTTGGTCCTTTTTTTTTTATTTTAACTTTTAAAGTTTTTTCTTAATATTTATTATTATCACTTTGGTTATTATTATTTTAACTTTTTCTCAATTTGCTCTAAAAACTAACGTGGGGTTGAAATTATACAAAAAATTACACATTGACAATTATGTAGTATACAAAAATATTTTATTATATAAAATTCATACATTTGATACAAATTTAAATTTTAATATAATAATATATATTTTTTGTCATATAAAAGTTAATGTGTCAATTTTTTTTGGGTCTAATTATGAATAAAAATTAATTCTAAAATAAATTAAGAAAAATTTAAAATATAAAATGTTGAAGTCAAATATATATATGTATATACACATATATTTCTATGGTCAACGTAAAAAAATAGCCAAACTTAAAATAAATCTTTGTAGCAGCCCTACCCCATGGGAAATTATTCAATACTCCCGGAGCACCACGTGTCCATACTTCAAACCAATCACCAATTAGTTAACCCCATGTTGTCCCCCCATTTCCAACATAAATCATGGGCCCTTATGTCTCTCCACCAATCAAAACCTTATGGAGCACCACGTGTCCATACTTCGGGAGTACTGAATAATCACCCCCTACCCCATATCATAGTGGAAGACAAAGTCGGTTTCTTCGAGGTGCGAAAGTCAGAGCTATGACAAAATTGCATGCGGCTGTTGAAAGGAAAAAGAAAATGACTAAAGTTTAGGCCAAGTTTGGGAAGACTAAATAAGTGTATTTTTTGATTTTTTATGAAATATAGGTTGGGTTTGGGTTGGGTTTGAAGTGATGTGTTAGAGAGGTGATGTGACTTAAATAAAATGATATGATTTAAATAGGATAGTGACTTTTTGACTTTTTAGATTTTTTAAGAGTTGCCAAACTTGACCTTAATTTCCAAATAACAAATAAAAATGACAAGTTTACATTGGCAGTCCTTAGGTATTTCTAACCGTCTGTTAATTTTTTTATTAAATTTAAATAAAAATTTGAGTAATTTTTTTTTTTAATATTAAGTATTTTAACGGAAGGTTTTGTACTTTTATCAAACCATTGACCGACTGGCCAGACGATTGGTCAGTATAATTTTTTCACAAATTTTGACTTAAGATGATTATCCGGTGGTGAAAATTTAACGGTAATGAATAGTGATTTGATGAAAAACACATTAGTCTTCAGTTTGATGAAAGAAAAGTGAAAATCAGAATTTAATGATAGATTTGATGAACCGTTGGAGGAGCAAAAAATAACTTTTTCATCAAATTTAAATGGGTTAATTACAAAAAAAATCCCAAGATTTCGTGTGTTTTTCAATTTAAACCCAGCATTCAATTTTGACAAATTAAACCTTAAAGTTTCATCCGTGTTTCAATTTGGCCCCTTCGTCCTCTCTGTCATATTAAACTAACAGAAATTTGGGTAGAATTTCAGATTCAAACCCACATATTCAAACACTTGTATCTTCCTCGTCGTAACTCTATTTCGCCTCATTTTTGCGTCGTTGGATTCACCTCATGGCCTAGTTTTCATTCCACTCCTCATACATCTTGTTCCGCATGTCTTTACTTGCCGTCAGAGATCTGAAAGTTGGCCAAACATAAATTTTTTCTCTCTTTGGACAAAATTTTCAGATTCAAACCCACATGTTCAAATACTTGTACCTCCATCATTGTCACTTCATTTCACCTCATTTTTGTGTCGTTGAATTTACCTAATGACCTAGTTTTCATTCCACTCTTCATAGGCCTTGTTCTGTATCTTTTTACTTGCCGTTGGAGCTCTGAAAGTTGGCCAAAAATAAGATTTTTCTCGTTTTGGGAAAAATTTTTAGATTCAAACCCACATGTTCAAACGCTTGTATCTCCCTCGTCGTAACTCCGTTTCGCCTCATTTTTGCGTCGTTGGATTCACCTCATGGCCTAGTTTCCATTCCACCCCTCATATGTCTTGTTTCACCTTTTTTTGCATGCCGTCGAATCTTCAAAATTTGGTAAAAAATAATCTTTTTCTCTTTTTTCTTTTCCTTCTCTTCTTCCTCCTCCTCCTTCGCGGCTCCTCCTGGCTTGTTGTTACTGTTGCTGCTGCTTCATCATTATTATTTGCAAGATGAGGTGGTGGTGATAATGGTGGCAGTGTCGTTGAGTAGTGATAGGTATACCACTACACATAAAAATCAAAACCAAAATGGGTTGGTAATTATGTTTGGGCACCTTGGTTGTCAATCAAGCATCATCCATTGCATCTCCACTGCCAAGAATAATGCTGCGATAGCAGCAAGAATAAACAAGAGAGAGAGAGAGAGAGAGAGAGAGAGAGAGAGATCTTATTTTTGGCCAACTTTCGGAGCTTCGACAGCGTACAAAGAGAGATAAAACAAGGCATATGAGGGATGGAATAAACACTAGGCCATGACTTGAATCTAACAACGCAAAAATGAGGTGAAACAGAGTTATGACGATGGAGATACAAGTGCTTGAATATGTGGATTTGAATCTGAATATTTTGCCCAAAGAGAGAAAAATTTTATTTTTGGCTAACTTTCGGAGCTCCGACGGCAAGTAAAAAAATGTGGAATAAGGTGTTTGAAGAGTGGAATGAAAGCTAGACCATGAGTTGAATCCAACAATGAAAAAATAAGGCAAAATAGAGTTATGACCAGGGAGACACACGTGTTTGAATGTGTGGGTTTGAATTTAAAATTGAAAATTTTGCCCAAAGAGAAAAATATTATTTTTGGCCAAATTTCGAAGCTCCGATGACAACTAAAAAGATATGGAACAAGGCGTATGAAGACTGAAATGCAAACTAGGCCATGAGGTGAATCCATCGACCCAAAAATAAGGCGAAACGGAGTTACGATGAGAGAGATACAAGTGTTTAAACATGTGGTTTGAATCTGAAAATTTTGCCCAAAGAGAGAAAAAAACCTTATTTTTGGCCAACTTTTGGAGCTCCGATGACAAGTAAAAAGATGTGGAACAAGGCGTATGAAAAGTGGAATGAAAATTAGGCCATAAGGTGAATCCAACGACTCAAAATGAGGCAAAACGGAGTTACGACGAGGAAGATACAAATATTTGAACATGTGAGTTTGAATATGAAAATCTGCCCAGATTTTCATTAGTTTAATAGGACGAAGTGGACGGAGAGGTCAGATTCAAACACAGATAAAATTCTAGGGTTTAATTTGTCGAAATTGAATTCTGGGGTTTAAATTGCAAAACACGCGAAACCCTGGGGTTTTTTTTTTTTTTTTGTGGTAATTAACCTAGTTTAAATTTAATAAACCATTGAAAATGGTCTTAGGGGTGAAAATTTGGCCGACCGGCCCATGGTGTACTTGAAATTCGTTTGCGATTCAGTGTGGCTCGGCCCGACTAAGTCCATTTAGGCCTGGGCCCGAGCCCAGCCCGAGACCCTGGGTCTGGGCCTTGGCCTTCTGTTTCAAAGCTGGTCTGGCCCATGAGCTCAACCAGTTGGCCAGCTTACGGCCCACCCAAAGTCTTATCTGAGGGTTGGCTTGCCCGAGGCCTAGTGACATTTTTGGTAGAAAAAATAAAAATTTAGGGAAAAAAATAGAAAAAAATAATAAAAACATGGTCAGGTCCGTCCCAAGCCCGGGCATAGGTCCAAGCCTGTTAGCCCTACTTGAGTCTTGGCCCACCAGCCCTCCCAAGACCCGAGTACTCCCTAGGTCTAGGCTTGGGCCTGAGCATACTTTTCTAGCTCGTGAGCTGGCTTGGCCCTGCTCGAGTTTTGGCGAGAGCCTGAGCAACTCGATAGTGGGCTAGTTCGGGCCTGGGCCGGGCCAAATTTATACTCTTAGAAGCACTTATCATTGTCATTTTGGAGGGAAACACTATAGTGCACACCTTTCAAAGGGTGTACACCATATGCATTTTATAGCTAAAATGAAAAATGACAAAATTTCAATTTTCTTAGTTATAACTAAAAAAGAAAAAAATGTCATAACTAGACACAATATAAGACATAACTAAGAAACTCATAAGCCATAACTAAAATAATATCATAAATAAAGAAAAAAATTGGTCATAACTAAAGAAAAAATTAATTATAATTAAAAAATATGACATAATTAATAGTGTTTGCCTTTAAAGGGGTGCATATTAAAATTTCTTCATTTTAGAAGACATTAGTAGCCTTATTATGACTTGGGTTTACAATGTTCGAAAATAAAACACGAATGGTTTGTTCATAAATCTTTTATTTTTTTTATTAGCTGGCCCAGGACACCTGATTAAAAAAAAAACATTGTTTCATTAATGCAAAATGCTTCTTTTACTTTTTTTTTTTTTGGGAATGAATAATGTTAGGAAAAATATATGATTTTCTATAAGTAAATCAATCAATGAGAAAAAAAATTAATGTGAAAAAATTAAATCAAAAGTAACACAAAAATTTTACGTGATTCCCTCAATGTGAGATACGTCCACGGGATCGAAATCCGATTCTATTATCAACCAAAGAGTTTCCGAACGGTTACAAACGAGACACGAATGACCTCACAAAATCACCCTTAGTTAAATTCTAAATAATCACAAATAAACAAAAAAAATCTTACCAAATAGATGAATAAAAATCTTCAAAATTAAAATTATAAAAAACTCAAAATAATAGACCCAAACTAACACCGAAAACGAAACAGAACCGCACTGTTGCTTGTTTGCCCAAACAATACACACACAAACCAACACATGTGACATCAGCAGCAAGCACAACTTTTGATCCACAAACCACTATATCACCGGATTGATCTTCACCCAGTCACCCCTCTTGGGAGCAATATATATATATATATATATATTGTACGGGGAGGAAATAATTCTCCTCGTATAATCCTGTTGACCAAATCCACGCTCCTCCGTACGACGTCGCTTTGTCACCTGAAAACACAAACGTGAGCTAGCCGGCGGGTGTGTGCCGGAAACCTCTCCGATGCCTAAGTCAGAAAACTTGACAAATAGACAAAGCTCTAAGTTCTCAGAAAGATTATGTTCAATTACCTCCTCCAAGGTGATGCTTGTGAGCTTTTATAAGTTTCCCGTGGCACAATCCTGGTAGGACTTGTATTTCTCCATGCAGAGTTCTCCTAGGATTCATACTCTTAAGGATAATGCTTATCCTTTCACACCCTCCCCCACTGCTTAAACCAAGTGGGATGGTTTTCTTTACGGCCGAACTTCCTTTTGACCGAAGTAAACTTGGCTATACCGAGCCACAGAAGGCCGAACTATCCTTAGTTCGGTCTTCTCCTCCAACTCGTTACTTCGGCTGCCCTGTTCGACCTTGATGCGCTTAGATCAAACTTCCAAGTAACAAGTTCGGACCGACCTAACCAATATAAGTCACGACCGGACTAAATCCGACACCGGCCTTCTTAGAACATACTGCGACCGGACTAACTCTGAGACCGGCCTAACTGTGAATTGCCTCCAGACCGGAGTAATTTTACTCTTCCTCGGGCTGAAGTAACGATCTCTTCTTGAACCGGAGTAATTCCGTCTCCTTGGGCCGAAGTAGCTTTGTCTTCCCAAGGCCGGAGTAATTTTGCCCTTCTGGGCCGGAGTAATCTGTATGGCCTTTTTACTTAGTCCACTGCGTTTTGGGCTTCAAAGCTCAACTTGCAGCTCGGCCCAATCTTTCCCAAAAATTACCCTCTCAATTGCCCCTTAATTCCATCTGCATAGCATGATTGGGATTACCAGTCCACTGGCCGAGCTAGTGTCGTTTTAAGCTTCTCCAGCCGAGCTAAAAAATACTTTAGCCTCTGCAGCCGAGCTAAAAACTCTCGAATTTTAAGCCGAGCTAACTTTACTCCTGGCCATGTTTTGTCCGGTCAAAAACGTCTCTTCAATCATAAGGTCTGTAACGCTTCCCATTCTTATGACACGTGGCATGTTTTGGTTGGCTAAGGACGGCTGTCACGCCGTCTTCGTGCTCCGTGATTTTGAAACAGTTCCCGCTTCTTCCTTTCCTTTTCCCTCTCTCATATTTCTCAAAACATCCTTTCCTTTCTGAAACCTTCACCTGTTATTCACATTCCCTATCTTCTCTCTCTGTCTTCATTTCTTTGCTTCCAAATCCGTGCTTTTCGTTGCTGCTACTGTTCCACCTTTAGCTTCTTCTACTCTAATCTGGTGAGTAAGCCCCTTTCTTGCTTTTTTGGTTGTTCTTCCATCTGTTTTTGTTTTGTATGCTTTTTGTGAACATTTTTCTCCTTCTATCTGCTTGGCTTTTGTACTTTTTTATGAAGAGACCAGTAGAACTCTTTGTATGTATGAACTATTTCGTAGAAAAATAGTCTTAGATCCAAAATCACCTAGCAACCGGACTAGGAAACTGTTTGTGTTATGTATGTGGATAGATTCAGAACGTAACCGAACTAGAACTTGTAGGAATATCAGTAGTTTCTTCTGACCCACTCTAGCCAAGATAAGTTCACCGAACAGGCTTTCTCATACCGAACTAGGTACTTCGGTCTATAACCGAGCTAAGATTTTAGGGCTAAGCCGGCTTTCTTAGTTCTCAAACCGAACTCAGAAAGCCGCCCCTAAGAGCTCAACCGAAGTAATTATACTGTAATCGTTTTAGGCCTTGGGACTAAACCAGCTTTCTTAGTTTTTTAGACCGAACTCAGAAAAGCTGCCCCTAGACGTTAAACCGGTCTAAACTGCTCAAAACCGAGCTAAGAAACCTTCTGATGAGCCAAGGTAGAACCAGCCAACTAAACCGAAGTAGGATTTGTATATCTTGCTTATAATTTGTAGCGCGGTCCAACGATCTGTGCTTAACCCCTTTGTTTTCTACTTTGCAGACTTAGGTTGCCCAGGCACTCCCGCGTGTGCTCAACCGAGCTACTGAGCCTAGTTTTGGTACCGAAATAATTTATTCATAAATTATACAATAAATGGGTAAGTATAGATATTTAGTCGAAACCCCTGGTGGCCTGGCCGAATTTAGGCAAGATTACCAGATTCCTGATGATGTCCATCTGGCGCTGGCCAAAAAGGATGCTACCCCCTGGAACAATGAAGGCTTTGTGCCTTTTACCCTTCAATCCATAATAGAGACCGGACTACGGTTTCCTGTCCAACCGCTAATCTGCGAATTTCTTAGACATACTAGGTTATGTCCCACCCAACTATCCACCAATACGTACCGTATTATCATGGGGATAGCCGCATTAAACCACCAAACCGGACTGAATCTTGGTCTAGCCGAGATCTTTCATCAATACTCTATCGGCTCAAAGAATGCTGGGTGGGTCTACTACCTTAGAATTCGCCGCCGCTGAGAGAAGATAATCAAGCACACTCCGGACAAAGATCTTAACGATGACGATTTCTTTTGGGTCTCTGGGAACTTTGAGGATTTTCAAGCTCAAATTCCTGGCCGACCTATAAATTGGAAAATGGGAGAGCCTGGTAATTTTACTTCGGTCTTCTGCTTTGTAAGTTATCTCGGTTGTTTAGTCTGTTAGCCGAACTAACACCTCTCTTTTTTGCAGATTTTGCCCATCTCCATTCCCTGTATAGCTATCCTAACCTCGGAGTCTTGCGAGCCGCTTTTCGGGTTAAAGAAAGGGATTGGGCCAAGCTTCTAAATTTCGAACCGACCTACCGTTACAGCGGTCGACGAAAAGCAAAGGTGACTGACTTCCTTCTTGAAGAGGCACCGGAACCGGACCCAACTCTGCCCGAGATAAGACTTGTCCCTTTATCCGCAGAAGAAGAGATGGCGAAAAGGAGTAGAGTCAGGGCCCTTCTCACCGAAACAGCTAGGCCCGAAGTGGCGCCTTCCAGCCAACCGCCGCCTGCTGTTGTCGCCCTTCCTTCCCAACAGCCATCCTCTTCCCGCCGAACCAAACGTGCCCGAACTTCCGAGCCCGAACGGGTTTTGATTGATGAAGAAACTCCTATTCAACCGAGCTTACCACCGAGCCCCCAACCGGAGTCTTCCGACCGAACCATCGGCTGCTGGGCACCGAAATTAACCTTCAACGACCGAGACATTCTAGACACAGACTCGGTCGTTGCTGAGAAAGACCACCTGTTGGCCATCAACCTGGCCAAGAGCGTGTGTCTGCCCAAAGACATGGAACATCACCAAAAACAGTTAACCACCGAGCTGAAGTCCATCCGGTCTGCTACTAAGTCCATGATTCTGGTGAGTGACTTCGGTTGCTTTTCTGTTTATGTTTCTTTTTCTTTTTAACTCTTTCTTCGGTTAAAGGGAAGTTGTTTGCTTTGTCAGGCCATTCAAAAGAACCAAATCACCCACAGGAGAGTACTGGAGCTGAGGAAAGTGACAAGGCAAGCGGCGGCCGAGGTAGAGGCGAAATCGGCCGAACTAGAGTCGGCCAGAAAGGAAATGGCCGAACTCCGAGGTGAGGTCGGTCGTTTGACCGGAATGGTTAGTTCGGCCGAGGCCGAAAAACAAAAGACTGCCATTGTGCTGAAGGACAAGTACTTGCGTGAGCTGGTAAAGCTTGAAAGAAAGAAAGACGCCGAAATGAAGGAGAAGGCGAAGGAGGCTGAGAAACAAGGTTTCAAGAGGGCTGAGGATGCTTACGCCCAACAATGTGACGCTGCAAAGGAGCTGTTCTTCAAATGCGGCTGGAGGGCGGCAGTGGAGAAGCTCGGTCAAGATCAACAGACCGAGGTCTTCAACCCTCCAGATTATTTTATACCGAAGTCCCTGGCGGAGTACGCGGCTGCTCTGCAACAACAGTTCTTGGAAGGCTCTGACTCTGATGATGCCTCTGATGAAGATACTCCGGCCGAAAATGTGGACCAGCCAGTTCGGTCGGTGCCCACTGCTGAAGACCTAACTGTTGATCCTCCCAGTGGAACCGTAGCCGAAGTGGCTCACCCTAGTGTGAATGAGCTCCCTCCGGAGACCGGTCTTCAAGTTGATACCGATGCGGTTTTCGACGCTGAAATTGATGAACTTTTCTCTTGACTTTTTTACTTTTTCTCCTTTGTAACCGAACTAAGCCCCCTTGTAATGACTTCTCTTTGAATGAAAATTTTACTTCTTTTATTCCGGTTATTGTGTGTATGCTTGCATTTTGTAATGTCTTCTATTACTCCAAGTGTTATTTCGGTTTTTGGTTGGTTAAACTATACTTACCAGCCAACCACTCCTTAGCCGACATAATTACTTCGGCTGAGGAGTATTAAGTGTTGGTTTAATCCAGCCAACCACTCTTCAGCCTTACACTTACTTCGGCTGAAGAGAAACAAGAGTTGGTTTATTCCAGCCAACCACTCTTCAGCCTTACACTTACTTCGGCTGAAGAGTAACAAGTGTTGGTTTATTCCAGCCAACCACTCTTCAGCCATACACTTACTTCGGCTGAAGAGTAACAAGAGTTGGTTTATTCCAGCCAACCACCCTTCAGCCTTACACTTACTTCGGCTGAAGAGTAACAAGTGTTGGTTTATTCCAGCCAACCACTCTTCAGCCATACACTTACTTCGGCTGAAGAGTAACAAGTGTTGGTTTATTCCAGCCAACCACTCTTCAGCCATACACTTACTTCGGCTGAAGAGTAACAAGTGTTGGTTTATTCCAGCCAACCACTCTTCAGCCTTATACTTACTTCGGCTGAAGAGTAACAAGTGTTGGTTTATTCCAGCCAACCACTCTTCAGCCATACACTTACTTCGGCTGAAGAGTAACAAGAGTTGGTTTATTCCAGCCAACCACTCTTCAGCCTTATACTTACTTCGGCTGAAGAGTAACAAGTGTTGGTTTATTCCAGCCAACCACTCTTCAGCCATACACTTACTTCGGCTGAAGAGTAACAAGAGTTGGTTTATTCCAGCCAACCACTCTTCAGCCTCACACTTACTTCGGCTGAAGAGTAACAAGTGTTGGTTTATTCCAGCCAACCATTGAAGTTAGTTTTTCCAGCTAACTTGGAATAGAATGCTTGCAATAAACTTAGTCTCTAAAGCTAACTTTTACAAAGAATAATTTGTGCTAAAAAGAATTGCTCATTTTATTGAAGGAAGAGAAAATTACACGTTTTAAAAAAGAAAAACTAAAAGTAAAATAACTTGAGATTGGCCGTATTCCATGGCCTAGGGATTGCCTTGCCATCCTTGTCTTCTAGGTGGTATGCCCCTTTGCCGGCTAACCCAACCACCTTATAGGGACCTTCCCAATTGGGGCCTAACTTGCCATCTCCTGGGACCAAGGTGTTTCCCATTACTTTGCGCAGTACCCAATCGCCAATTTTGAATTGTCTTGGATGAACCTTTTTGCTGTATTTTTTGATTAACTCTCGTTGGTATGCGGCGATGTGGACCAACGCTCTTTCTCTTCTTTCTTCTGCAAGGTTGAGTTCTAAGGCTATGGCTTCTCCATTTAAGTCTGGATCAAAATTTTCGCTTCGAATTGTGGGGAGGCCAACTTCTAGTGGGATCACTGCTTCCATTCCATATGCTAAGGAGAATGGTGTTTCTCCTGTTGATCGCCGAGGTGTGGTGCGGTAGGCCCATAAAACATGAGGAAGTTCATCTGCCCATTTGCCTTTTGCCTTCTCTAGCCTTTTCTTTAGTCCATCCAAGACGACTTTATTTGATGCTTCTGCTTGCCCATTTGCTTGGGGATATGCCGGTGTGGAATTGTAGAACTCTATCTTGTACTCTTCGCAAAAGCTTCTAAAGATCCTGCCGTCGAACTGAGTTCCATTGTCTGAGATCAGTGCTTTTGGTATGCCAAACCGAGTGATAATATTCTGCCAAACAAACTTCTTCACATCCTTCTCTTTGATTGACGCCAATGCTTCTGCTTCCACCCACTTTGTGAAGTAGTCTGTTGCTGCGAGAAAGAATTTTCTGCCCCCAGGTGCTGTTGGAAGTGGTCCTACTATGTCCAAGCCCCACATTGCGAAAGGCCATGGGCTAGTTAAGGGTAGGAGTTCTCTTGCTGGTTGATGTATTTGGTGTGCAAATTTCTGGCATTTTTCACACTTCTTCACATATTTCTCTGAGTCTGCTTGCATATATGGCCACCAATATCCTTGCGAAATAGCCCTGTAGGCGAGCGACCTTCCCCCTTGATGACTTCCACATACCCCTTCATGTATTTCGAATAGGAAGGCTTCAACTTTGCTGGGATGAACGCACTTGAGGTAAGGCCCAGAGAATGACTTCTTGTATAATGCCAAAGATGGAGATAGCCAAAATCGCTGCGACTTTGCCCTTATTTTGTTGGCTTCTTTTTTCTCTGCTGGTAGGATGCCGTCTTTTAGGAACAGGATGATGGGATCCATCCATGAAGGGCCTAATTCTGTGCAATATACTTCTTCTACTTCGGGGTCTTCTATACTTGGTCTTGGTAAGAAGTCGATGAGTAATGGATGAGGGATCGATGTATCTGCCATTGAGGCCAGGCCTGCTAGCTCGTCCGCTCGGCTGTTTTCCTCCCTGCCAATTTGTTCTATCCTTACCACATCAAACTTCTTGATCTCTGTTCTGACTAACTCTTGGTACTTGGCCATTCTGTCGTCCTTTGCTTTGTATTCGCCCGAAATTTGGTTTACCACCAGCAGAGAGTCACTGTATACCATTAGTTCGGCTGCTTTCATGAAGTGTGCTGACTTGAGTCCTGCGATAAGCGCCTCATACTCTGCTTCATTGTTGGATGCTGGGAAGCCAAGGTTGATTGCTTGCTCTATAACCAGGCCGTCTGGAGAGATGAGGACTATGCCAAGCCCTGCACCATGTCGGTTGGATGCTCCATCCACAAAGAGCTTCCACATCTCTCCAACAAATAGTTTCCAGCATGTGGAAGGGTCAGACGATGCCGTGGGGTCAAGGATGGTGATTTCTTCAAAGTCCATATTGGCTGTCTGCCCTTCGTCCTCTGTTTGAACTGCTGGTGAGCCTTCGTTTGGCTCCTCCTTGTCGTCCTTAATGTGGTCTGCCTTTGTGCTTGATGGACTACTTTCCACTAGGGGTTGCGCTATTCCGGCGTCAACTTCCGTCCCTAGTTCGGTTGAGTCTGTCAGGTCGACTGGGCAGATATGATGACTTCCAGGAGTAAACTCTGCGACGAAGTCCGCCAAAGATTGAGCTTTTATTGCGGTCTTTGGTTGGAACTTGATATCGAATTGTCCCAACTCTACTGCCCATTTCAAAATTCGCCCACTGAAGTTCGCCCTTTCAAACAGAGCTTTTAATGGAAAGGCCGTGAGGACGACTATGGTGTGGGCATGAAAGTAGTGCGCCAATTTCCTGGATGCCATCATTAATGCTAATGCTAGTTTCTCCAATGGTAAGTACCTTGTTTCGGCTCCTAATAATGTCTTGCTGACATAAAAGATGGGCAAGTGTTGTATTCCTTCTGCACGAACCAACACTGCACTGACTGCGTGTTGAGAGACTGCTAGGTACAAAAAGAGTTCTTCACCAGGTACTGGAGTAACAAGAAGTGGTGGGGAAGACATGTATTCCTTTAAGCTTTCCAGAGCTCGGTCGCATTCTTCATCCCACTCAAACTTGGCCTTTAAAGCTTGGAAGAACGGTCGTAGTCTGTCCGACGATCTGCTTATGAACCGGTTGAGTGCAGCCGCCATACCAGTAAGATGCTGCACTTCTTTGACTGAGTTTGGTCTCTCCAACTCCTGGATCGCTTTGATCTGAGAGGGGTCGGCTTCTATACCTCGGTTGGTCACCAGGAAGCCCAAGAATTTGCCAGATCCAACTCCGAATGCGCATTTGGACGCATTGAGGCGTAGCTTGTGTTTCTTCAGGATCTGGAACATCTCGCCTAAGTCTTTCAGATGGTCATTCTCATCCTTGCTTTTGACCACCATGTCGTCGATGTATGCCTCCATTGTTCTGCCTAACAATGGTTCAAACATCTTGGTGACCATCCTTTGGAATGTCGCCCCTGCGTTCTTTAGGCCAAAGGGCATGACCTTGTAGCAATATAACCCTCTTGGTGTTGTGAAGGAAGTGACCTCTTGGTCTGGTTCGTGCATGGCGATCTGGTGGTAGCCTCTGTATGCATCCAAAAAGCTAAGTCGGTTATGTCCTGCTGTTAAGTCCACCAGTTGATCTATCCTTGGTAGGGGGAAGCTATCTTTTGGGCACGCTTTGTTGACTGTTTTGTAGTCGACGCAGACACGCCATTTACCATTCTTTTTTGGCACTACGACGGTGTTGGAGATCCATTTTGGGTAGTGCACTTCCCTTATCGCTCCTGCCTCCAACAAGTTGCCTACCTCTTCTGCCACTATTTCGGCGTGGTGGAGCGCCGATCTGCGTGTGCGTTGGATGACTGGTCTGGCGGATGGGTGGACATTGAGTTGGTGACTGATGAAGTTTGGATCAATGCCTGGCATGTCGTACGGTGTCCAGGCAAATACTTCGATATTAGAGGTCAAGAATTCCACGACCTCTAATCTCTCAGCGCTGGACAATGATGAGCCAAGCAAGAAGAACTTATCCGGGTTCTTCTCATCTATTTTTACCTCCACCAAGTCTTCCACCGCTTTCTGATCAGCCTCTTTGCCGACGTCCGCGAATAGTTCATTACTCTCTGGTTCTTCCACCAAATGAACGTATCCTTTGGCAGCTCGGCTTCCATTTGCTGTGGCGAAGCACTGTTTTGACATGATCTGATCGCCACAGACTTCTTCAATTATACCGGCGTCATTGGGGAACCGCATTACCTGATGGTATGATGACGCTACTGAACGCATGGCATGCAGCCATGTTCTGCCCAGGATGATGTTGTAGGTGGAGGGGACCTTCAATACCCAGAACTCCACCTGTTTTGATACACTTCCTGCTCTGACTGGAAGGATTATTTTGCCGACAGGCCACTCAGGCATGGAGTTGAATCCAATCAGGGGAGAAACTGCGGGTGCCAAGTCTTTGTCTTGCAGCTTTAGTTGTTTAAATGTGTCGTAATACATGATCTCACATGAACTACCCTGGTCAATCAGAATCCGCTTGACGTCAAAATCCTTGACTCGGAGAGTGACAACCAGGGCATCATTATGGGGGCAGTAAATTCGTTCTAAGTCCTTATCTGAAAAGGTCATGACGTTTGTTGCCTCTGTCCTCCCCTTCTTGATGGCAGGTTGGGCACTCAATATTTCCCTAAAGTGCTCAGCCTTCTTGATCGAACCTCTAAGCTCGCATACGCGCTCAGGTTCAAAAACTCCATGAATTACATTGATAATGCCTTGAGGTGGTGCATCGTTTGGCATTCCATTGGGATGGTCATTATGATCTTGGGGGGCCGGCTGTACTCCTCCTTCAATGTATTCATCCAAGTGGCCTGCTGCCACCAATTCTTCCAAGTGCTGTCTTAGTGGCGTGCAATTCTCAGTTCGGTGCCCCTTTTCTTTGTGGAAGGTGCACCGTGATCTGTCGTCGTAATTCTTCTGAGCTTCCCCAAGCTTGGCTGGCCACTTGACAAAAGGCTCATCCTTGATTTCGCTCAGAATCCGATATATTGGTTTTTTGAACACCGTGGTTATGGCAGTGCGAATTCTCAGCCATCTTTTGTCTGGGTCTTCTCCGTTATCTCGTCTGCCACGTCCGTTTTTGTTACTTCGGTCCACCGTATTAACCTTTGCTGAGGTTTTCTTTTCTGGTACCGTGGCCGCACTTGTTTTGGTTTTGGAACGTGCGCCATCTTCTTCTACCCTGATGTGCTGATGCACTCTCTCCATCAGGGCTTCCATGGTGAGGGGTGGCGTCATTGTAATTGAATCCCTTAGTCTATTCCCTACTGGTAGACCTCTTTTATACTGTGCAATGGCTAGATTGGTTGGGCAGTCTCTAATTTGGTTGAATGTCTCCCAGTAGCGACTGTTGTAAGATCTGAGGGTCTCTTTTTCACCCATGTCGATGGAGAGTAATTGGTCTATTTCCACCGGTGTTTTTGTGTTTGTCCGAAACCTTGTTACGAACGCTTCTGCCAATTGGGCCCAGGAGGCTATGCTACCCTCTGGGAGCTTTTCGAACCAAGTCAGGCCCAGGTCGCCCAGACTTGATGGGAAAAGTATGCACATTAAGGCCTCGTTTCGCCTGTATACGGCCATGACTTGGCGAAAGTGGCTCAAGTGTGAATACGGGTCCGTCTTCCCTTCATATGTATTGAACTTCGGCTGAAGGAAGCCTGATGGTAAGGGTGCGTTTTCGATCGTTGGGACAAACGGCGAGGTCTGTAGTCTTGCCAATGCCTTGTCCGTTGGTTCGTAGGCCGGTCGCGGTATTGGCATTCCAACCTCGACGCTTCCGTGCGTCCGAGGAGCCAACCGTCGTAAGGCCGAAACTCGGTGTGGATCCCTTGCCCTGGCATCTTCCTTGCATCGTGCTTTTTCTTCTAGCACGGTTCGTAAGTCGGATGACCTGGGTAGCTCGGTTTGTCTGGATCTGGTTTGGTGTGAATGTGAAGGCCAATACGTGCTTCCTTCAGTGTATGATCTTTCGGATCTCATCCTCTCAGACCTGGAGTGACGAGTCCTCGAAGATAAGGAGTGAGTGTCGCCCGTCCTGAGGCTTCTGCTCTCTCCTTGGGAGGGTGTAGTATTCCTACTACGACTTTCTGAGTGGCGAGGGGGCGTCTTGTGCTTGTGCCCCTCTCCTGTCGCCACATCTTTGGTCTTCATCTGGCGTTTCAAGGCCTCCATGTCCGCCGCCATCCTTCGAATTAGTTCATCCTGTTCCTTTACGCGATCTTCCAGGGTTTGAGGATCAATCCTCCTCCTTTGCCTGTCGGGACTTTGAGAGTGACGAGGGCTGCCATTCCGCCTTCCTCTGCCACTCCTCCTGGAATTATGTTGTTGGGGCTCCAAGTCCGCCATGGGAGGGACGCCAGGTAATCCTTCACGCCTTGCGCCCCCTTCTGGAGTTTGTCCGTCGACGGCGGACTGCGGCAAGTCTTCAATGTGTGCCATTGAATGAGAAAAGGAGAAGCTTAGCCAAGAGGTTTTTGTTCTTGTCTGTTCTTCCCACAGACGGCGCCAATTGTACGGGGAGGAAATAATTCTCCTCGTATAATCCTGTTGACCAAATCCACGCTCCTCCGTACGACGTCGCTTTGTCACCTGAAAACACAAACGTGAGCTAGCCGGCGGGTGTGTGCCGGAAACCTCTCCGATGCCTAAGTCAGAAAACTTGACAAATAGACAAAGCTCTAAGTTCTCAGAAAGATTATGTTCAATTACCTCCTCCAAGGTGATGCTTGTGAGCTTTTATAAGTTTCCCGTGGCACAATCCTGGTAGGACTTGTATTTCTCCATGCAGAGTTCTCCTAGGATTCATACTCTTAAGGATAATGCTTATCCTTTCACACCCTCCCCCACTGCTTAAACCAAGTGGGATGGTTTTCTTTACGGCCGAACTTCCTTTTGACCGAAGTAAACTTGGCTATACCGAGCCACAGAAGGCCGAACTATCCTTAGTTCGGTCTTCTCCTCCAACTCGTTACTTCGGCTGCCCTGTTCGACCTTGATGCGCTTAGATCAAACTTCCAAGTAACAAGTTCGGACCGACCTAACCAATATAAGTCACGACTGGACTAAATCCGACACCGGCCTTCTTAGAACATACTGCGACCGGACTAACTCTGAGACCGGCCTAACTGTGAATTGCCTCCAGACCGGAGTAATTTTACTCTTCCTCGGGCTGAAGTAACGATCTCTTCTTGAACCGGAGTAATTCCGTCTCCTTGGGCCGAAGTAGCTTTGTCTTCCCAAGGCCGGAGTAATTTTGCCCTTCTGGGCCGGAGTAATCTGTATGGCCTTTTTACTTAGTCCACTGCGTTTTGGGCTTCAAAGCTCAACTTGCAGCTCGGCCCAATCTTTCCCAAAAATTACCCTCTCATATATTATTGATTCTTGAGTGTTATTATCAAAACTCTAATTGTTACCAAATTGAATTAGGACCCTACAAGTTAGATATAATATATAAAAATATATTATAATCAATATCAAACCAAATTAAACTCTTTTAATAAATCAATTAGGTCTTAAACTCCAATAAAAAGATATATTCCAACAAATAAAACAAAAACAAACCACTTAATGCAAAAGTTGTGTGCTTGGATGGAAATGTTTTAAAAATTAGATTGTTGAGCAAATTAGCAAACTCACCAGATTAAGGGTTAATAGTTTACCTGCCGTGTCAAATGAAATCAAATCGTAATATCATAATAATTTCGTAAATATATTAAAAGTTATAAATTAATAAAAATATAGCAGTTAAAATTACAATATTACTATAAAACATGAAGTTTTAAAAATATTCCTTTTAATAATGTTTTTTATTATTTATTTTAAAAACATATTATAAATACAGAAAAATATAGTTTAATGATATTATATAACTTAGAATATAGACTTAATCAGTGCATATTAATTCAAAATAAAACCTCAATAGAAGTTGCATTACATTGAAAGAGCGATTGTGATGCTTGTTTTGGAAAGTAGAAAAAAAAAGCTAGTTTATTGGGTTTTTGTTTATTATCTTTTTTTTAAATAATCGTACAAAAAAATAAAGAGATGATGCGACTTAAATAAGTCAATAAATTGTTCTTTTTTTTTTTCCACCCACTATAGAATTGTTTGGAAAGATCTAAATAAATGAATTTTTTAATTTTTTATGAAAATATATGTAAAAAAATAAAGAGATAATATGACGTAAAAAAAATATCATTTTAGTTCATCCCAAACAAATTCTGCCCTCATTTGGCATAAGCTAAAATGAGGCTTTTTGGCTAAAATAGTCACAAAAATACAAAATAAGTTTTTTTAGCTCAATAAGACAAAATGTCACATTTAAACTATAATCATTTTATTTTTTCTTTCATAAAAATCAAAAAAGTCAAAAATTCTATCACAAACGAGGCTTTTTAGCCCCAGACTAAGGTCTCGTTTGACATGCGAGTATTTTAATTAAAATGTCAAAAAGTTACTAAAAAAATCAAAAAGTTTATAATTCATACAAAAAAAGTCAAAGATTTCATTTTCTTTCAACCTTTTACATATCTTTTCATAAAAAATCAAAAAGACATTCTAAACATACTAATTTTTTTACCTCATATTTTAACTAAAAAAATTAAAAAATTAATAAAATAATATATTTTCAAACGAGACTTACATAATTATAAAATCACATTATAAATCCTACATAACTCTGTAAATAAATTTTATTACACACGCGGAATCATACAATCATTCTAGTATTCTAGCCTTACCAAATTTGTCATCTGTCAAGTACATGTAAGTTGACTATTTAATGTTAAGTATGTATTCATCTTAGCACAAGCCACAAAGTATTTTTTTGACGAGGAATATAAAAAATAAAAATATCAATTTTAAGGTAAGAGCGAAATATTGATTGTTAGATGAGAATAATTTTTCTTATTTAGGCTTTTTTGGGAAGTAAAAAAAAAAAAAATTTATTAGTTTATTAACTTATTTTGATCACATCACCTCTCTATTTTTTAAACAAATTTTTTTTTTTAATAATAAATCAAAAAATCATCTTATAAGTCACTTCTCAAAATAACTCTTAAAACAAATAGGAAAAAAAAAATCTGCATGAAGCTAGCGGTGGTTTTTCGCCGTTCTCACCTTTAATTTTTGATTAATTACATCGTTGCCTTTATAATTTTAGAAAAAAAAATTTACTTAGGGTCATAAAATTATAATTTTATCATTTTTAACATCATTTTCATTTTTATTTCAATGTAGTTATCTGTCATTATTGGTTACTATTTTAGATTTTTAAAAAAATGACACATTCAACTCATATTTTCATTTGATAGATTCTCATATAAAAAGAAAATTGAAGATAGTGTCTATAATTTCACTCAATTTCCACTTGGGGCCAATTCACAACAGGAAGTTTAGAGAGTGCAAAGGTGTTCTTTTAACGAATTATAATTTGGCACCCCTTTCATTTTTGTTTCAATGAAAGTTTGATCATTGTCAAAATTTGACAGGTCATTGACGACTTACAATTTTGATCTTTTTTTTGTCACATTAACTTTGACAATTCTTTTAAGGGGAAATTACATCTCAATATATGTATATATTTTTAAAATCAAATCAATAATAAAGTTTATTAATATTAATATTTAAATTCATAATTTTTTTTTGCTAATATATAATTTGCAAATATTTTGTAAAATTTTTACTAATATGTAATTTTCTTTTTTTTAACGGTTGTACTGGATGGCTCCAAATATAGTAAATATTCATCCGTGGCAGTGTTGGAATTAATACGAAAATGTCTCGTAGCTCGAAAGGGTCGAGCTCGAAACAGCTCGAAAATGGAAGAAGAGGGGAGAAAGAGAGGGAAGAGGAGGAGAGAGGGAGAAAGAGAGAGGAGAGGGCTCGTCGCCGTGGGTCGTCGCCGATCGGCGCAGCAGACCGTCGCCTCGCCCAACCCCGGTCGTCTGCCCAGCCCCGCCGACGTTGCAGCACCACCGTCATCTACCCAGTCTCCCCTCCTCCTCCAACCGGTTTTTATGGCCCCCTCCCCTCCCCTCCCTCCTCCTCCTCCTCCTCCCTTCTCTTCTTCTTCGTTCTGTAACAAAACCAGGGAAGAAAGAAAGAAAAAAAAAAAAAAAAATTCGACACCAAAACGACGTCGTTTTGGCGTCGAGCCGCGATTTCGAGCCGCGGTTTCGAGTTACGTAGCATGGTCGGAATTAATATTGAATAACTTTCATAACCACCAACTTGACTTGGTTTCAAGAAAAATTATTGAGAAAAACTATGGAACACATCTCTAGTATGCACTATATACACTTTATAATTAATATATATATATATATATATATATATAATTTCATATTTTTTGAATCATAACTAAAAATAAATAAAGTCATAACCAAACGGTACATGAGGTATGACAAAACATATCAAAATAATATCATAACTAAAGAAGAAAATGACATAATTAATGGTGCAATGGTAAGGGTGTGTATTGTAGAATTCTCGAAAATTATATTTAGTGCTCTCAGAGTAAATACATTTAGATAGTGTTTGGTTCATTAGAATGAAATATAATGCAATGATCATTCCATCAAAATATTCATTTCTATAAATAGCTGACTAAAAAAATAATGACAAAATGCATCATAAATGGAATGTTCATTCACCATTTCAAGGGAATGATTATTCTACTCCATTCCAACTCATCTATTATATAAAGAAAAGGGACTTTTTAGTGAGAAGTCTTGTAGGAGCTCCAAATTCTCATTCTAATTTTTTTGATTTTCTTAATTTTAAACAATTAAGAAAATCTCTATTAGCTAACTTTTATTTGATAATCCTATATTGAGAAAAGAAAGAAAAAAATAAGTTGTTTTACACATAGTAAATCTTATACTCCTATTCCATATAGGGAGGAGCCTTGTTAGAGTTTCAATATCTCATATTAATTTTCTTGATTTTCTTAATTTTAAACAATTAAAAAAATTTCCATTAGCTAACTTTTATTTGATAATCTCACATCGGGCAAATAAGGAAAAAAAATGAGTTGTTTTAATCATATAAAGTGAATCTTGTAACCCTCCGAAATAATCCAACATAATATAATACATCAACCCACATTTACTAAATAATAACCCCGACACAAAAGTGATACCGGAAGGTCGTAATCCCCATGTTCCATTACCTAACTTCAAATGTATATACAAAAGTAATCTCACATGCAATTATACATTCATTGAAAACTAGTACATGAATCTATAGCATGTGAAATCATTGAACCAAAACGAATAAAGGTCCTCAAGGGCTTACAAGTTCCAAGGCATGAGCCTGATTACACCAAAATGGTCCATTGGACCTATACATGTTAGCCCTTGGCTTTACATAAATTTACAACAAAATAAAAGAGCAATCTACTCTTCACAGAATATATCCACGCTCTCAGCTTGACAGGATCACTACATCTTTACTTGCACCAAAATCCCATAAGGGTAAGCATAAAGTATAGTAGAGAAACCTTAACAAAGTATAGACATTTATGTAAGATTTTCAATATTTAATGCAAATGCAAATGCCATGCAATGCCATGTCGAAGTTAATCTCGTGTCATGCTTTTTCTTGAAAAATCACTGTGTTTTCAATAACATTTTGCAATCTTATCAATTTCAAACTTCCAATTTTAATCATTAAGGGCGGTAAATACGACTCTGGCAATCCCTAGGTTGGTATCTGCAAGTAGGCTCAACAAGCACTACCAATACCCCACTTTATCGGTTGCTAACCAGATGGGAAGTGGTACCTCATTCGCGCGTGTTTTCGGTCTTTTACCCCGGACACTCAGGCCAACTTATCAAACTCATCTACACCCCTAACTGGACTTACCAACGTATTTACCCATTTACATTTCCATGATTTCAATCACAATAAATTCATTCTCAATGAAAGTTTCAGTTTTCAAAACCAATCTTCATGACATGCAAGATTTTAGTAATGTCAATGCAACAATTAACCATGCCATTTCGTGTCCCTATGTTGATTGTAACTACAATAAATTTTCCATGAAGGTTCAAAATCTTTGTTTTCTTCTTTTCATGCCATTCCATCAACATAGCCAAAAATTACCATCATTAATCCGTTTGTAACAATGTGCCCACAACTCACACACCTTCAACATTTTAATCATCTCCAAGCCAATGCATTATATAGATATCAACTTCCAATCTCAACAACTTTCATATATCAAGAAATTCTCCATCAACATATATATAAATATTTGTGTAAAATAAAACATTTCTCATCCTCTTTGCGTAACATGGCACACAACAAAACATATATATATATATATATATATATATATATATATATATATTTCCAACATGAGCCCTCATCCTCCTTCACTTAAGAAACCCCCAAATTTTTCTAGGTTTTTCACAAAATTCCAACTTTTCTCAACCCCTTTTTAAAAACCTCACTATATACCTCAATCTCAACTCATATGGCTCAACGATTTAAGAAAGTCTTTAAAAGGGAATAAGAGTAATTTTCTTCTACAAAACAAACAATTTCTTGAGCCACTAAACCCATCTTCGAAATAGACAAAGATGAGCTCACAAAATCAATCAAAACTTGCAAAAACATATATATAAATCAAAGGAAACCCTGCCTCAAGTCTTGATGAAGAAATGAAGATGAAACCCTAGATTTATTGGTGTTGAAAAAAAGATCTCCACCGCACACGTTGTGGTCCTCAAAAGGCTCTCCAATGTTGATGAAGAAACTATGGACCAATCTCGAATGGATGATGAAGGATCAAGGATTTGATCTTGTTTTGAGGTAGGAATATAGAGAGAAGGGAGAGCAATGTATTTTAGAGAGAGAGAGACACTAGAAAAGTGATATACATAGCCTAAAAAGACAAGAAAAATAGAGCTCATTCGGACTCAGGCCGACCGCACTTGTGGCACTTGCCCCCGCACTTGCGGAGCGGGCCTCCCGCACGTGCAGATCTGATCCCCGCACGTGCGGATCTGATCCCCGCACGTGTGGCTTCCTCCGCACCTCCCAACCGCACCTGCAATTAACGCAGTGTGCAACCCCCAGAATCTCACCCCTCCTCGCATGTGCGGCCCTGGCCCAGCAGCCCAGAAATTTCTGGTTCGACTCCCGGGCACTCCAGACTCAATCGTGCGTCCTCCAAAACAAGTGAAATCAATCATCGAAAGGACAAGAACAAGGTTTTTGTTTGAGAACCAAAATTTCCGGACACTACAACCCAATGAGAAATAGAAGAGAACGGAGCGAATAACTATTCTCGGCCATCACAAATCTTATACTCCCATCCCATTTAATATTGTAGTGTTGCGTATGTTTCAATTCAATATAGTTTAAATTTTAAAATTTTTAATTAATTAATTATGACCTAGCCGATTAGGCAAAATCATTTTTGATTTTATTGATTCGCTGGTTTAACAACGATTTTAGTGATTTTATCAAAATATATTGATTAAATTTGAAATAAACTAATTTATATAAGCAAAAGGAGATTTTTAGTGAGAAGCACTATAATCAATATCTCATACTTATTTTTTTGATTTTCTTAATTTTAAACAATTAAGAAAATGTCCATTGGCTAGCTTCCATTTAACTTTTATTTTATAATATCGCATAGACGCTTTGATATTAAAAATACTTTTATATGAGATTTTGAAACTCTCATAATATTTAACTTTAAAATAATTATAATCCTACATCGAGAAGAGAAAGAAAAAGTAAGGGACTTTTTAGTGAGAAGTCTTCTAGGAGCTCCAAATCCTCATTCTAATTTTCTTGATTTTCTTAGTTTTAAACAATTAAAAAAAATCTCCATTGACTAACTTTTATTTGATAATCCCACATCAGGAAAAGAAAGAAAGAAAAAAAAGAGTTGTTTTACTCATATCAAGTAAATCTTATATTCTCATCCCATTTAGTGAGGAGCCTTGTAAGAGTTTCAATAGCTCATATTAATTTTCTTTATTTTCTTAATTTTAAACAATTGAAAAAATTTATATTGGCTAGCTTTTATTTGATAATCTCACATCGAGAAAATAAGAAGAAAAAAAAGAGTTATTTTACTTATATAAAGTGAATCTTATACTCCAATCCCATTTAATATTATAGTGTTGTGCATGTTTCAATTCAATATGGTTTAAATTTTAAAAATTCTAGTTAATTAATTATGACCTAGTCGATTAGACTAAATCATTTTTGATTTGATTGATTCGTTGGTTTAATTGCGATTTTAGCGATTTTATCAAAATATATTGATTAAATTTGAAATAAACTAACTTATATAAACAAAAAGAGATTTTTAGTGAGAAATCTTATGATCAATATCTTATACTCATTTTTTTAATTTTCTTAATTTTAAACAATTAAGAAAATCTCCATTGGCTAACTTCCATTTAACTTTTATTTTATAATCTCATATAGACGTTTTGATTTTAAAAATAATTTTGTATGAGATTTTGAAACTCTCATAATATTTAACTTTAAAATAATTACAACCCTACATCGAGAAGAGAAAGAAAAAGTGAGTTGTTTCACTTATATAAAGTGTTACAATCTCACATAAAAAAATAAAAATAAAAAATGAGTTGTTTCACTTAAGCCTTATAGAAGCTCCAAACCCTCATTCTAAAATTATTGAATTTTTTTAATTTTAAACAATTAAGAAAATTCCCATTGACTAGTTTCTATTTACTTTTTATTTTACAATCTCACATCGGGAAAAAAAACAGTGAATTATTTCATTTGCATAAAGCGAATCTTATGCTCTAATTTATATAAATTATTGAATTTTTTTAATTTTAAACAATTAAGAAAATCCACATTAACTAGCTTCCATTTAACTTTTATTTTATAATCCCACCTTGGGTAAAGAAGGAAAAAGTGAATTGTTTCACTTATATTATAGCGATCCCGGTTTTACCCCGACCTTTATTGTGTTCCGGACTCGAGTTCGGTGAGTGTATATTGTTGTTTATGCCTTGTTTCCTCTCTTTAATTCTTCGAATTTGAGTTTTGGGACTTGTTGGGCGAGTTTGGAACAGGTTGGTTGTCTTTTGGTACAAATGGTTGTTGCCCAGAATTTGGCTTCTTCGCTCGAGCGAGGTTTCTTGCGCTCGAGCGAGCCCTGTGAAAATGTTTCTTCACTCGAGCGAGAACTCTTGCGCTCGAGCGTACGTCTGCGTCTATGTAATACCTGAAGGTTGGTATTCTTCGCTCAAGCGAGCTCTGTGTTATGTGTTCCTTCGTCGAGCGAGAACTCTTGCGCTCGAGCGTGCTTCTGCGTTGCAGACCTAAAGCTTTGCATTCTATGCTCGAGAGACGACTCTTACGCTCGAGCGAGGCGACCTTTTTGTGTCTAGTCACTCAAGGGAGAACTCCTCCGCTCAAGCAAGAACTCCTTCGCTTGAGCGAGACTGTTTGTATCAGATCGTGAATAAGGCATTTTAGGTCATTTTTGCAGCACACAATCTCTTCAAAACTCTCCAAAAACGTAGGTGTTCTTACTCTCTCTCTAGAATACACCTTCTCTCTAAGATTTCATCTAGATCCGTAATGTTCTTGACCCTAGTGTCTTTGAGAATAAGGTAGAGGGTTTCAAGAGCTTCGTTTTGATCCAAGAAGTAATTGGTTTCGTCATCTTTGAAGTTCCACCTTGTTGCTTGGGTTTTCTACACTTGAGGTAGGGAATTTCTACACTCTAATATGGTTTTTAGCTTAGTTATTTGCTATTGTGTATAGATGATGAGATTTGGTTGTGGTTTGGACAAATCTAGGATTTGGGTATGAAATGAAAAGAAGGGTTTTTGATGAAATTGGCATAAGTGGGTTTGAGGTTTAGATGCAAGGTTGTATTGTGCCAAAATAGTTGATTTTGGTGAATTGGTTAATATTTGGACATAGGGGGATTTTTCCCTAATTTTGATTAAATCATTATTTGCATAAATAATTGGAATTAACATTGAAAATGTGAAATTGGAAGGTTGTGGTTATAATTGGTGATATTGGATATGTATTATCTCACCTATGTAAGTTTTGAATAAAATATTTATTTTGAGATTGAATATCTCTTTAGAAATAATTGTATTGGGCTATCGGTGGAGGATAGTTATGATTGTTGTAGAAATTGCATGAGGATTAGGCGATTTAATGCTAATCCATTGTTGGTGTCATTGAATATGACCATGTTATAAATACATTGTATATGTATGTTTATTGGGAGGAGAAAGGGGATGTACTCCATATATGATTATGTTTATAAATACATTGCATATGTATATTTGTTTGGGAGGAGAAAGGGGACGGACTCCATTTTAAACAAGTTGGCCAGAGTGTCCTGGGTGAAAGACCCGAAATTTCATATAAATGGGTGCCGGTTCCTTCGGACGAAATATCCGTAAAATGGCAAGTTTGAAGTGTTTATGTGTATTTTGCATAGTTGGAAAACCATTGAGTTGTAGTCTCATTTTGGTTGTTGAAAGATAATGAATTTAACTCATGAATTAAGCAGCATATATGAACAGGAAATGAATTGAAGGAAAATGGAATGAGGTTAGGTCTTAGTGGCATATGAATATACAGGCATTGTGGATGTTTTAGTATCGGTATTGTTTGTGCACGTGGTATTTATACCTTTGCTAAACCTCATATATTGTGTTAGATTATCTTTACTGGGCTGTTGGCTCACCCTATACAGGAATATCATTTTTTGGTGCAGGGGAGATGTAATCTTCAAGGCAATAGCATGGATGGACTTTTGAGAAGCAAGAGCTTCTTATTTAGGCCTTGTGTGTGTATGTTTGTTATTTGTAAAGCCAAGGGCTTAAGATGTAATGAGCGAGACTCAATTTGTGTATCCAAGCAATGACTTGGAAAGATGTAAACCTACATGACATTTAACTGATTGTTAAACAGTGAACTAGGATGTATGAAAGTATGTTGTTTCTTATACTTATTCCGCATATAAGTTATCTTTATTGTATTAGTTTGGGGGCGTTACATATATAAAATGAATCTTATGCTCCCATTTATATAAGCAAAAGAAGATTTTTAGGAGAAACGCTATAATCAATACTATTTTTTTTTTTATTAATTTTAAACAATTAAGAAAATCTCCATTGGTTAATTTCCATTTAACTTTTATTTTACAATCCCATATAGAGATTTCGATTTTAAAAATAATTTTGTATGAGATTTTGAAACTCTCACAATATTTAACTTAAAAATAATTACAATCTCACATAGAGAAAAAAAATAAAAAGTGAGTTGTTTCACTTATATAAAGTGATCTTATACTCTCATTTAATATTATAGTATTGTACATGTTTCAATCGAAGATGGTTTAAATTATAAAATAAAATTTAAAAATTTTAATTAATTAATTTTGTTGAAAATTGGTTGGTCTTTTGACTTAGCCGATTAGGTTGAATCGTTTTCGGTTTGATTGATTAACTGGTTTAACTGTTATTTTAGCTGTTTTATCAAAATATATTGCTTAGATTTGTTTGATTTGAAATAAACTAAGATTGACCATATAAAAAATTAAACGATTGAGATTGCTTAATTAGAAATGAATTTCTTGTCCAAACAACTGTTAACTTTTATTTTACAATCTCATATTAGAAAAAAGAGGAAAAATTAGTTGTTTTATTATATAAACCTTATGCTCCCATTTAATATTGTAGTGTTATGTATGTTTTAGTTCAAGACAGTTCAAATTTTAAAATTAAAATAAAATTAAAAAGTTTTAATTGATTAATTTTTGTATAAATTGGTTGGTCCTTTGACCTAGCGGATAGGGTGAACCGTTTTCAATTTGACTGATTCGTTGGTCTAACTGCAATTTTAGCGGTTTTATCAAAATATATTGATTAAATTTGTTTGATTTGAAATAAGTTAAAGATTGATCTAATTAAAGATTAAACGGCTAAGATTGCTTGATTCGAAATAAGTTTCCCACCCAAACAATTGTTAACTTTTAAATAATTAAGAAAACTCCCATTGGCTAGCTTCCATTTAACTTTTATTTTATAATCCTACATCGAGAAGGAAAGTGAAGTGTTTCACTTACATAAAGTGAATCTTATACTCTCATTTATCTAAGCAAAAGAAGATCTTTAGTGAAAAGCCTTATGATCAATATCTCATACCAATATTTTTTATTTTCTTAATTTTAAACAATTAAAAAAATCCTCATTAGCTAGCTATCATTTAACTTTTATTTTACAATCATACATAGAGGTTTTGATTTGAAAAATAATTTTGTATGGGCTTTCGAAACTCTCATAATTTCTCTACATAAACGTACTCTTTTGTAAAATATATAGATATCTATATATATAAGGAAAATAGACTTTTGAGTGAGAAACCTTCTAGGAGCTTTAAATTCTCATTCTAATTTTCTTGATTTTCTTAAATTTAAATAATTACTTTTATTTGATAATCCCAATTCGAGAAAAAAAAAAGAGTTGTTTTACATATATAAAGAAAATCTTATACTTCCATCCTATTTAGTGAGTAGCCTTGTGAGAGTTTCAATATCTCATACTAATTTTCTTGATTTTATTAGTTTTGAACAATTAAAAAAATCTCCATTGGCTAGCTTTTATTTGATAATCCTAAATCGGGAAAAAAAGAAAAGAAGAAGAAGGTATTTTACTCATATAAAATGAATCTTATACTCTCATCCCATTTAATATTGTAGTGTTGTGCATGTTTTAATTTAATATAGTTTAAATTTTAAAAGTTTTAATTAATTAATTATGACCTAGCCGATTAGGCTAAATCATTTTTTGATTTGATTGGTTTGTTGGTTTAACCACGATTTTAATGGTTTTATCCAAATATATTGATTAGATTTGTTTGATTCGAAATAAACTCAAGATTGATCTGATTAAAGATTGAAAGACATAGATTGCTTGATTAAAAATAAACTTTTCGCCCAAATAATTGTTAAGTTTTATTTTATAATCCCACATCGGAAAAAGAAAACAATGTGAGTTGTTTCAATTCAAGACAGTTTAAAATTTTAAATTAAAATAATATTTAAAAGTTTTAATTAATTAATTTTTGTAAAAATTGGTTTGTTATTTGACCTAACCGATTAGGCTGTACCATTTTGGGTTTAACCGATTCGTCAGCTTAATCGTGATTTCTCATATTGATTTTATTAATATTAAACAATTAAAAAAATTTCTATTGGCTCACTACCATTTAACCATATATAAAAAACAAATCTAATTAGTTTATGATTTATTTTATAATCCCACATTGGGAGAAGAAGAAAAAGCAAAGTTTGTTTTACTATCTATCTATGTATTATATAAGGAAAATGGGGTTTTAGGGAGAAACCTTCTACGAGCTTCAAATCCTTATTCTAAAATTAATGAATTTTCTTCATTTTAAACAATTATGAAAATTCCCGTTGGCTAACTTCCATTTACCTTTTATTTTACAATCTCACATTGGAAAAAGAAAAAAAAAAGAAAAAAAAAGTGAATTGTTTCACTTACATAAAATGAACCTTATGCTCCCATTTATATAAGCAAAAGAAGATTTTTACTGAGAAGCTCTATGATTAATATCTCATACTCATTTTTTTGATTTTCTTAATTTTAAACAATTCAGAAAATCCCCATTAGCTAACTTTCATTTAACTTTTATTTTACAATCCACATAACTTTGATTTTAAAAATAATTTTGTATGAGATTTTGGAACTTTCATAATATTTAACTTTAAAATAATTACAATCCCACATCGAGAAAAAGAAAGAAAAAGTGAGTTGTTTCACTTATATAAAGTGTTACAATCCCATATCGGGGAAAGAAAGAAAGAGTAAGTTGTTTCACTTATATAAAATGAATCTTATAAAGAGAGTTTTAGGTTAGAAGCTTTTATCAAAGTTTAGGTTGATGGTTTACCAAACTGTACGGCGAAAATATGTCTCTGTAATAGGAGGCCAACTTATATAATTTAAAGGCTTTTTTATTTTTTGAAATTTGGTGGCCGTCACCCATCTTCCCCAATTGGGTCCATCTTGCTTGCATGACTATAGTGAATTATATTTTGCTCCAAATGCAATAATACAAGTTAATTCCACGATTATGATTACATGAATGACAATGTAACAAGGCACATGTCGTGTGAGGACTCGGGTGTTGTCCATGTTGTTCCTTTTGGTTAACTTCGATTTTGCCTCGTTAGTGTGTCAAGTTTCACTTAGAGTCTTGTTAATCTTTTGAGTTTGTGGTGATTCGGAAAACTCTCCTCGAAATTTTTATCCTTGTTTGTTCCGGTGATGGGTTTCACTTGTTTCAGAGGGTGTGAAGTCGGTCTGGTGTGTCGAGAGTCGAACAAAGAAAATTTTCTGGGCTGGTTGGCTAGCCGCACGTGCGAGGGCCATGGAGCGCACGTGCAGAATTTAGGGGAGGTTGGAGGCTGCACACTGTAATATATATAGGTGCTGGAGGAGGTGCGGCAAAGGGAAGGCCGCACGTGCGAGGCTGAGGGCCGCACATGCGGGAGAGAGGCTTCGTACGTGCCGCACGTGCGGGACGCTGGCAGATCCAGAAACTTTGTTTTTTATTCTCATTTTGGCCGAAATTGTATCACTTTCTAACCCCTCCCTCTCACTCTAAAAGTCATTTTTGCTCCTCCTTCTCTCTAAAAACTTCCAACAAACCTCCAAAACCCTTGATTCTCTTGCAATCCCTTGGGTCTAGATCCATCTTCCCTCACAAGTCTTGAAGATCAAAGCTAGAGTCACATTGTGTACGGTGGAGATTGAATTTCGGGCATCTTGGATTTCTAGGGTTTCATCTCTTTCATCATCAAACATTGAGGTAGGGATTTCTTGAGTTATATATACATGTTTTGCTATAACGATGTTGATTTAAAAAGCTTTCTTGAAATCTTATGTTGATTTTTATTTTGAGACCTAAAATGTAGAGAGTTTTAAGAGTGGGTTTAAATCTCAACTCTTTTGTTAATCCTAGGGTTATTTCGCTTTTATGAAACTCGAGAAAAAATGATTTTGATAGGGTTTCACCAAGGAAATGGGAATGTTTGGTTTATGATGAAAAACCCTAGAAATTGGGAATTTTGGAAAGTATGGAAATGTCTATGGTGTTCTTACTCTTCTCGTGTTAAAAGAATGGATGAGTGTAGGCTTCATGATGTGGTTTGCAAAATGGCAAATCTTATTGAATTATCAAAATGGAGAATTTGTTTTTAAAAACTATTGTTAAATACATGATAATATATGGTTGTGAGAATGACAAATTGTTGTGCACCATGGATTGTGAGAATCGTAAACATTGGAAATTAATGTTTGATAACATCACATGTAGTTGTGAAGAGACTAAATTGTTAAGAATTGTGCATGATAAGAAATTATTGTTGTGTGTTGATGACATATGGTTATTTTGCGAAATAACATTGAAGAGAGGAAATGGGAAATGCATTTGTTTGGTATTGTTGTCGAGATATTTGAAAATGGAGAAATGCTATGAGGCATGGATTTTTCATTGCATTGCATACTCATTGAATTAATTATTATGCATTG